>NW_026095860.1:0-600000 GCF_023614345.1 Adelges cooleyi | reverse complement strand
AATTTGTAGGATTTATATTTTCTTTAATATATTTAAAACATAACTCTTTCATATGATTTAGACCATACATATTAGCAGTCATCAACAGTTTCTACAAAATATAATAACAAGTAAATAAAAATAGTGTAATATTTTATAAATTGTATATCATATTGCATATTTCGTACTTCACAATTGTTTTCTTCAATATCCAGTTTACAAGTATATGCAAATTTGACCACCAATTCTAAAATTTCAGAATCTATTTCTCTTATAAGAATCTCATTTTCGTTTCTTTCTCTGAACTGACCGCTGAACATTGTATAAAATACATTACTCGCAGAAGCCAATATATTTCTGTGTGCTTCTATTTTTAAGCCTTCATCTGTAACCAAGGTTACATCACAAAACTCTTTTTCCCTAGAAAAAATGTATCCGTATTAATGTATTTATTTTTAATAGTAGTTAAAAATAAATTAGTTATAAATAACTAAAAGTTTTAAATGCACTTAAGTTTTAGTGGATTGATATTTCATTTGGATAAGTTTTGGATAGATCCACGTCAAGAGTTATAGGCCGAGGTATGGTCACGGCAGCTGCCCAGTGGAGACCATTATCGTCCTGAAAATGGACTCTGCAAAGAGTCCAAATTGCCGGCCTGTTGACGTTAATATATCCGAAACTCATCCAGATAAATGATTAAATATTAAAAAACCTTTTCTGACAAGCAATATCAAAATATGCAATACAAATAATGGAATAAAAACTTTTCTTTTTAAAGAATTACATTTTTAAATTGAGAATAATGTATTAAAAATGTTGACCAGTCGATAACCAGTTTTAAAAAACCATTTTTGAAATTATTGAAGTTTCAAGTTCAGGGCATGAGGAAAGGTGGGTGAAGTATTAATTTTATCTGCGAGCATTTCCTAACCTCATTACCCCTCCCATCCTAACTTCTAAACTCTTATAACTTGAAAAATAGTTATCCGAAACTGGTTATCGACCAGTCGAAATGTTTAGTACATTATTCTCAATTAAAAAAGTTAATGAAATGTATGCGTTACTATTTAAATTTAAAAAGGAGCTAAAAAAAAAAACTAGGTCGGGAGGTAGGTAAAAACAAAAATAATTAAAAATATTTTGATCATATTGTATAAAAACTAGGGGTAGGCCTATACTAGAACCGGAACCTAGACGAAATTACTTGTATCGGTTTTATTGGTACCGGTTTTTTTTGGAAACCGATATTAAGACCATAATAATCAGTGGTAGGTTATATGAAATATTAGTTTTGTCGGAAATCGGTTTTGTTTTGATATCGGTTGATATTGCAAAAGATTTTTAATTTTTAAATATATTGGGAATCGGTTTTTTATCGGCAACATATATCGGAACATCGAGTATTGGTCCATCCCCAATTATAAACAATAAAAAAATTTTAATTAAATTTCATATTAATCTCTAAGAGATATTGAGTGGCTCACGAAAAGTATGGTACACCCCTGGGGTGTACTCTGCTATATTATTTAAAAAGGCACAATAAAAATACAAACATTAATTGGTAATAAATAATACTTGTACAATTACACTCATACTTACTCATAGAATTGGTAAATTTTTTCAAAGTGTTCGTGCATAATAACTTCCATAATTGTTTTGCTTGTATTACAATATAGATTATAAATGTAGCTTTTCTGTGTTTGATTGTTAACTAATTGTAAAACTAGCTTATCTAAAACACATATAAGATACAAAATATAAATTATATTTTATTAAAAAGACAAGGGAAAATAAAAAGTTTATAATCAAACACATTAAGTAGCCTAATTTTAAATAAGTGTATCTCAAATGCTTTTTGAGGGGAAAAAAATCATGTTTGATATTTAAAAATAATAAATAAGCTGATGAAATTGTTTGACATCGTCGTTTAATGGTCACAGTGATTAATATGCTATGCATGAAACTAATTACATTATTTGAATAATAAAAAACCGACAAAGTTTTGAGTGGTATATTTTGATTTTTTTAACATTTAAAACAAAATTGTAATTTACTTAAATTAGATAAACAATACAAAACTACAAGTATGACTTGTTGGTAAGAAGATAACACGATAAAGATTAAAGCTAGACCATTTTGTCGATTAGATAATTTTAAAGTCTCGTATCACTCGATTCAACTCCGAGTAAATAATAATTAATAAATAAACTATAAATTATGATTCTGTTTATTCCCAAGCAGTATTCTAAGTCAATGAAAGACAGAAAACACAGCAATAATGTAAATAAGTTAGAAGTACAAAACAGTGGGTACTTACACAACGTAGAACCGTAAACTGCTGTCCAGGGCTGCTACTTAAAATGTATAATAAATGAATTACAGGCAAGACAATACTCAATTGTAACTCAAAAACTAAACACGTCGCAATACGTTAGGTATTTATCATAGAATTCGACTAAGTTATTATGATTGAAATCTAGAGATTTTTCACGAATCGTACCCGTAGTAACAATAATGAAAACAAATTGTTACTATGGCGCTAAATCTAATTTAACTAGTTATAATTTACAGAATGAAGAGTGCAAAAAGAAATCTCAACTAGGTTTTAACAACAACAAAAATGGCATTCAATAATAATATTGATTTTAATGCAAATTGCACGACAACGCTAAATTAATATTCTAGACAGATAACAGATTTGTGATAGTGTGTGTGTTTGTGTGATAACGAGTGATTTCCACAGATGGAGGTAAACTAACGCGCCATTTTGGAAACAAACAGATCAAATTCCCAACTCCGGTAGGACATTTTTCGCAATGTATTCTAACTATAGTGTATAACTTTATTAATAGGTACAACAATGAGGAGTCGGTGTTTTTTTGACAGAATACAATAGTCGTTTTTATAGAAAAATATAATTTTGTTCACGTCATACAAATTTTACGCAAATCAAAATCCAAGTGTCTTAGAATTGTTGTAAAATAATCAAATTTTCATTGTTGATACCAGAAAGTTTTTCTGTGCTAAAGATTTATACATTTTTTATTAATCAATGCACTATTATTTAAAATTTTATTAAAAAATACTAAAAAAATCCAAAAATTTTTAAATTGTAGGTACAGAAAAAAAGTGTTCAAATAAATCATCAGACATTATTAAAAATAAATTCAATAATTTCAATGAAAATAGTAAAAAAACGTACTATGTAGTAGTAGAAGTAAGTAAATAAAATAGGGACAAGGTCCAGTATTCACATATAAAAATATAAATATCGATAAAAGCATTGTAACTAATGACAATTATGTGCTTATAACTTACATTTTAGTGTTAGGATGGATACGATTGGGGTTGATAGACGATAGTCTGTCTATAAAATGACTGTGACAATCAAAAAAAAATTCAAGTAAATATCTTATGACTTCAGACTTAAGAGTATTATCATTAAAATTATTCTCATACAAATATATTTTTTTTTGATAGTGAGGTGTTAACCAATAGCCATTTGTTTTCTTGATTGTCGTATCTTCAACAATGAGTTTGTCTAAAATTATTCACAAACATTAATTATTAATTTTTCTTGATAAGAACGTTTACATTTTATAATGATGAGTAAAACAATGTTGTAACTATAGCGAAATAACGTAATTTCAACACAAAAATAAAAGCAAGCTTTTAGTGATATTTAATTTAAATTATTTAAAAGTTTAATTAACTTATGTATAGTTGGTTAATAAATCGATGGATCGAATGTATACAAAACTGACCATATAAAAATCATGAAAGAATACTATATGCAGTTTTACTAGGCATTACAGTAATAACTGTAAATAGCGTCCACAACGATTTATCATCTTGCATTTTGCATATTATATTATGTTACACAAAACCGTTTATATTGTTGATAAGACACAAAATAAGTGTATTACAGCTAAGACCGTGTACAATTAGCTTCAATATTAAAATAGAATACCACGAGTGGGTTTAAACTTAATTCAGTTAAGAATTTATCTAATTTTGTTACTTGAATCGCTTTATGCAAAAAGAACCTATGTCAACATTTTATCAACAACGTGGTTAGTACAGGTTCGTTATCACTTTATACTTAGACGCATTGATTCATGTTTAAACGGCTTTAGTCCATTACTAACAAATTAGACACAAAATTATTGATTTTTGTAAGAAGGGTCTAAGTCCACTAATGCTAATAATCTGGACTGCACTTGAAAATAATAATATTGTTTCACAGAATGTAATTTAACTGTTTAATATCTATTAACTTTGATGAATCCTTTATATGTTGATGCATTTTGAAACGTTTCAAAAGTTTAAAGTTAAGGATCAAGGCCTTTTTTGCATGAGACGATTCACTTAGTAGTGCCTACTTAAAAATTTTTAAAAAAATTGTATATTTATAATATTTTGAATAAAGTAAATTGGATATAGATAATAAAGTTATTTATAATGAATATTTTGGAAATATTGTGAAAATACTTTATTGTTTTAAACCAAGCGAAAACATATTTAACTATTTAGTATTTTAATAAATAATAGAAACAATATAATAACATGCTTATTATTTAACGTGTAATTAATGTAAAAGTGGCAAAATTAATCAAAAAAATATTCATACAGATGAAAAAATAAAATAAAAATATAAAAATAGTTTCCACTTTCCATAAATATGATTAGTCGGACAAAATTAATAAATATTTTAAATTAAATATTAATACTCGTATACTATACATAGTTTCTCTTTGAAACAAACAGTAATTATAAAAAAAACTATTACCAAATAATATAAAACGTAATTTTTATAACTATGATTAATTGGATATAACCAAGTACAAATTTGAAATTAAAAAATATAAACTTACATACCTTAATAACTTTTTTCTTTAAAATCGCAACAGTAATTATAAAGGACTATTGTAATATTTAAACAAAATAACAATGAAAACCATATTATCAACTATTTTTCATGTGTAAATTATGGAATAAAAAAATTAAATAATATAAATATAAAAACTATATAAATTATATAATCCTACAAAAGAATTATAAGATATTAAATCCGGTTAGATTAGGTATGTATGTGTGAATGTTTCTTAAGATAACATTGTTGATTGAATTTTTTTCACAGATATCGCATTTATAGGGCTTTTTGTCCGTATGAATACGCCAATGTGTTCTCAGGCTTGATTTTGATGAAAATGTTTTTAGACAAACACCACAATTAAGTAGGTCTACTTTGTTTCGAGTATACCCTTTGATTCTGCTGTTTCGATGATTGACTTTATTTTTTGAGGCGCTTTCTTTCCCGTCGAATAGCTGGAATGCGACTTCTCAATATGCCGGGTTATATGACTTTTGGTTGAATACTTCCTATGACATATATTGCAGTCGAACCGACGCATTTTGTGTATATTTTCCTCAGAATTGGTTTTTCTTATATTATTTGTGGTATCTGTCGCTTTACACGGAAAATGAATACTGCAACACATATGAAACAAAATGTATTTATCCAAGATCAATATATTTTAATGTTTTACAGCAAATATCAATATTACTAACGTTAAATGGACAATACATCAAACAAGCATCGTTTTTAAAACTAATTTTATTCATTTTAGATGAACTACACAAATCTACAATTAACTCAATTTTTATTAGATTGTGTTGCTTAAACTTATCTAACAATATATAATGTAACTTTTACATTTTTTAGAATACTGATAATAAACGTCCGAATGCCACAAGATTTGAAACTTGAAAATTCTACTGTTTTAAGTCCACTTTTACATATTAAAAAAGTACCTTGAGACATTTTAATGACCGAGTTCTTTAAACCCTAAACTTTTTTTTTTAATGAATAGTATTTATAATAGCATGTATCTTTAAAGATACACCACCTCATTGAATAATTTAATAGATGATAAAGACACACCTTGGAGATATGAAGTAGAAGTGTTTATCTAGTTATATCCAATTAAAGTTAATTTATGGCTAAGGACCTAGAAGTCGAAGAATAATCAATTTTTAAATAAAATAAAAAAGTTAGATTACTTATAGTATATTTCATATTTTCTATATAACCTAAAATAAATATCCGATGGTAAAAAAATGTATTGTATAAAAATCAAACAGCCTCCAGTATTAAATATATTATTTTTTCTTTTAACTGTTAAAATATAGTTTTTATAACAAAAAAATGACACTTTTTGTATTTTTAGTCCATTTTATAAAAGAATTTAAAAAATGTATGAATGTTTCCTATATATTTATATTTACAACAAGGTAAGTCTCGTGCGAACTTACGCTCACATAGAGCGGTACTGCAGACATTGATCGGTCATCATACCCACAAGTATATGTTTACAATTTGGTATGATTAAACATTAAATTGATAAGGGAAAGAATGAAGATGTAGTTTTAAAATAACCTGTTATTATATGACCAGTGCGGTCCCTAATATAAGTTTAATGTTAGCGGAACACTAACAATGATATCAACTACGGGTTTATAGAAGAAAATGACATAATTACATAAGTTTAATTATTTTATTTAGGATTAAAAAAAAAGTAATTAAAATCGCCTTACTCATAAGTATTGTCGACTTCATTCTTTACTAAATACTCCTCTGTTGTAGACATTTCATTCCTTGTGAACTGCACATCTAACGGTTAAGGTGCAATGACTGCAAACGATTTTTCAAAAGAGTGTTCATCTGTTTCATCTTTTTCTTGTTTAATTTTCAACATATTATACCGCTTCAAAACTCTATAATTAACATTTAACTAAGTTATATTTTTGTGCCAATTTAAATATTTCATATTGTAACAAAAAATTGTGATAATAATGATATAATAAACAATACAACTAATGAACTAAATTGCCAAATCTAAAATATTATAAAAAAAAATTAAGAATAATTTAGTTTTCATTATTTGATAAAGAAAAAGCAACCAAGTTTTCAGTAGTATATTTTGTATCTTTAAAACATTTCAAACTAAATTTTAAATTACTTTAATTAGATGAATAACACAAAACGACAAGTATGACTTGTTGATAGGGAGTTAAGACGATAAAGATTAAAGCTAAACGATAGACCATTATGCCGACTAGATTAATTTAATATGGCGTTGATCCTGTATCACCAGACTCAAATCGACTCCGGTGTACGAAGCTTAGTACCTATCTTTTAGGATACATGAGATTTTATAATTTAATAACTAAATAAGTAATTGGTTTTTTTTTATATTAAAAAAGTACTTTGATGCACATGATCAGTTTCCAACAGCTGAACTAAATATATTTTGGTTTTTAACTGTGTTTCATTCACTAATTCGTCAGTTTCGTGCTTATTGTTGGATACATTATAATGCTCATCAACTCAGTAATTAACAAAGCCTAAATTATTATTTTCCTTGTATGTTCAGACTTTTATCTATAATAAAAAGATCAATAAACTTGTCTGTTGTGTAAGCATAGAAGGTCTATTAGCATATATACAAATATATTTTTTTTTAAATACACTAAATTTTGTATTTCTTTATAATTCACTGATATAACATAAACAGTTTCATTTTTATAGAGATAAATATATAAATCACTTATGTGTTATATGTGTAACTTTTAAAATAATATTTACCAGATAATTATTTTAAAATAGTATATATATTTTACTGAAAAATTTAACTGATCAATAACAAGTTTTAAATAAAGTCTAATGTTTTATATAATGTAAACCCTAATAATTTATAATAGCTCAAAAACAAACTAAGTATAAAAGAAGTTAAAGATAAGTGGATCAAGTTACTCAAGGAAAGTTCATACTTCGCTTTACTTCTTATAACGTCAAAAATAATTGTTTAAACAATATTATTATTACTCGGTATTTTGAAAATAAATTAGGACATCACTAATTAATTTTCTTTTTAATTACAAAGGACGACAACATTACAAAAACCTAAATATTTTATTTAGTAAAAAAAAGGTAATAAAATCGTCTTACTCATAAGTATTGTCGACTTCATTCTTTACTAAATACTCCTCAGCTGTAGAAATTTCATTGTTTTTGAACTGCACATCTAACGGTTTAGTTTCAATGACTTCAAACGATCCTTCATAGGAGTGTTCTTCTGTGTCATCATTTTCTTGTTTAATTTTCAACATATTATATCGTTTCCAAACTCTAAAATTAACGTTTGGTATTAGTTGTATTTCTGTGCCATACACGCAAAGAGAATTAATAGTACTATTTAATTACATAATTTTAACTATTTTATTTAGTAATAATAATGATATAATAAAGAAAAATTTATTTTACTTAATTTGAAAAATAAAAAACCAACAAAGTTTTGAGTGGTATATTTTGTAGGTATTTTTTAAATATTAAAAACTAAATTTTAATTTTTTTAAATTAGACGAATGACGCAAAGCTACAATTATGACTTGTAGGTAAGAAGCTATGACAATAAAGATTAAAGCTAGACGATAGCCCATTTGACTGAATAGGTTCATTTAAATAGTCGTTAATCTCGTATCACTCGATTCAACTCCGAGTAAATAAAAAGTAATAAACAAACACATATAGATTATCATTCTATTTATTCCCAAGCAGTATTCCAAGTCAATGAAAGACAGAAAACACGGCAATAATGTAAATAAATTAGATATACAAAACGGTAAGTACTCACACAACGTAGAACCGTAAACCGCTGTTCAGGGCTGCTACTTAAAATGTATAATAAATGGATTACAGGCAAGACAAAACTTAATTGTAACTCAATAACGAAACACGACGTAATACGTTAGGTATTTATCATAGAATTCGACTAGGTTATTATGATTGAAATCTAGATATTTTCACGAATCGGATCCGTAGCAACAACAATGAAAACAAACTGTTACTATGGCGCTAAATCTAATTTGACTAGTTAGAATTCACAGAAAGGAGAGAGAGTAAAAATGAAATCTCAATTCTTAACAAAAACAAAACTTTTATTTACAACACACAAAAATTGTCTAGACAGATTTGTGATAGTGTATGTATGTGTGATAACGAGTGATTGGCACAGGTGGAGGTACACCGCAGCATGGAGGTAAACTGTCGCGCCTTTTATGAGAATAACATATCAAATTTCCAACTCCAGTTTCAAAGGTTATTGTAAATTTACCATCATCTACATCCTATCACGTGTATTAATGCGTTTACCTTTGTCTATTCGGTATGGAAACAACTTTCACCGACTTGTAAAATTAGTATAATATAATATTATAATTACAAATAAAAATTACTTTTGCATTACTTAAGTGGCTGACGGTTTAGGCATTCATCAACTTGATTATAGTTTGCTTATAATGTTATTCTTTTTGGGTGTCCACATTTGATACAATATGCTGGTCGGTGGTCCTACGTCATTTGACGTTATTTCGGTGATCTGATTAATCGCGTTTCATAGCGTTGATTTTTATGCATTATATTTTTATGTAATTTTGTATAAACTATAAAAGATTTTTTATCAAAGTGGACTGTGTAGTACATTAACGTGTAACCTTAAATTATTAATTACATCTAAAACAAACCTATCCAAAACGGTATAAATGAAAAACGACAAAATCTTACTTGAAATTATAAGCAACGGCAATGTAACCGTACGTCGAAAATTTAAACGTTGTGTGTTTCTTGATGAAGCGTGTACAAAAAAATTAACTGAACAAAAAATGTGCCCGTTAGTTTTATATGGTTTGATATATTATAATAGAACAATCGCATGTAAATGTAAAAAAAAAACTAACGTTTGCTACGCGACCGGCGAGTGACACGTCCCATATGTCCTTATCCTCGTGACTACCAGCCACTTGTTGCCGGCCACTAGGATACCAACTGCATTGGTGGGGGGGTACTACGATTCAACAGAAATTGGAATACTCAACCCAAATAAACGGTTGACAAATAAGATTCCTTGTAGAAAAGGTTTGGAATTCGACTGGCGGCTGTCCTTCGAGGTCAATTTTTCCCACAGCCCTAACCTAACCTAGCCGCCGAAATGTGATTTCTATTTCACAAACTCTGTCGAATTCCTCTCAGCAATATTTATATTACATTAGGTACCTACCTACTTTGTTGTTGCAGGGTGTCTGTAGCCAATTTAAATATTACCTTACTATATTATTATATTATATTATATGATCTCTGACGTCTAATTTTTATTTTGTACTATTCTTTTTCACTCTCAGTTTAAGCAACCCTCTCCTGCCCTTCCTCATTCGATGATGATTCAGTAGTTAACAAGCTACACAGTTTTTAAATTAAGGAGAGTGCGAGTAATCAATTTTATATCTTGGAGAACCTATCTTATTTAGGTGACTTGACTGCTCTCTGCAGGGCTGGAGTTAGGAGGGGGGGGGTGGGTTGACACCCCCCCACTCGTTAAACTCAAGTCAGTCGGCATATTTAGATTGAACAAAAAGTCGGTAAATATTAAAACCCTCATAAAATTATACAAATAACATATTTATTATTTTTATTTTATAAAAGTGGGTAGGTACATATTTTTTATCGCAATATGGCGACTGAATAGTCGGATTCGTATCGAAGTGAATAACATATGAGTAATAGCCCACACAAAAACACATTTTTAAATCAATACACAACCACAATAACAATTTTACAAACTTGGAATTTAGCTCACGATAGCATGTTGAAAAACAATATGAAATCAAAGTACTTTTCAAATTAAAATATGTAGGATTAATTTTCGTACTCTGAATTGTTCTTACATAAATCTTATTTAAGCCAACCCAATACCAATGTGGTTGTGGCCAGCCACAATATGTTTTTCCACAACTCTCGCTCTCTCACTACATATACAATATAATATACATATATACCTGGACTCACTAGTAACCTGGCTAAAAGTTGTAAAATAATACTAAACGAAACAAAATCAGCTCGCGTCACACTGTGTCTTTAAATGAAACTCCCATTCCCCGATGCTCTCAAATAAAATATTTAGCTTAATATTGAACGAGATCCTAACTGGGTCACCACATTTAAAAGAACAACGCAAAGCACTCAACTATAGACTAGATATGCTTCGACCTCTTCTAAACTAAAAAATACCAATAAAAAACAAGCTCCTTTACACTACCCTTTTGAACCCAATATAAACTATGGTATTATTATCTGGTGATCAGCAAAACCTTCAAACACCAAAACAATTATTATGCCTCTAAATAATCGCAAAGGGCCTTTTGGTATGATCAAATTGTTTAACTCCATTCCGGCCTCTAAGACGACTTAAAAGAAACTGGCCCAGAACTGGCTCAAGAACTACTAATATTAATGTTTTTTTATCTTATTTGGTGTCTCAACTTTGAGATTCCTTATTCATGTTATTTATTGACTGTTTTGCATTCTTTTTTTTCTTATAAATAGCTAACTAATTTACGTATAGTAAATATTTTATCAAAAATAAAAAAATTATTAATTTTAAAAAGATTTGTTCAGTTTTAGTTTTTTAGTTAATTCAATTTAGTTAAGATTTTAATGGGCCGATGGAAATGGAGATGTTTCTATCGCTTGCTTACAAACATTAAAAATTTAATTTTAAATTTTCACGATATAAATAATATTTTTTCGTTATTTTAGTAACCAGCACAGTATTAAGTGGTTGGTTAAAGAAGTATTATTTTAGTATTCTTAAATAGTAACTGATACCTAGGCCTAGAGGGTTTGATGAAGATCAAAACACACTTTATAAAATATAACAGGCGTAGCTAGTATTTAATTCAGAAATGCGGATTACAGCAGTTTTTTGGAGAAGTTCATTAAAAATAAAAAAATGAACATTTTAAAAATAACATTTAGATGTGAACAAATACTTAGAGAGATTTAAACCACTCTAAATATATTATTTTATAAATTGAATTTTTAACTAGTAGGTACATAGTTACATAAATATAAAATACATTCAGCTAGGTACTTAAATTTTATTTTTTGCTCATTTCAACCCCTTAAAATAAAAATAATTCAGAAATCAGAATCCTTTCTTATTGCACTCCAAGACTATAATACAAACATACCCTGAACATTTCCCGTCTATAGCTATTATAGTTTAGACTGTGCGTAGTTTATGAATCAGGCAGGACTTCTTAGTTTCTATATATATATATATATATTCTTAGTTTATACATATATTAATATTTAGATAACTCAGACATAGCCAATATAATATTATTTATAACAATTCAGAAAAAACTTAATAATATTAACATAAAAGTATTCAAAAATTTAAAACTTTAAAAAAATATTAGCTTCTTTCTGAGTTTTTCTACTATTTTCTGCGAAAATGATTTGAAGGAAATGATTTAATATCATCGTAATTAATAATTGTTTTGGTTATAGATTACTCTATTCTTAATATGGCTAAGCTATTTAATCTTTCTGACGACATAGTTGATTCTATTTAGGGTTTAAGTGTCAAAAGTCGATAGACCTTAGGATAATCCCAAAAAAGTTAAATATTTAGTAATTTCATAATGTTGTAGATAACATAAACAACATCTATTTTAAAAAAGAAAACTACAAAATTGCAATTTTCTTAAGAAATATTGAGTGTTAGGCGTTAAATTGATCACCCTGTACATCTTAATATGGCGTTACGCCGTTTAGTTGCTACGAAAAATGATTGATTCCACCTGTAAGCCTAAAGCGGTTTTTTTGTGACCCAAAAAAACATGTTGTTGGAAAACTTGGTGTGCTCGTGTGTAAAAAACCAACACAGAGCGCTGAATATAAATTATTAGGTGTATGCTATATACAGTTGGGAAAAAATATTATGATACAGACAAAACATGATTTCCAGAAATTATATTATAAGATCATTGAAAGTAATAAAATACATTTCAAATAAACGCATTGATGGTAGGAATACTAAACATCGATAAATACATTGTAAAGGCAAAAATGTGCATTGAAACCATTTAAAAATAACAATTTGAAAAAGCTTGTCAAAAAGATACAAAATATGAATTTAAATGAATAAAAATAAATAAAAAATGTTTACAATTAAACAAATTTGTCAATTTTAGATATTCTTCTTTCCACTTGCAGATCACTATTCTAAACCGATGAACGGATTTTGTTGTTTAATGTCTTATTAGGAACACCTTGGCATGTGCGCGTGCAATGCAGGGTTTCAGAACATTATCTGGCAATAATCAATGGGTTAAATTAAGGGTCACCTCATAGACAATATTGATTTCTCTATTTTATTTTAAATCAAATTTAAAGTTAGGTTATTATTGAATAACATTCAGTAGGTATATAAATAAAAGAAAAAAAGGAAATTTTAAAAAAATGTCATAGGTCTGCTACAGAGCAAATCCTTCCAGAGTAAATTCACCAAGCTGAACGTATAATTTTTAAGTACAAAATTGCGGTTAATAACGATTAATATGAATCACATATTTATTGGAATTAGTTTATCAACGATGTTTTTATCCGCAAATATACTAATTGCGATCAATTAATTTTATATCTATTATAAATTTATCAAAGAAATAAATTATAATGATTATTTTTCAGCTTATTGATAATAAAAAAGCCAGTACAGTGAGGTCTACAGGAATTTTTATAACTGAAAGTGATAAAATCCCTTTTAAATAAACGCTTTGATGCGAATCTGTGGATAATAGGTTTTAACCAGTACAGTCAAACCCAAGTACAGTAAAATCACCATAGTGAGAAAGTATTATACATAAGTGCGTAATGACAATTATGTGCTTAAAAAATATTTAGTATTAAGTACGATTAGAGTTGATCTTTTATCTATACAAATTTATTGTCATAGTTACCCGTATATTTTAATTAACAGTATAATGAAAATGTTTTCATTGCCTGTTGACTGTTGATTCAATTACACATAGCAACCGGAAAAAGTATAGTTTTCCCTTATTTTTTTTGAGTTATTTTCTTAATAAAAAAAAGTTTGACTACAGATTTTTTAAAACATTTTATAACTTATAGTTCCATAGTAGATCTACCTTTGGTCTAATTTTCAGATTTAAATCTATAAAACTTTGCTTGAAAAAGTGAAATAAAGAAAACACTTCTATCCCTTCTAGGGAAAAGGGTTTATGATATTTTTTTGGTTTGTTAATGTTTGTCGATATTCTATGTTTAAAGAATATTCCATATAAATTTGGAACTAATTCGACTGTTTTTAAAAAAGTTGCTTTTATAATAATTGGAGACGCTTAAGTTGGTGTTATTATACAATATTATAAAACTATTATTAAACATTTACCTTTTCTATTTTTTTTTTTTTTTTGAAGCTCAGTATTATTACAGAAGCGTAGTGCCAGCAGAAAAAATTATATATCACTCCACCCTTCCTCCCGTCCTAAAATTTTAATGTTTAATAACTCTCAAAGTAATTAGCTAAAACTGGTTATCGACCGGTATACTATTCAGAAAATTATTCTGAGTTTAAATAGTAAATTAAATAGGTACACAAGTTGCTATTTAAGTTTTTAAAAGTTGATAGGCTTATGGAAAATAATTTTAAAAAAAGGTTAATGTTTAGTATTTTTATAATATTGTAAAATATGATAACCCAAAAAATTTACAAAAAAGATTTAGTACAAAATTGTAATTATTCTAAAGCGTACTCATTCCATCTTTAAACTATGACGAAAACAATCGGTTTGAGTGGCCAATAAAAAAGTTTTATCAATTTTAAAAATGCCTATTGCTTTGTGTTCCACTTCATTTGAAAATATTTAAAACGGTGGTGACCATAGGAGATGGTGGAAAATTGTCAACAAATTAGGGGTCTCGTTTTAGGCCAATGCGAACCAATAAGTCATAAATGATAAGACCATTGCATAGGTGTATAAATTATTTTGGTAATTGTTGGAAAGTGAGGATTTTGTATAATTTCGCACATTGGCGCATGTGTTTCAAAAGTTACACCGAGTTCAAAAGTAAATAAAGATTTATATGTACGGTTTTCTATGGAAGTATTATTTATCGAATTCTCGCGTAAGCGTTAACTCGAAAACACAATTTTTTTACCATAGAAAAACACTTGAGTTGTTCGATGTGCGTTCCAATTCCCACTGTTTACATATAAATGGAAATATACGAATCGACAAATTCAAGGTCTTAAGAGATTCAAGACAATCCCGACTTATTGACGATTTTCAACAATTTACTTGAATTGTTTTTGGTTTTTTTTGTAATACAATGTTATTTCAAGGTCATTGCAATTTTTCCCCTCTTCGGTAAGAAGATTTTACGGAGGGGTGATTTTGCAACATCTTATAGCAACTCTCAATTTAGACATTTATGTTAATCTATTTTTTGTTTTTAGTAAAATAGAATTTGATTGGACTTTGAAGTTTATAATATAATTTCAAAGAGCCGTTGTATTTTAATAAGTCGGATTATTATTATTTTTATTTTTATAATACATAAATAGTAGTAGCGTTTGCATTAATCGAAGTAATTAACGCCAAAACAGTTCACTAAACTGCCATAATCTACTATGCAAGGTTCTACTCTAAACTCAATGGTCATCCAAACCAACTTGTTTACAACCTCCGTACTAGATCTATAGTCTCTACCGAACATTTTGGTCTCCTCCGAAATTGGCCAAGGAACCTGCTTAAGTAATTCAAAGACAAAGAAAGGTTAAACTGTAGGAATTTCCCCTCAAGAAATGTCACTGTCTAGTTTTTTTTTTATCTTTGTCAAAACATGTGCTTATTTTATTTTATTACAGATTGTAAATATTCTCATATAAGTGTTATTTTATAAAAAAAAAAAAAATAATAATTCTGATTACAGTGTTTTGTTTTAATTATTTTGGACTATTAAAAGTGTATTTCCAGTCAAAAGTTGTATTACACTCCAGTCGCTTTGGTTTTTTTTTATCAGTTGCCTCAAGGTGTCTCAAGGTCATAATATATCATTGCGTTCGAAAAGTTTTGATTTGGTAGATAACGGTAAACATTTTTTTTTTTATATTTAAGTATTTTTCGTCGATTAAAGCATAAACAATTTCAAGGACAAAGTCAGCTAGGAGTCGTTCGGTTTGATTTTTTCTATGTGCAATTACAATATTGAGTGTAAAAAGCCAGCACAGTGGGGTCGGGGCATGGCGGTACTCATTTTTATTTTGTAAAAAACTGTTATGCGAATTTAAGGTAAATAGGCGCAAACAAATATAACCGACCGTGTGTTGTATACATACTTTATCGTTTTTTACGATACACTAGCACAACGACAATTCAGAGTATAAAATAAAACCTAACACATTATACAATTGGAAACCCAAATGTGGGCCTCTGGATAAAGAAATCTGTAGACGTTAGAAAAGAAAAGCCAGTATAGTTAGGTCGAGGCATAGGGGGGACAGGGGGGGGGCACGGGTTAAATCACAGTTAAATAAATAGGTACTTCAACGCCATTTGGTGGACAGTAGGGTCAAACCAATACAGTCCAAGCCAAGCACAGTATGAAAGTATTATATGTAAGAGAATGAGTAGTAGTAAGTAAGGGGGGTTTCCGGTGTTCGCAGATAAAAATACAAATATCGATTAAAGCATTGTACCTAATGAAAATTATGTTTTTGAAAATTAATTTTCAGTATTAGGGTGGATACGATATTAGGGTTGATAGTCAGTCCACTATATACCGTCATTAACAATAAAATCAAAATACTATCATTACCCGTTGACTGTTGATTCACTCACGCATAGCAATCTAGAAATTGACTACGGTCAAAGTGTAATTTCCAACTTTATTATTTTGGTTTGACCATAGATTTTTCAAGACATTTTTATATGTTATAGTCCCATTCTATATCTGTATGTTTAGCATGGGAAGGGGTTAATTTTTGTAATTTTCGGCCCAATAAAGTACCTTCTGGGCACAATTTCTGATCTATAGAGTTGCTACACTAAGAAATCGGTCAAATTTTCCCGGTTTTGAGAAGTTTTGACCCATCAAAATACCAATTGCATACGATTTTGGATCTAAAGAGGTGCTACTCAAGTAAATCGGCCCATAGGAAAAAAGTTATCGGGTCTACAGAAACAAAAAAAAAAAAAAAACTTCATTAATAAACCAAAACTAATACAGAGTGATTTTTTTTATCATGAACCACTAGATATCTCATAGGGTTTAATAAGAAATTAAAATGTTTTTTTTCATTTTGTTTTTATACAATGTGATCTCAATTTTTTTTTGTTTTTACCCCCCTCCCAACTTAGTTTTTTTTTTGACAGCAACTTTTGAAACTTAAATGGTAACGTATATATTTTATTATCTTTTTAAATTGAGAATAATGTACTAAACATTTTTTAAAGTAATAAGAGTTTTAGAGTTAGGACCGGAGGGGAATTGCGGTTGGGAAATGCGAGCAGATAAAAATAATACTACACTCTACCTTTCCTCCTGCCCCAAACATGAAACTTCAATAACTTCAATAATAGTTATCCGAAACTGGTTACCGATCAGTCAACATTTTTAGTACATTATTCTCAACTTAAAAAGTTAATAAAATATATATGTTACCGTTTAAGTTTTAAAAGTTGCTATCAAAAAAGACTTATTTTGGAAGGGGGGGGGGAACAAAAAAAATTGTGAATAACTGAGATCACATTGTACAAAACAATATGAAAAAATAAATGTTAATTTCTTATTATACCCTTTGAAATATTGAGTGGTTCACGATAAAAAAAAATCACCCTGTATAGTTATAATTAATCCATCGCATAACGTAAAGGCTGGGACACGTTCTTAGTCATTTAGATACCTCCTTAAGAGTGTTATATTTTTATTGCTATTTTAAAACAACCTAAAGTTCACACTATTTACTTCCTGTTCAATTTTTCCACGCCTTTTTTTTATTTAAAAACAATTACTTTGTTTTTTCATTTATTAAAGTCTGAGTAATTGACGGTATTTTATTGGCTATTCAAGTTTTACATTCAACGGGTTGTTGCTTCCTACAACTATCCTAAAGTATATCTGATTCGAGAATACTGTCAACGTATGGTAAATTACTAGGATGACTTTCGATTTTATATTAAGATATTTTAACAAGCCCTAGCAAAAACACAAAAACAAGTTCGAGCGAAATAATGGTAGAAGTTGAAAATAATGTAAAAGCAGTAATGAAAAAAAGTAACAGATATACGTACATTATGCGCTTGACGTTGGATTGGCAAGAATACAATTCCCTAATAATGAGTAAAAAAACCCTAAAAATTTGGTTTGACTTATAAATAATAATTAGTGGATAGTTATTGATACTATTTACATTTTTTGCAGTTTCTCTCACTTGTACAGATTGACTGGTCTGTCAAATTATATAAATGGAGTAAATACAATACCCCACTCAAGTCTAAATCATTTTTTAGTGGTTATTGATTTTATTTGTTGATGACCAGCCATAATTCGCACGAAAAACTACTTTTTCAAATGACCATTTAAATTTTTTAAACTTTATAAAAATTATACTTTTGCTATTTGTATATTTATTAATATTAAAATATATATATTTGAGACCTATAATACAATATTAAGATAATCATAACAACAAAATGGAATAATATAACTGTAAACAAAAGTTGTGTGCTATTGTTTCCAATTATACACTAATATTTCTATAATATTATACCTACTACTTATTTTAATGTTTGTGATATAAGCAGTTGATTCATTGCCTACTAGAATCTAATGTGTTTTCATTTGTTTAACTTAAAAATATCAATATTTAATTGTTTTATTACTATTATGTAATTTTTTTTTCTTGTCTTCAAATAATTTGTCATTTGATTGATTAGTATGCTGTATTGTATTGGCAACATGAGTTAATGGGCAGATCGCTTTATTTCGTTTTATTAATAAAGTTGTTTATATATTATAAAATAGAATTAACATTTTTTCACATTTGTTGCCCTGTAATATCTATAAATGATATATGATAATTATGTAACCCTTTTCAAACCCTTTTTGCATATTGTTTAGTGATATGTATCATTTTCATGTACTATGCATTCGCATGTTTGTTAATAATTATTAGATAACACTAATCTTAAATATTATGCTCATTTAAACAAAGCACGATCGTATATTGAATCTCGTCGTCAAAGACATCATACACACACATTCCATTCCAGATATACACAATAGCCGAAAAGGTGCGCTCAATTGAAACAGGCCTCTCTATTATTTCTCTATTTCTGATGGGGATTCGATTATAGATTATTCTTATACTGAAAAAACTAAATTGCTATTTTTTCTTTCATAGTTAAAACATTTAATTGGTGCTTACCAATCAGTGTATGCGGACTCTTGCCCATACTGCTTTTATAGCAAACACAGTAGAGTCAATAATTTTTACCTATGCTGCTATTGCAGCAAACACAGCCGTATATGTATACCTGAACGCCTTATACTCGTAAGTCAGATTGTATTATTAAGGTAGACAATGAATATTAAGTAACTGTAATTTAATTGGTTAATGGTTAGTCATAAAATCGCAACCTTACCTGTTTAGGTCACTTCCAGTCCTCCTAACAAAACCCAACCCAACCGGGCATTCAGGACTGCGAAAACCGGACCTCCCTTCTCCACCCCCGTGTAAAACCATAAAAATGACTGGAGTCTATGCTGCTATTACAAGCAGAAATAAGGACCAAGTTCCCAGGAAAATAGTTTAGGCGGGGTTTTCCCAATTTATAAACAACTGAGAATCTGCTACATGTTTTAGAAAAAATATTGGAACCCAGAGATTCATAGTCTTGATATTTGATGGCATGAAAGTTTGTTAAATATATGTACGTAGTATGTGTTTGTAATACACAGTATCTGACCTATTTTCTGTAAAATTAAAAAAAAATACACTTTTTCGTTAAAAACACTGGTATGGTTTTTTTACAACAAATAAACTCGTGGACTTCTTTATATATTTCTGCAAATATACAATTTAAATAATAACGTAAAGTCTAAGAAATTCAGTAGATATCCTAGGTATTTTATATACTTAGATACTCATAGAATTTTGGTTTTTTTTTTAAATTCTATGTAAAACCGGCATTTAAAGGCCGTAAAATTCATTCGTTTTGTATCACGGTTTAACTTCAGATACACTATAGACTAACACAATGTTTTTAAAGTTCTCTCTTTCTTTTCTGTTTTTTATCATAGTGGTTAGCTGAATACAGACCCACTTAAAGCATCAGGTTCAGCTGAACTCGAAGAGAAAACTCAAGCCGAACTGGAAAAAGATGATACGGTTAACTGTACGAATACGGACCCACCAAGAGCAAGAGATTTATCTGCATCTGAATGGAAAACTGAACCTGAACAGAAAGGCGAACAGGAGGATTTTACGGTAATATATACTATTATTTTAAAACTATTAGGTTTTTTTCAATATTTTTCCAAATCACTTATAATATAAAGGAAAAAGTTTCCCTAAATAGCCATTCTTATCTAGTGAACTATTATCATTTTAACTTAAAGACTCACAAATATAATTATTGTCATAAATATAACCAAAATAAGTTTTGAATATTTTTTCTTAAACATTTTTTCTGAAATATTAGATTAAAGTTAGAATTGTAACTTAATCATTCAAGTAAAATGCATTAAATATAATAAATGTTTAACCATACAAATTTATACATTTTACTTCTTTGTTTAATACTATAAAATATTAAGTTCTATTATCACTCTTTGGTACATTTTGTGTACTATAAAAAATAATGAAATAATGTCTATATTAAATTTTATGTAATTTTTTTATTTGGTAATTAAAACATTAAAGCATATACCTAATAATAATTTTTTTTCAACAGCTAAAGTATATTTATTTTAAGTCTTTAACAAATGTATAATAGTTATTATTTTTTATTTTAAATATGAATGCTATATTATGTTACACACGTTTTATTGATATTATGTTTATATTCTTGTATATACTTATCTATATCATTATTATAACATGATTACAACATCAGTCAATACAATAATGTTAATACTCGGAATACCAGCTACTAAAATTACAACATTTTCTATATTCATTAAAAAAAAAAAAGAACTAATTGTTAGGTTAATTTTTTTTTGAAATCCGAGTAAAATATATTCTATTTTATTAGCCAGAAAATACATAAATTAAAAACTCACATTCCTCCTTTCCCTCAAAAAATAATAATACATAAATCAAACTTACACTTTTATTTATATTAAATTTATAAAAAAAAATGTATATAAATTGTTTAATGATTCTTAATTAATAGCACGTATTTATTTCAGGCATGGCCTGTTTAAATTTTATAATCACATAAAATCTATTCCATAGATTTTATGGAATTAAACTTTGTGTTGATTTTCAATTTTCAGATTATTGATGAGGTGTACAATAATGCTATAAAATGGGTAGGCTACAAGTAAGAATTGACTGAAGGAAATCTTTCAATATGGAATTATTACTCGTACATGGGTGACAATGCAGAAGATTGGAATTTAATAAAACCGTACCTAGAGGAATATATAACAGAACATATGAGAACATATTGTAAAAATTATTTTCACACGTTTTATATAATTTAACGGATAATAAGGAATTAGATGGAAACGAATTGTTTCCTTGGACTGTCCTTAGACAAATTAAAACCGAAAGTGATGATTAGTAAATAATATTATAACATTAAATCTCTTTAAATGTTATTAAAAACGTTTTTTTCAAAATACAATACGTCTTAACGGCTTTTATAATTGAAAAATCACGGTTTCTTTTTAAAAAAAGACTAATTATTTACATTTTGTATAATATTATTTTTATTTGTAAGAAAAAACAAAAATGACTATAACTTGTGTAGTGATTTAAAAAGGGACAAATTTCTACAAAATTACAACAGGTATACTATTATTATGTAGAACATCTACATCATGGTTAATACGATAACATGTTTTGTTGTTAATTTATATATTTGTTTTTATTATTTCCCCTTCACTCTCTCTTTTTTTTTAAATTAACGTGTGATCCGCCTAACGGGTCCCCGTCCATTTCGACTACATAGAATGGTCCAATTTCAATTCTGTAAAGAGATTCGAGTTCTTTGGTTAGTTTACTATGTTATGCAAGAAGCCCGATTTCATTTAGAAATTTCAGTTTCTTGTAATTAAATCAATTAAGTTTGCAATTTTTTCAATATTAAAATCCAATTATTTTACATAAAACAAGAATAAAGCAAACAAATCTGGCTATAATTTTTTTCAACAATCGAATAACACAAATTATTTAAAATTAACTTTTATAAATTAATTTAAACGACTTTTTTAAAATAATTTTACTTATTTTAAATGTGTTTGAATAGATATTTGTATGAAATTACTACTTGGATATTCGTTAAAATTATATTATTATCTTAATCTTTTTACAATAATTATTTAAAATTGTGTTGAATAATTTGTTTTTAAATAATCCCTAGGTTTGCTTTGACCTACATATAGAGTTGTAAAAACTGTAAATTCTGTAGTCGAGGTTTGATTTAAGAGCACACAAGTAGGTATACAAACACTTGAGTCGTTAAGATTTTCGCTCGGTGGTAAACATACAAAAGAAAAACAGCTCATCGCAAAACAAATGCCTTCCGTTAGATTGATACAAAATACAGTATTGCTATTTACTCTGCACCGATGAAAAAAGCCCAAATAACAAGTCGTTGTATGGATAAAAAACACATGTGTTACAGGCGTAAGGGACATGATAAAAAAATAAAGAAGAAAACAAGTTGCCTATGGTTTTCTAGTTTATTGTGCGAGTCAAGTTAACGCTTCGAATATAATATTATAGCGAACACGCCAATGAGTTTTTATCATTATTACATTTGTGCACCGTTGAAGAAACCAAATAACAAATCGTTGTAAAACAAATAACTTAGTATTCTAAAACTTATTTCCCAAACCTGTTATTTTGATATCTGCTATAAATCAAATTATATATTAGGAATAGCGTTTATCAGATAATAAATACGATTTTATTGAATTTTGATGTTTTACTGGACGTATCCAAAACTAAAACAACAGGGCGTTTAAAAAAAATGTTGCCCATAAGATACATTGTTCTCATCAAATTATGAGAAAATCAAGTTTTTGTGCGTTGTGCGGTTTTGTCCCCAATGTTTACACAAATAAAAATATAGTAGTTGTCAACTGATTTCAAAGACTCTATCCTACATATATTCATTTTGGCTTTTCCGTTAAATTGCAATTCAAACTTTATAACACTAAAAAATAGTCCCTCAGAAACGTGTAGAAAATTTGTTGTCCTTAGAGTTTTCTATTGATTCAACAACACGGTCATGTCATGTTAAACAAATAGTCAACTTATCGGTAGAATTTTTTTGTGAAGTGAACTGTAGTGTGAATTTCTTTGACATATGTAAATATTAAAAACATTTTTGACCCACAACTATTTACTATAAAACTGCCTGTTACTGAGCATAAGAATCATTGTGTAGTAGATTTCAGATAAAGTTTGTAGCCTTATTGAAAACGAAAAAATATTAATTCAATAATTATGAATATGAAGTTTTTTATTGTATTGTGTCTAACATTTTTTACTCAATCAGTCAACTCTGTTGTGGAGATAACATCACAGGAAAAACAGGTATACATAGTTTTTTCCAACAATTACTTATACATATTTTGTAGATCATTTGTATTAAATTACGTACAGTAAATTAAACGTTTAACATGTATGGTATTCCACTATTGTCAAATCGCTTAAGTGTATTTAGATATTAAAAGTAACCAGGCAGTATTGGCTGCTCTTATGTGGGCGCTTGTTTCAGCCTGTATGGGCGCTTAAATTATTTTTTACTTCATCATAGTTTCTAAAGGTTTTTAGATTGCCAGTTAATAATAATTGGTTTAGTCTTTCGACTTTCCGTATTAAACATAAATAAATTAATGCAAACTTTGATTTTTTTAATTAACTTACAAATACGTCTTAAAACCATAAAATAATAACCTAATGAAAAAATATTATTAGAATTTATCTCATTAATAAATGCATTCACAGTAAACGTGCAGATTGTTAAGAAAGTAAAAATAAAAATGCTCATAAATATTTGTTGAAAACAAAAATAAAAAATCCGTGTCTCTTAGCCCCCATAGAAAAGATGTTAAACTATAAAACAATAAAAAAATTATTGAAATCGGTTCGGTAGACACTTCAGAAAGTGACTCCGCGTTTTAGTCTTTATTTGTAAAAAAAATTGATGCTTTCCGTTTTTCTTAATGTACAAAAATTATACTTTTATTTATAATTTATTTTTTTTTAGTTACCAATTAATTTTTTCTACTTGACATTAAATCCTAATTTAGATTTTTGATAATTATAATTTAACAATTATTTTTATTGAGTATGTATTTCATTTAAATCAATTGGTTAAATTCTGAAAAAATATAATATGTTACATTTTGGAGATACAATTTTTTTTTAGTTGGCGAATAAAAAACGATATTTATATGGAATTTTATCCGACCCATGTTCGTAAACCTCAATCATAAATGAGTTTTAGTCATACAAATGTTGTTTTAAAGTAAATAGCTAATTTAATTGTGTATAATATTAAAATTAGTTCACGGGTAAAGAGTAAAGTTCATCTTGATTAACTGAATAATGGAAAAACTTTATTTTTTTCGTGAATTTATCTAATTATACATTTATTGGAATTATGCAGTTCTCTGGCTTGTATCACGTTAATGATTGTTCGATTTATGTTGGTCTCTAGTTTAAGCGAATTTAAATAGTATTATCAGTTTTTTATGTAACCAGTAACGATGTGTAATGATATTAGTGTAATTAAATTTCAGGCTCTAGGTGTCGCTTTTCGAGAGGTTTTAGATTGTATCAATGCTGACCATACTGATACAACCCAACAAAATGCCATAACAGTTTATCAGTTTTTGGAATTTGTGGGTAGTTTAACAAATACTAGAGCTAATGTGATGACGGCGGTAGCGCAATATTTTAGTCCCAGACCGGACCAGTCAGTGCTATATAACCGTAAACATTAATTTTACTTCATTTAATAATAATTTTTTAGAAACGTTTTATATGGAGTTGACGTATATTATAAACGGTATTGTTGTTGTAAAAATTCCTCGCATTTAACATTTTTTAGTCAGTTGTGCAGTGTATGACTGCTGTTTGTATGCTAACAATTTATATAACTTGATATTTCGTTTTAAGTTAATAGAGTTTTTTTTGTTTCAGAAATGATAGAAATAGATGAATTTGAGGGACTTGTAACAGCTGTTAGTCGTTCATTAGGAAAGAAAATAAACGATTACGTAGGTCTTATAAGGCAAGCAATAGCTGCAAAACTCGCTGAGCTTAGACGATTGAAGAAATAAAAACTTTGTAAAACTGAAAAATGTTAATTTTCAACTAAATTAAATGTGTTTAAAACATACAGTTATTTTAATGTATTTATTTATTTGAATATAACGTTCATCAATGTTAATAAGTACAGTACAAGGTAAAAAACGACAATTCAGGACATAATATACCTAATCAGCTGGTAATAATTGTTGTTCCGAAATCGCTTTCAAATTTCCAAAAAAAAGTCCTAAATCATTTACAAACAACAACGGTGATAAATACCCAGCCCTAGCAACTCTCAATGTGATATCTATTCCTATTGAGTGTACCGTTTAATTTAAATTCGTGCAAAACAATCAACTTGTGGATAAGGAAAAAGAAACAGTAAATTAGAATAAAAAAAGGTACTTTATTGATTCAGAAGTTTTAAATGATCACCTCCTTCCCTTTGATCCTAAAAAAATACCCTTAAATATAATACCACTGAAGTACAGTGATAGGGCATAAGATAACATCATAAAACGTTTCATTCAGAAGATATAAGCATCTTTTCTTAAATTTCTATTGTTAGACATAGGTAAAAGACTTAAAGTGTACTAATTATACAATTTCATATACTATGTGTAGACGAAAATGGTAAAATGTCAGTTGTAACACGTTAAACATTATTTTTTACATTTAATTCAACTTTTTTAAAAAAAAACTCAAAACCAAAAGGTTTGATCCATCAAGCTGTTTTTGCAAGGCATATATATATATTTTTTTAAGTTGAAAAATAATAATATTAAACCTTTATGTCTTTTGTCAATAGTTCCCAACACTTTGAAATTTGTCTCATTCTGTAGATGTTTAAACGAATTGTCATGTTTATTTATTTTGGCTAAAAGATGTATTAAATCTTTAACACCAGTCTTACTCCAAAACTAACACAAGGGAAACAAAATAACGTTAATATTGGCTTTGTGGTTGTGAAACTACCACATTTGAACTTTTGATAAAGCCCAGTATTAAAATGACGAGTGTATTCATTTTGTCCTTTTTTAGTTAAATTGGGTAAACTTGGTACAGGTCTACCTAAATTGTTTATTTCTACTTTTTTTTCTAATGAAAGAAATTAAAATTTTAACTATAAAATAACTTGCACGGAATTTGTATTATATTATAGTAAAATACTACTTATAAAAAAAACTAAACGTTAATAATAAGTTAAGTAATTATAATTAAAATTAAAATACTAAATAATATAGTTACCGTTTTCCTCTGTTGTCCGTACGCAAACGTATTTTATGATAAAATGAAGACGCTTATCAACAACATCGCACATTATAGTTTATACGGCCGCCGCCGTCGATAATATGATATTATATTTATAGGATAAAGATACTACGAAAAATAATAACAAAGTATTCCTTAACAAAAAATATCAAATCAATTATATTATTTCTACTATTTTGTTATTTCTGTAAGAGGTGCGGCCGACCATCGCACGTAGCCACTGATTATAGTGTTAAAATCGAATTAAATGTTGCTATGATTTTTGGATGCATATTTTTTTTTATGAGATTGTGTATACAACGGGTGACTGTTTGAACAAGTACTTTAAAACAACAACAAAGTACGTTTTTTCTTATTTCAATAGATAGTTTTAGACAAATAAATGGCACGACTTACAATATGTTTTGAGAACGTTCCAGTGCTAGAAAATAAATACACAGTTACTGAACACAATAATAACGATGATAAAGCTGTTTGAGCTGTTTCTACAGAATAATATTTTCGTTCATTCAAAACTAATGGTTACTGATAAGAAAGTTTCTTGATGTATACAAAACGTGACCGGCCACGAGTTTGCCTGGATTTAACTAAACCTAACCGAAGACCTTTTTCATTATCATGTCACAGTTATTTTCCTAATGCTGTGCCATACCAGGGTCCATTAGGTTGCCTATCAGCAAAGTTGGAAGGCGCTATTAGGTCGCCATATCCGCAAATTTGTTGGGTGTCGACGTACAATCCTTCAACTAAATTATACTTATTTAATCAAACATCGATTATACGTTCATCGTACACAAAGCTATAGAATTAATTTAATGATTCAATGAAAATTAAATAATAATCATCATCATAGCAGTTTACAATTTACAATACAATCTTTATGTCTATGTGAAATTTTAAAACCAATAATTAAATACTAAAGAATAATTGAACAGCTGAATGAGTTTAATTACATTTTAATAAAAAATAACTTAAGTAGTCAGTAGATAAAGTAGTATACAATATACCTAACGGCTAACATAAAAAAATGGTAGCATATTAGTATCAATTAATTTTACTTACAAAATTTAGAATTAACATTCTACAATGTAGGTGTAACAGTTTGTGTCAATCCATTAGAGTCACTTTTTATTGACATTTAATTATTTGTTTAGATAAGTATATTTATGTAATGTTAAGTTAAAGTACAAAACTGGATATTTGATATAAAAAAACAGAACAATGGGGTCAACTCAGAAATGTATTTATACTACTAAATTCGAAAAGGATTCGACAACGTACTTAAATGTATTATAGCAGTACTATTTACAACTTTGTTAGTAACAATATAAAAAGTTAATAAATTATTAGATATGTTTGAGAGTGAAAATCCCTCGCAGATCCGCATCTAAGCTTAAAAAAATTTACTAGGTATTGTAAAATCAATACCTACCTTTACAGTTCTCTTTTAATTTATACCTAATATATAATAAAAAATTACCATGTTTAATAGTAATAAAACATATTATAAGTAAATAAAGTTCAGACTTGCCGATGCATGCATAATGTCTCTATTTTGCAAGAACAAAGTATACATTGACTCATTAAATTTATAAAACAATTAAAATATGATATTTATATAAAACAAATTAAAAATTTCGTTAACAGCTACTATTATATTACTACTTTCCGTGATATTATTTCTTCTATTGGATACCCAAAAAATTACTCTCTTTCTTATGTTAAGAAAAACACCTCGTTTTCGATAAAAAAATAAAATAAAATAAAACCGTACAAATTGTTTTTGTAAAATACGATGATTCTTAAAATGTTCAAAGTTTGTGATACCTATAGGAACTTACCATTTGTTTATATTACAACAGCCGCTGGGCAAAACCAGCTTGGTTTAGATAAAAAAAACAATAATACAATATTGGATTGCAATTTACAATAAATAAACTGTAAAATTCAATATTGTACTAAAAATATGTAAATGTAAATGTAAACTAAAGGCTAATGACCTAGTTGTCAAAGCCATATTTAAATAAAAAAAAATAAATAAAAAAATTTACAATATAAATAATTTTACAAAAACTCCTTGTAACAAATTATAATTATAAAACATTTCCGATTTAGGAAAACGTAATATATATTTACAACGACTGTTGTAATGCAAACAAATGAAAAATCTGTTGGTATCTAAAATTTCAAATTTGTATTGCTCTTTAGCTGAAACAAGTTGTTTTCATATTTCGTTTTTTTTTTGCACTAAATACAATACATTTTACAACGACTGCTGCGATGTACACAAATGACAAATATTTTAAAACAACCTTTATAGTTTATACAATTTTAGCTACATTTTGTAATACAAGTTGTAGTAATCTACTACATGTACTTAAAATTGTAATTATTGAAACTTAAGGACCTTCGTTCTTATCCGTTTGTCGTAAGGGGTGAAATAAGGTATTCAAATAGTCATTCGGATTCTTTTAAATTTAAATAAATATACTGTTTACACAAAAGCTAACATTACAAATTTGAATATTGGAATATGAACACAATAAAAAAAATGTGTTAACTATAAAACAACATATACGTCACATCTAACCTTTTTAAGTATTACTATTGGTTTTTATACAAAAGTTGTATTCGCTAAATTTTTGTAAAAAAATATGGCACAAATTCAAACGATCAGAAACACAAATAATAAAAGGTGTAATTCTAGTTTACCGTGCTACGCTTTTTTAAAAATTTTTTTTTTTAATCGAGAGTACTTTTAATGCTGATCACGAATCTGCAAAATTGTTTTGCCGGATGAACTTAGTTTGGGAGTTACAGACTTTTAAAGATTGCAAGGTTAAATCAAGAATATAATGAGTATAAACAGTAAATAATCAAAATTAATTATAAATTGTATATTTATATTTGTTATAAACTTATAAAGTTTAACAATTGACACTATTTACCACATTATCATAGACAATTTATAATAACGAATTCAAAATAAGAGAAGGAAACAGAAGTAAAAACAAATTGTTGGAATAGGTAAGACAATAAAATACAAATTTACTTATTCGGTGAATATTATTTTTATTGGTAGATAGGTATATGTAATAGATATGATAGGTAACAAAATATGTTATTTGGAATACATTGTTATTAGAAAAATCTGAAGGTTGAAACACAATTTTGATAGACAAAGTTGAACATTTTACAATACACAAATATTAGTAAGCATATGAATTTTCAAAATGTGACACGGATCTTGGATACTGCAGTTTTGTTTGTAAATTTAACTGTCGTTAGTAGAGGTTAGTTCTTAGATAAAACAAAAAAATGTTTCTTAAACATTGTGTAAAAAAATCGTTTCAAAACTATTTAAAAACTTAGCAGGTGTTTAGGTTATATTGTTAGTGGTGGTATTGGTATTAGGTGTTGTCCTCTATGTTGTGGTGGTGGTATTTGTCCATGTCCTGGTGGTGGTGTTCCTGGATCCGCTGGTTGTGGTCCTTGATCAGTTTGTGGTGGTAGTGGAGGTTCTGGTGGTGGTAGTGGTGTTTCATCTGTTAGTGGTGTTTCATCTGTTAGTGGTGTTAATGGTAGTGGTGGGGCTGAAAAATCGAAAAAAAATTACTTAAATATTTTTTTTATTTTCCTAGTGCATCTTGTCTAAATTATATATATATTAATTTTAATCTAAAACCATTTAATTTTATTATAGCCACGTGTAATATTCTTTAAATAATATTACAACTGGATAAGCAAAATTATACAATAGTTTCATGAAAATATCAAACGTATTCTTATTTTCGACAATTTATGCATTGTACACATTTTAAGCTTTATCGAAAATAATTTTAAAACTAATAGTATATTTGTAAAACACATAAACTGATATTATCCATTAACTTACTTTGACCCTCGTCACCTGAAATATTGAAAAAAAATATTATTACTTTTTTTTTTAGAAAAAAACGATCTGTACAAAATAAATTTACAATATTTTTTTTTGTTGACATTTTGTATTACATAGCATTAGTAACGTTAAAGGAACATGCCTAAATTTGTGGTTTTCAATTTCCTATTTAATATGAGTTAACAAATGTCTATTTAAATATTATTATAAAGGTAAATGAAGTATTTTAAAACTGCTATTATACTTAATCGAAAAAAAAAGTTATATCAGTCATTGAAATCAGACCAACGAATAAAAACAGAACAATTTTATTTTAAAATATTCCATTAACACTTGATTATTAAAAATAGATTTATATAATATATATATATCTTAATAAGTATATATAGTTATGAATTTATTTTTCTAAAATAATCATCAGATGTCATACTAAAAATATTTTACTCATATGGAAAAGCATTTTATTTTAACATAACCTCATTATTGTTACATTTGTATACTTATTATTTTTTATGTACCTACCTTTAGACATAGATATGGTAATACATAACACGGCTGTTATTATCAGAAATACGCTTTTAACATTCATATTGTTGAAATATAAATTTTCGGTTTAAAAAAATCAAATAAAAGTAAATCACCAAGGAGAGTGAATACTATACTAGAGAAACAATACAATTGCTTACCTATTATATACAGAGATAAGTGTTGCACAAAATTATTTGTCTCATTTGGTTGGGGAAGGGAGTGTACATTGTTCATTATTAATGTATTATTATTCTGTATGCAGTATATGTGTTCGTTATTTGTGAAAATGTTTGGCCAAAAAAGTACATTTTGTGTACTATTGTTACAAATAAAAAACGTATAAAAATAATAAAAAAATATTGTCTTTGGTTCTAGAACATACTTTAGTTCTAGAACAGTTTAGTAACAACCTATACCTTTTTTTTAGTAACTTATTTATTTAAGTGTTCTATCAAAATGAATAACATATTATGAGTAATGTTAAGAGGACGTCGCAGGTAAAGTGTTACGTATACAACTCCCGAGAGATGGCGTTATTCTCCGTCTCGGCGCGGCGGCGGCGGTTTATAGTCACGCCCATACGAGTGCTGCGGCGGCGCGTTGTAGTATTATCAGAGCGGCACATTATTCTATCACCGACAGCCGATCTAGTAAAAACTAATATTATGCTGGAAACGTATGATTCGTCGCGGTAAACATTCGCTACTTCGCGAGCTCGCGCGCATGTTACAATCTCGAGTAAATCTTTTTTTATAGCTACTGTTCATTACCATTTATATAACAATGGACAGAGTAGAAAATACAATACCCATCATAGTTTGAATCATTCTGATAACTTAATTACTTTTTTTTAGCGTATAAATAATTTTCTCAGATATCAGAATAAACTTGGTACCTCGTATAGCGTACTTACTTATTAACATTTATATTGGAGCATACTTATTTTGCATGTCTGTTACAATAAAATACGTGTTTCCAAATTTGCTTAGCCTATATTGTCCATGGTCGTAATGAATATTTTAGTTTTTTTTCTTTTTTACTGTTTTTTTTTTTTATAGTATTATAGGTCACCAAACAAAATCATTAAAAATCAGTATTTTATGTAAAACATTTCAGCTTTCTGATAATTCATTTAGAAATCCAAAATTAATAATTGAAAACATGTTTATAAAAATTCATCAATAGAATAATAATTGCATAATGGTACGAGTATCCGTTATAAACTTTAAGTGCTGGACGGGTCATATATAATATTCTATGATTTATTTCATTAAATAATAATTATATATAAATCTAATACTATTTCATAAAAAAACAATGTGTACATATGTAAATTTTGTATTATAATTTTTATCTATAAAACACACAACACAATAGGAAAAATAAAAATGTGGCTTCTCTGTACAACAAAAATACAGTATTTCCCAAGTAAAGTCATATTTCTACAATATTTACAAGTAATATAGGTAATTAGATAAGCTTAGATTATCTGTTGTTATCCCGAAAATTATGGTGGTCACCGCCGACATTGTTGCGGAATTTAGCTTTGTTATAAAAAAAAATAGAAAAAATAGAATACGAAATCATAATTGAAATATATTGTGAGTAATACTCTTTAATTTATAAATTGTAATTATATAGAAAAATAAATTATAGTATAAATGAAGAGTTAATTTGTCAAACGTTCCAAGTGCTAAAGTATAAAAATTGAACTTTATAATTTGATTTTTTTTATTTTACTAGCGGAAACATAACATATTTTTGAGTTTTAAATATGATTGTTTTTTTTAATAAATATCTATTCCTTACTTGAAATTTACAAAATTCATTCCGGTGTAGTAAACCCACGTAGTGCACATGGGTCTCTATAAGGGCATGTCCTTCTTTCGCGTCTATGCATGGTCACTAAGACGTGACCAATGGGTGTCCCCTTGTAATAATTTAATTATACTTTATTCTTTTAATTGATTATTTGATTATGTTCGAGTAGAGCGACGGCGTCGAGTAGTCGGTAGTCAATTAACGATAGGACTGATTGCACTACTCAGTTATTAACTTCAAAATTGATTAAACATTACTATTATATCAAATTTATTAAACATTATTATTATATCAAATTTATTAAACATTATTATATATCTATTACAATTAATTCAAAAGTTTAACTTCTTCATTAAAAAACCTACTCCTAGTTTTTCGTTACAAACGTTGGTCGTTTACGGTGTTTTGTACGCGGTCATCCGACCGGTGCACTACACCGGTAATGGATAAAATACAATTTAAATTATAAAGTTCAATTTTTATACTTTGGCACTTAGACCGTTTGACAAATTCATTTTTCAAATATTTATGTTAGATAAATACGTTTTTAGTGGTCGGCATTGAATGAGGGGGGTGGCTTAGATTGAGAGTAAAAAACCGTCTTTACGAAAAATAAGAATATAGAAATTACGGACACCAGGTAATACAAAAAAGAAATGGAGACCCCCCAAAAATCAAAATGTTGTTTAAAATACATTACTGATCTATATGATTTATTGCAACTAAAAATTGACTGTTGATTAATTTACACATAGCAACTTAAAAAATTCCAATTTTGGTCTGAGGAGGGGAGGGGGCCCCACACTAATTTTGGTCTGGGGTGTAAACATTGTATTACAATGTTTCGGTTTTTCGGAGAGGTATTTGAATATTTTTCCGTTTTTTTACAGTGTGCAATAACCCCCCTCCCTCCCCCCGTTCCCTAAACCATTTTTTAAATCACAATTTTTACAAATTATAATTTACTACAATTGCTACCTTTTTCATACAAGTGACTTAGCGACTGGCTTCTTCAGCTAATTTTCTATAAAATAATGAACATAAAATAGCAATTATTAAATAACAGTATCGCTGCGCAAGTAAAATATAATACTTGTTTGTTATTGAGAATTGATTGTTAAAAATTGGGTTATCTGTTTTTACTTCAGGTAATAATATAATTGCGGTGTCACCGTTGACGTTATCGCTGTCGCCGCGCTACGGCAGTCGGCCCAAAACCGGTTTTCCGAACGTATAAAGATATGTAGTAAATTGGCCGCTAGGCGCGCCAGCTCTCGACGTAATAATTATTATAAAAATTCAAAAAACATCCCTTCGCACTTCAAATAGTACTCGTACGCTTTTGGTGGTAGAAAATTGTTTATAGTACCATATGAAAGATCAGAACTTTTTCTACGTGCCTATAGAGAGTTTTTTTCGATAACTTTATTTACAATGGTTTTATGAACGTTTGAAAAAAGTAAAAATTCTTATTGAAATAACTATGAGTAAACAATTTTTTTTTGGAAATATGGCTCTATACGCACATAGTAGACATTCCAGGCTTTCTTTAGGTATCCTTAGATTTATTCTACGATTAATAGTTTCTGAGTACTATTTGAAGTCCGAAGCGGTGTTTTAGTACACGAAATATTTGACTGCGACGTCCTCTTAAGTTAATTATTTAAGACGCCAAAATGGCCAAAATAATTACATTTTTTATGTTGCCGTGTTATTTTAACATAATGTTTAATAATATAAGTCTATTTTATAATTATGCACTAAGATCCGTTTCACATTCTGAAAACAATTTTGCATACTTTGTGTATATTTAGATGATTATTATACAATTTTTATCTTTATTTGTTTATCATAATTGTGTTTGCATCTTCAGATTTTTCTAATAACAATATATTCCAAATGACACAATTTGTTACCTATCAATTATATATTATGTTCATTACAAATACCTTTCTCCCAATAAAAATAATATTCACTGAATAAGTAAAGTTGTATTTTATTATTCAGTGAAAAATTATTCAAACTATTTGCTTTTACTTCTGATTCCTTTATTTTGTTTTATTTCTTTATTGTAAAATGCCTATGGAGATGCGTTAAGTCGAGTCAATTGTTTTAATTTATTTATTACAACAAATTTACAAATGTTAACATATAATTAATTTTGCTTATTTACTAACTATACTCAATAGAAAATATTGTGCAAGTGGATTTTCTAAATTCATACATTGTATGCGAAGATAAAATATGATTATTTGAAATTCGTTGTCAGATGGCTTTATACAATAATCTTTTAACAGTTCGTTCTATCCATTACATGGACTTTTAATTATTTGCAATTGTCTGTTAGTTAAAACTTTGACCTTGAGTCAGTAAACATTTTGTACTATTAATTATATTATAATCCATTAAAGATCACAGTAATTGGAACTATTTAATTATTTCAAACGTCAGTTAGTGTATCCGCTATTATCTAAACATTTAAAGCCTATAATTTTCGATAGTAACATAATAAAGTTATTATCTATAAAAAGTTTAGTCATGTTTTTCTTGTAATGCTATTGTGGGTCATAATAATATAGAAGTTGACAAAATTTACAATAACCCACGTATGTTAAGGTATTTTTTAGTATTTATGTTTTTTTAACGTATTACTATTATCTACGCAGTTCAAGAATAAAATATAACGAAACAAAAAACATGATAAATCGCGTATACTACTTACAAAAGCTATGCATGTTAGCTACAAAAAAAATATGTTTAGTACTTACTATAACATAATACTACCACTTTTTATTAACCACCTTGAAATAATAAACAAATAATTACAAACAAAATGTTTACTGGTTTAGGAAATATGTATTTCCTCAAACAGTGATTTAAAATTAGTAGGACCCGGTTATTATTTTCTGTGTTGTAGTCATTAATAACATTAATGTAGTCCATAAAAATCAAAGCAACAAAACCAAAATATAACAACTTCAAGTTGTATTTTAAAAGCCAACACAATGTAAACCAGCAAAGTTAAAAAGTATTAAATTGAGGTGTTGTGTTTACAAAATAAGCATCAATACGTTTATTTAAAAGTGATTTTATTACTTTTATTTGTAATGATTCCTGTAGATCTGTGACCTCTCAGTCCCCTCAATGCTTTGATTCCATTATGCCTTTACTCTACTGTACTAGTCGTCTTGTATAAAATCTCTTTCAAACTGACGCTTTGTTGCTTATTTGTAGATACAGCACCTCAATTTAATATTTTCTAACTTTGCTGGTTTATACTGTGCTTGGTTTGGACTGTACTGGCTTGAAAATACTAACTACCGATTTGCATCGAAGCGTTTTTTCGAAAGTGATTGTATCACTTTCAGATTTAAAAATTCCTGTAAACCTGTGACCTCCCCATCCCCACTATGCCCCGACCTCACAGTACTGGTTTTTTTTATATTTAAGGAACTTCTCCAAAAAACTGCTGTAAACCGCTTTTCTGAATTCAATACTAGCTACGCCTGTTATATTTTAGAAAGTGTGTTTTGATCTTCATCAAACCCTTTCGGCCTATCAGTTACTATTTAAGAATACTAAAAAAATACTTCTTTCATCAATCACTTAATAAACTGTGCTAGTTTCTGAAATAACTAAAAGTTATTATTTTTTTTGCCAAGTTAAAAATTAAACGTTTAATGCTTGTAAGCAAGCGATAGAAACATCTCCATTTCCATTGGCCCATTAAAAACTTAACTAAAGTAAATTAGTTAACTATTTAGAGAAATAAAAATATGCAAAACAGTCAGTGAATAACATGAATAAGTAATCTCAAAGTTGAGACGCCAAATACTATTTAAAAAAAAAACATTAATTTTAGAAGTTCATGAGCCAGTTCTGGCTTCTGGGCTAGTTTCTTTTAAGTCGTCCGAATTGTTTTGGTGTTTGAAGGTTTTGCTGATCACCAGATAATAATATCATAAGTTCATATTGGGTTCAAAAGGGTAGTGTAAAAAAGGGGCTTGTTTGTTATTGGTATTTTTTAGTTTAGAAGAGGTCGAAGCATATCTAGTCGATAGTTGAGTGCTTTGCGTTTTTCTTTTAAATGTGGTGACCAGGTTAGGAGCTCGTTAAATATTAGGCCTAAATATTTGATTTGAGAGCATTGGGAAATGGGAGTTTCATTTAAGGACACAGTGTGGCGCGAGCTGATTTTATTTCGTTTAATTTTATTTTACAATTTATTAGCAAGGTTTCTAGTGAGTCCAGGTATATAATTTATTGTATATGTAGTGAGAGAGCGAGAGTTGTGGAAAAACATATTCTGGCTGGCCACAACCACATTGGTATTGGGTTGGCTTAAATAAAATTTATGTAAGAACAATTCATTGTACGAAAATTAACCCTACATAGTTTAATTTGAAAAGTACTTTGATTTCATATTATTTTTCAACACGTTATCGTGAGCTAAATTCCAAGTTTGTAAAATTGTTATTGTGGTTGTGTATTGATTTAAAAAAGTGTTTTTGTGTGGGCTATTACTCATATGTTGTTCACTTCGATACGAATCCGAGAAAAATAAAACACCAAAAACAATGATAAATAATTGTGTTTTTGCACCCAATACTTCAATTGGAAACCTAAATTTGGGCCTCTGCGGTGAAGAGTTCTACACACGTTGGAAAAAAATCGTTCTAGATAGAATAAAAAAAAAATATTATAGGTATATTCCATTTAATGCAAATGGTGTATGACTATCAGGTAACTGTTTGAACAAGCCTACAAAACATCACATCAAAATAATATGTTTTCTTCTTATTTCAATGAATAACACTTAAAGTGTGTTTTCGTGTAAGAAACTATATATACAATTTTTTGGAAAAGTAATAACAATAATAAAACCATGTATTGTTTTCAAAATGGTTTAAATAATTATAAAAATAAAATAGTAAAATTATTCATGACCTGATGCAGACATTTTTAGGTGCCCTTAATTTACCAATTATTGCAAGTGTAAAAAATATAATTCAGCAAAATACTAATTGTAAAAGTTAAAATGATGTGCAATTTGGGATAGAAGGAATGTTCAAAGTTGTACAAAACTATGTGTATAGTGAGGCCACAAAATAAAAATATGAATACATGAAACTTTAATAGTTGTGTAGCTAGAACATCTTAATATTTATTCACAAATTTAGAATATTCTTTAAACATAGTACCTACTATACCGATAAATACAGACATAACCAAAACATATCATAAACCCTTTCCACTAAAAGAGATAGACATTTCTTCTTTTTTTCTCTTTTTCAAGCAAAGTTTTAGGGATTTAAGTTTGAAAATTAGACCGGAGGAAGATCTAGAACGAAACTATAACATATACAATTTTCTCAAAATTCTACAGTGAAACTTTTTTCTATCAAGGAAAAACTCCAAAAAAAAAAGAGGAAATCTTAGCTTTGACCGAGGTTTCCAGATAAAGAGCATACTTGTCAATAGGTGCAATGCTTTTATCGATATTTGTATTTAATAATTCTCGTAGACCTGTGATCTTACCGTCGCCACTATGTCCTAAGCCAACTGTACTGGCTTTCTTTAACATCTATTTTTTTTTGTTATTATTGTATTAAATATTAATTTTACTAGTGTGGGCCTATGTATTCTAACAGAGTCAGCAAAAGGTGTTTTCAAAACCGATTGACTTAGGTAAACGCATTAATACATTTTATAGGACGTCGATGAAGGTAATTTTACAACAAGCTTTTAAACCGGAGTTGAGAATTTGAACAGTTTGCCTCCTACAACGCGCGACAGTTTACCTCCGCGCTATGGTGTACCTCAAGCTGTGGCAATCACTCGTTATCACACATACACTATCACAAATCTGTCTAGAAAAATTTCTTTTGTTGCGCAGTTTGCGTTGAAATTACAATTATCATTAAATTCAAGTTTTGTTTTGACTTTTTGTTAATAATTGAGATTTCCTTTTGTACCTACACTGAATTTCTGTGAATTATTACTAGTTAAATTAGATTTAGCGCTATAGTAACAATTTGTTTTCAGCATTGTTGCTACGGGTCCGATTCGTGAGATTCTTTAGATTTTAATCATAACATCTTTGTCGATGTCTGTGATAAATACCCAACGTGTTGGGTCGTGTTTCGTTATTTGGTTTCGATTTGCGTTACAATCGAGTTTTGTCTTGCCTGTTAATAATTTATTATAAGGTTTTAGTAGCTGCCCTGGGCAGCGGTTTACGGTTCTTCTGTGTGTGTGAGTACCTACAGCTTTGTATTTCTATATTATTTACATTATTGCCGTGTTTCCATTGATTTAGGAAATAAATGTTAATAAATAGAATCATAATCTATGTGTGTTTGTTTATTACTTATTATTTACTTGGAATCTGGTTGAATGACATGGGATCAACGCCACTTTAAATTAATCTATTCGGTCAAGTGGGCTATCGTCTAGCTTTAATCTTTATTGTCAAAACTTCTTACCTACAAGTCATACTTGTAACATTGCGTCATTCGTCTAATTTTATTGAATTAAAATTTAGTTTTAAATGTTTATAAAATACAAAATATACCACTCAAAACTTTGTTGGATTTTTATTTTTCAAACCATGTAAACTAAATTTTTCTTTATCATATCATTATTATGACTTAATAAAATAGTTAAAATTATGTAATTAAGTCGTCCTATTAAACCTCAATGAATATATGGCACAGAAATATAACTGTCAACTAATGTTAAATGTCAATTATAGAGTTTGGAAGCTGTACAATATGTTGAAAATTAAAGAAGAAAATGATGAAACAAAAGAACATTTTTTTGAAAATTTGTTTGAACCTAAACCGTTAGATGTACAGTTTATAAAGAATGAAATTTCTACAATAGAGGAGTATTTGGTAAAGAATGAAGTCGACAGTACTTATAAGTAAGGCGATTTTTATAACCATTTTTTTTTATCCTTAATAAAACTATTTAGCTTTTGTTATTATGTCGTCCTCTGTAATTTAAATATAAAATGTAATTAATGATGTCCTAATACATTTTCAAAATAGTATTAATGGTATTATTTAAACAATTATCTTTGGCGCTATAAGAAGTAAAGAGAAATATTAACTTTTCTTGAGTAACTTAATCCACTTATCTTTACCTTCTTCTATACTTAGCTTTTTTTGAAGTATTATAAATGATAAAGGTTTATATTATATAAAACATTAGACTTTATTTAAAACTTGTTATCGATCAGTCAAATTTTTCAATAAAATATATACTCTTTTAAAAATAATTGTTTGGTAAATACTATTTTATAAGTTAGATATATAATACATCAGTGATTTTTATTTTTATCTCTATAAAAATGAAACTGTTTATTTTCTAATAGTGAGTTATAAAGAAATTCAAAATTTAAAGCGTATTTAAAAAAAATGTATTTTTATATATATATATATATATATATATATATATATATATTGACTCTCCTTTTAGCTAATAGACCTTTTATGCTTACAAAACAGGCAAAGTTATTGATCTATTTATAGATAAAAGTCTGAACCTATCCCTTATTTAGCTATTGAAGTATAAAATCTCATATATCCTAAAAGATAGGTACTATGCTTTGTACACCGGTTTGTGTTGAGTCGAGTTATACGGGATCAACGTCACTTTAAATTAATCTAGTCGGCAAAATGGCAAATCGTACCGTCTTAACTTCTTACCTACAAGTCATACTTGTAGTTTTATGTTATTCATCTAATTTAAGTAAATTAAAATTTAGTTTTAAATGTTTAAAAAAAAACATAGTATACCACTGCAAAATTGGTCGGTTTATATTCTTTATTTATTTTTATTTTATACAAGCTTCGGAAACTTAGGACATTAGCTGTCTGCTTTTTTATAATATTATTATTACTCTATTTGTTACTAAAAAAAATCGTTAAAATTGTGTAATTAAGTCGTCTTATAAAACCATGCATGAATATTTGACACAGAAATTCAACTAATGTTAAATTTCAATTATAGAGTTTTGAAGCGGTATAATATGTTGAAAATTAAACATGAAAACGTTGAAACGGATGTCATTGAACCTCAACCGTTAGATGTACAGTTCATAAACAATGGAGTTTCTACAACAAAGGAGTATTTGGTAAAGAATGTAGGCGACAATACTTATGAGTAAGGCGATTTTATTACCATTTTTTTAAACTAAATAAAACAATTAAGGTTTTGTAATTATGTCATCCTCCTCTATAAACCCGTCGTTGGTATCGATGTTAGCGTTTCGCTAACATTAAACTTAAATTAGGAGCTACTTGTTCATATAATAATAGATTGTTTTAAAACTACAGCTACCTCTTATCAATATAATTTAAAATCAAAATACCAAAAAAAATAAAATTGTAAACATCTATTTGTAAGTATGATTACCGATCAAAGTCTGCAGTACCGCATTATGTTAGCGTACGTTTGCACGAGACTTACCGTGTTATATATTATATAAATAAATAGAAAACATTTATACATTACATATACACGAAATCTAATACATTTTTTTATATTGGTTTTGCATAAAACCTCGATAATCTAATCTTTTTATCCTCTTTTTAGCTAATACACCTTCTGTCTTCTATGCACACACAACAAACCAATTTATTGGTCTATTTTTAGAAAAAATCTTGCACAAAAAGTAATTTAATAATTTGGGTTTTATTAATTACAGAGTTGATGAGCGTTATAATATAGCCAACATTAAACACGAAACTGACGAATTGGTGGACGAAACACAGCCAGACATAATTTGCAACGTGTGTTTGCAGTCGTTTACTTCTGAAAGGAAACTGAACCGTCATGTAACATCATCACACAATTGCATTTCTAATACCAAGGGTTATTTGATAAAGAAAGAAATCGAAAATACTTATGGGTAAGGTTATTTTATTTATTGCAAAATACATTTTTTGGTATTTCATCTAAAATCAACTAAATGAATTCTTAAAAACGATGCATGTTTGATGCATTGTGCAATATAAGTAATATTAATACTTGCTGTATGACATCAAAATATAACCTTAAATAAATATTTTTTGTTTTTTACTTGTTGCAGAATTCATTACCCGTGTAAACCGACCGATTCTTCAAATAATACAAAACCCATAGATTGCAGTTTTATTGAAACTATAAAGAACAATTCAGAGAAAAGTATATACAAAATACGTCAGTTCGACTGCAATATATGTCAAAAAAGGTTTACAACCAAAAGTAAAATAATCCGGCATATTGTGAAATCGCATTCCAGTACTTCCATTGGAAAGAAAGCGCCTCGAAAAAATAAAGTCGATCATCGAAACAGCAGAATAAAAGGGTATACTCGAAACAATGATGGCCTATTTAATTGTGGCATTTGTTTAAAAATGTTATCATCAAAATCAAGCCTGAGAAAACATTGGCGCATTCATACGGACGATAAGCCCTTTAAATGCAATGTCTGTGAAAAAACATTCAGTCAACAAATTAATCTGGAGACACATGCACGTATACATACCGGAGAGAAATCCTTTAGATGCAATTTCTGTGAAAAAACATTTGGTCGACAAACTACCCTCAAAGTTCATGAAAGGATACATACCAGAGAAAAACCCTATAAATGTAATATCTGTGAAAAAACATTTCGTCACTGGTCTTCACTCAAAACTCATAAAAGGATACATACCGGCGAGAAACCTTTTAAATGCGATGTCTGCGAAAAAACTTTTGGTCGACAGTCTTACCTGAAAACTCATAAAAGGATGCATACTGGCCAGAAACCCTTTAAATGCGATGTCTGCGAAAAAAGATTTGGTCAAAGATCTGCCCTCAAAACTCATGAACGCATACATATTGGTGGGGTACGATATAAATGCTTCGTCTGTGAAAAATCGTTTGGTCGCCAAGATAATCTCAAAAGGCATCAAGCAAAAGCACACGACTAAAGCCTTTACATACCTCATATTATACCTTTCATGACTATTTGGCTGTTTTGAAATAGTTTTGATAACGATTTTTTATTATTTTGCTTTTTATTTCACCTACGAATTAATGATAAACGAGTATACTTACAAATTTTTTTTGATAGTTTTTTAATGTTCACTATCGTTCAACTGATCATTAATTTGACGTTTTCTATTTGACTTATAATTCTTTTAACAGACTAAATACATTATTTAGTTCCATAATACACTTGAAAAATAGTAGATAATATTGTTACTACGAATGCGTTAAAACTTTCGTGGATTAATATATCAATTGAGTAAGTTTCGGATATATCCACGTCACATGTTTTATGCCGACGTGGATATATCCGAAACTTACTCAATTGGAATATTGTTACTATTGTTATTTTATTAAAATAATTATAATAGTCTTTTATACTTACTGTTGTGGTTTTAAAGACAAATTATTATTAAGGTATATAAGTTTATATTTCTTAATTGGTTTTTTATTTAAAATATGTATTTATTTCTTCACTTATTGATGAAGCAATATGGCTTTCATTTGAACTTATTAAACAATTTAAGGCAGTAGATAAAAAGTAATGTAAATTTCTTTAAAGAAAATGAAACAGTGGCACAATGACACCTTAACCACAATCAAACGTTATCCAACTAGTCTAAAAACCTAAGTATTGAATTATATATTATAAAAAAGGCACATTTGAAAAAAATACGGTTTTTATACATTTTTAGGTAATAGAAAATTAAATAAGAATTTTACTGAAATAAAAAAAGCCAATTGGGTTTGGGGGGGCTAAATCATATATTGGGGGGGCTAATGCCCCTTTAGCTCACCCCTAAGTCCGCCTATGAGTGTGACACGCAAAAAAATATTTAAATATAATAACGTAATACTTTATACTTTATGTATTAATTATTAAAATAAACATGAAGGAATATAAATTATTTATGCTAAATCAAGAACGAAGCTCTGGTCTTGCACCATATGAGTGACGTTGTCTACATAAACTATGGAAGCCTTATCGTATTGGAATGACTTCACGACTGTCGTTCCATGATGTATGACACATGTATTGTCGTCGGGTGTAACTTCAGCATTTGTTATGTATGATGTTGGATCTTTTACACTCCAGAACAATCCTATCATTCGACATGTGTGGATAAAATCAAAATGTTCGTAGTTGGTTGGGTCTAAAAAAAAAAAGTTTTCAAAAGTTGGCCAAATTAAGCTTGCTGCACTGGCAAAAAAAAAACATAGTTGGACAAATTAAAATAAAGGCTAATCTTATATTTTACAGGAGAGAGAAAAAAACATGATTTATTCATAAATCAATAATTACTAGCTTCTTCTTATTAAACCTATCAAGTTTAATTAAACCTGAACCTAGCAGTTCATCATCACCCAACTGCATTGCCTGTCTTACCCTTTGACATTCTCCAAAATTAAACACGATTGTCACAGTTTTACTCCTGCTAATCCTCAGTCCTTTCTCTTCAATCGGTTCTCTCCACTCTTCAAGTATCTCAGCCAATTCTTCCGGATTCCCCCGCCCCCCCGCTAACGCTACGTCATCCGTAAACATCATACACCAAAGCAAGTCCCCCTGTATATTTTTCTAATCTCGTCCATTACTAAAGAGAACAAGTAAGGACTGAACGCTAAACCTTGATGCACACCTACTCTTACACTAAAATCTTCCATTTCACCACACACACTCTTCACCCTTGTACTTGCCCCATCATACATTTCCTCTATTACTTTCACTTACACCCTTGGCACTCATTTTTACTTTAACGTCCCCCTCTAAACCTCCAATTAACGAAGAACTAACTAATTAGTTAAAATAAATGAACTTAGAAGGACCCATCTAAGAGTCTAAACGTCATATAAGGTAGATAAAAAAAAGCAGTGAATAGAGCGTGCAATATAAATTTAGGTGACCCAAAAATAAAATCAAAATTTTTTATTTATCACACTTTTGCTCTAAGATACGAATATTATCCTATTAGAAAAATGTAACGATGGAATAAGTATTAAATAACTTATTGAACTAAGTTTTTAGTTTCTTTAGCTAGAAAATAAGTGGGACGATTTATTTATGTTTGTTGTTCCAAATATGTATTTTTTCCGTATAACTACTAGTGTTTTATTATTTACTATATATAATATCGAGTATTAACAATGCTAAATCGGGTTTTAACATAACTCTTCGGTCAGATCCAAGATCATTCATATTTTTTTCATGATAAGCTGAAAAATTCGATAAATGTGTTAAACAAAGTATAAAAAATTTTGTAAAGTGTTTTTATTATGGCAATTTTGTAACCTCGGTAAACACGGTGAAATTTCAAAATTACAAATTACATTATTCGAAAAACACACAAGCCATTCCATTCTACTAGCTGATATTAGTTTTTATTAAAATAATTTTAAAAAAAGGCTTATTCTTGTTGTTCGATATTTGTATGGTAGATAAGCGTAATTACCGAGATCTGCAACCTCAACTTCAGTTAAGTCTGTAACAAAATCATGAAAATATGCAATAAATAACTTTACGGCTATTGAAAAATAAGTATTTCATTATACGGTACGTACAACGGTAACTTTAAAACTAAGATTACTTAGGCCAATTAATTAACTTGATCGTTTATTTATGAAAGATGATTAGTCACAATTTTGTTGGCCCAAGTACAAAGGACCCAAATTTTAAATAATTTTTTTTAAGTAAAATTATATGTGAAACACAGTTTATCTTTTCGGATCAAACCCTTCCATAAACGATCGATTCAATTTAGAACACTTGAAATAATTTCTAGAAGCCACTTTTGAGTAAACGAAATGAACGGAATGGCTTCAAATGATCTTTAACATCAAGTTGAAAATACTTAGCTTATGACTATGATTTCAAACCGAAAGTTTTTAAGTTCAATTGAATTTTCTATCAGTTTTGTAAAGTGTTTGTGAAAATATGTTGAATTTTATAATTACCTAAGCCTTCGAGCATTTCTCGTTGCAGTTCAAGCTCCATTGCGTGTTCTAAAATTTAAAACAAAACATATTTTTATGTTATTGTTTGCCATAACGATAGACATCTATCGTTATGGCAAAATTAATAACCATATGATTGCTATCATATTTTAAAAACTAATGTAAAAGCCGTGTGCAATGTTTTATAAATATGAAATAAGAATTACGGATAACAGGGTCTTCATTGAAGTTTTGTTCTGAAATTAAAAACGAAAACATTTTATACTTGTGTATAACCAACAACTGTATGGAAATATTTTCAACTATTACCAGGTAGTGCAAACATATAAGTCAATTCCTCTGAAATCATGATTACAAAAAATTAATTTTTAAACGATATTAGATAACTTAATTTCATGTTCCATTATAAATTTAAAGGAGAAAGTCAAGGTATAAAATACACGTTTTTATAATAATAAGCAAGTTAAATATTCAAATAAAAAATTAAGTGATTTAAATTTAATATTTATATCACTCATAAAGTTGCATTGATATATTGTTTTTACAAATAATTGTATCGTTTCCAAAACATTTCTTCTGCTAGCATACTTAATTGGTTTTTTTGTAGAATAATAGTTACCCATTAGGACCTCATTTTGACAAACAAAATGTGTTATTTTGCCACGAACGTTCTCTAAAATATATAAATAATTGATTGAGTTAAAAAAAATCAAATGAAATTTTAATGCGATATAATATGTAGAAAAATGTTCTGAATAGAAGTACATTTTTAGTTAAACGTGGCCCATTTAACTCTAGTGATAAACCGTGTTGGAATTTTATTAGACAATTATTCTATAATATCTATTCTAGATTATCAATCATATTGTACAAACTGAATTATTATATAATCATATTATTCGTGCGGGAGACTCTTTTGAAAAATATACAAGGTGCATTATTTGAGCTTTTTATCCTCATCAAACCTCGACTTCGCCACTGTTGATAACTCCTGGAGTTCTTCGGTAAAAACCTTTTTTTTTTTAATACAATACACACACAAGCCAATAATTGGAAACATTTTTTTTTGTAGAGATTATAGTTCATAAGTACAAATTATCTTATAGTCAGGCAAATGGCAAGTACAAAAAAAACATTAAACTTATAGTATTTATCATTTTAAGTATATCTTACTTTGTTTAACATGTTTCTTAATGAATGTGTCTGTAATAAATTATGTATAAAAACTGTAAGTGGTAAAACTTAAAAAAGTATTTTGTAAACAAAACTGACTTGTAGTATGAAGCTTCTTTCTATCCTCTAGATCGGCTATTCTTTCCATTTCGACTAATTCTTTATCGACTTCTTCATCTGTAAAAAAGTTATTGAATTTTGTTTAGATTTATATAAACCTAAACCAAGTACCCTGAGCAGGTACTTGTAAAAACGAATTACATACCACTACTTGCCAATACGTTTAAACACAGTACAGCACAGCACAGTAATACATACAGAACTTTCATTTTTGTCTGCAAATAATAATTAAAAATGTTATATTAGACGGAGGTATACTTACAATAAAATCTAAACATTTTTTGCACAGTTACTATTTGTACATTTTTTAACTCCAAGCAGGATTATTTCTCGTTATGTTTACTTACTTACATTGCTTTGACAAGTAGTTAAAACTTCTATTGTTATAAACATGCAAGCAAAAAATCATGGTTGTCTTACATTGATGCAAAGATTTCTTTACAACAACATATTAGATACGATTACAGAAAATATTGAAAAACAATTTTTGACAAATGTACCTATACTAGTTATAAAAAAAATGACTTTACACGCATTTCAGAGTACGGTTGACTTGAATAGAGTAGTTTTTGATAGAAACTACACAGATGTAGAGGCCTCTTAATTATGTCGAGACGGATTTTGTTTGGTTACATTAAACACGTTACATGTATTCATTCTGGTAGCCTAAGAACTTGAAGTAATGTAGACAAAAGACAAATGATTGTTAAGCAACAGTATTAGCATCACAAATTGTTCAAGTTACCACGTTAAAACAACTGTTGAATTTCACTTACAGCTTTTAAAGTTTTACTATATTTTTTTTTTTATGAAAAACAAATGTTTTTTTTACTTTATCATGTTTTGTTATTTGTCTTTTTGAACGTTTGGGGCCCAAGCTTTTATTTTTAGATAAAAATTAAATGTTTAACATTATTTAATATTGTAGTTAATTTTCGGTTGTTTTCAAAGTAACTGATATTTTAATTTAAATGTGCTACAATTGATTTGTTTAATTGTTCTTGTAGTAAAATTATTTTTTACATTTTAGTTTACCTTTTTACTATTTTTTAAAAGAGCATGTTTTTAAATTGAAAATAATGTACTAAACATTTTAACTGGTCGATAACAAATTTTGGATAACTATTTTTGAAGAACTTAAATAATAATAATACGAGTACCCAACAATATCTGGTGATATTGTTCAGTTAGCGCAAAACACTTTTTTTTTATATTATTTTGTATACATCATTTAATATATTCTACACTTAGAAAATATATAAAACCAGTAAATATAAAAAAACAATTTCGTATATTACTTACTTAAATAATTGCAATAATAGTTATACTGACTGCTTCAACGGTTTGTATACGACTTCTCGAATGGCTTATATTTTGTTGACCGAAACAATAAAATCTAGATGTATTTTGCAGAATTGTTTATGCCAATTTGTTAACATAAGCAATATTAGTCATTTTTTGTTATGACTAACATATTTATATTATTCTGAAGCATACTAAAAAGTAGAGTATAATATTATATTTTGTGCTTAATATTATACAGGGAAATTTTTTTCGGATTAGGTACGAAAATATGGGCGCACAAAAACATATTTTTCCATGTTTGTGTTTTTTTGTTGGGGTTTCTTGCAGTAGTCAGTAAAAAATGTTTTTTAGCAATAGTTCAAATAATATTTTACGATTTGTGCGAAGAAACCAATGTACAACAACATGCTTTTCTAAGCTCGTGTTGCTCTTATCGATACAGGGTGTCCCGTCAGGTTTTAACAACACCATCTTGAAATTAGATTGAGAACACTTTAGGCTATGATGCACAAAATATATTTCATCAAGCAAATTTATAAAGGTCATTGTAACAAATTAACTTAGATTACACTTTAATGTATTCCGATAACAAAATAAGGATACAAGTTAATAACTGTATACTATGTACTACGCGACTATATGAAGTGTTCACAAAAATTAAACGGATCTAATTCTACAACATTTATTAGTCAAAGTTCCTCCATATAAAGACAATAACAAAATATAATAGCATATAGGGAAATAACTGAATGTTTGTAAAATGTTAAAATATGTTTAACAAGACATATTAAATAGAAGTCGCGTTGTTCGTCTTCCATATCTTAAAATACTAATTACTCGAAATAAAAGCTGAAGGGTTCTTTGATCCTTTTACATTTAAAAAATAAAATAATAAACCCAGTTGCCGTTTAACCTCCTGAAGTAATTCTTAGATGTTAAATCAATTTTATTATTTTTGCGGTATTTCATAAGATCAGTGGCGCTAAACTAAAATGTAATAGGAAGGGCAAATAAATATTATGGATACCCCCTAAAGGTAAAAAATGCATCGTCGAGATTATTTTCATGACTCACTGGCCACCCACCCTCCCCGAGGAGCAGATTCGGCTCCACTGATTTGGATTATTTTCATAGGATTTCGAAATCCGAAAATTGGCTTTTACGACTTCAAAGAAAAACCTTATTTAATTTTCTATCAATAGTTAATAGTCTTGAACTGAACTCCTAGGCTTCATATAAGACGAACAAAAGAAACGAAATAATTAGAATAAATATGATAAATTGATATTTGAGTTATTAAAATATACTGATTGGATATTCTGTATCGATATAAGCGATGAAAATAATGTTTTTGTGCATTTGTTCTTTCGGACTACCGATAAGGTATTGTTTAAAGTTTTTTATATGTAAGTATTGTTTTATACACTAAAAAAACCCTAAACACCAAAAAAAAAAAAAATGAATATTAGGTCAAATTTCAAGTTTTGAAAATCCACAAATTTTGGTATTAAAGCCAAATTTTCGGCTATTTCATTACAAAAATGTAATATGCAACAAATAATTGCAATATCAACAATATAATATGTTAGATTTTAACAACACCGATAAAGAAATATAAACAAATAAGGTCAAATTTTAAGTTTTGAAATCCATAATAGTCTTCAAAATCTTCATTTATTAGTCTTAAAGCCACTCTTTGGGTTATTCTATACAGGGTGATCCATTTATCGCGAACCTCTCATATCTCATAGGGTTTAATAAGAAATGACAATTTTTTTTAATATTGTTTTCATACAATATGATCGCAATTTTTACCCCCCTCTCAACTTAGTTTTTTTTATAGCAAATTTTGAAACTTGTAGCGTGCAACTTCATAGCATGTTACTGCTTGTTAATTATGATAAAGTACATTATCTAATTTTCCACCACTACTCTAAATTTATTTGGTACTTCAACGAGACACGAAAATGCTCTTTCGAGGTTGCAGACTCAGCTGAAAAACGTGTTTAATGTTAATTAGCTTTAACATCTGGTAGTTAAAATAATTTAATATACAATATTGAAATAAAGCGGTTATAATTATCCTATTAAGTTGAAGTTTTCCACTAGCCCTATTCGTTTACAAACTGATAATTAAAGAGTCAAATAATTAATTCTTAAAAATTATTGTAAAAGCTTCTTAAGAGTGCATGCGTTTGTGTTTTGTAAGGACAGATTTACACGAATAAGACTTCAGGCAAACGTCACATTTGTATTTCCTTTAATTTGCACGCGTTTGTTTGCTGTAGTCCGGGTAGTGTTGGTTTTCGGTGAAAATTTGTGTGGGATTTTATTATATGATGAGTTATATGCTTTTTAGTTTTAAACGACTTATAACAGTAAACACAGTGAAATAAGTTACGTTCTTTTATATCTTCATTGTTATTCTTCGGCGCTATTTGATAATTCTCAACAGTTTGTTTAAATAGACTCAAAATGACGACAATCAATTTTTTTATTTGCTTCAGGACTCGTTCCGTTGACACTACAACAAAAATTAATGATTATTATTATATATTCTATTTTTTTAACAAAATTAATAAATTTAAAATTGTAAGTAAATAGCTCTTCTTTATTTATGATTATTTATTTTTCTTTATTGTTGAAACTAGAGATCACGTTTTATAAAAACAGTTTGAAAAAAAATTACCATTCGCTTTCGCTCCCATTTAAAATTCTTAAGTTCATAACGTTTTGACATATAAGGGATGGGGTTAAAATTTGTCCAACTAATAACTATAAAATTGTAAAAAAAAAATAATTAAAAAAAGTCTAATATCTTCTATGTTATTGACTAGTCCATAGTTATCCAATCACCAGGTACATACACCTATATTTGAATTAACAAAATACTGTAGTACCTTTATTTTTGTTTGAACGGCCCGATATTGTTTGTTCTAGTGCAGTACCTAACCGAAATTTACATTAAAATAAATATACAAATAGTTCGAATGGCACAAACTATAACCAACCAATACTCATTAGACGTTCCTATGCGATTTGATAACTCTACAAAATTGAACACATACACACAAGTACACCTCGTACCATAGGTATCGATATTACTTTTTTCACTTCGTTTAATTTTTGTTATTACAAAAAAATGGTCCGAAGAAGTGAAAAAATGGATGTATTAAAAAAAAAAAATGTTAGGACTTAGGCTAACTAAAATTAAATAATGGTGAAGCAATGTCGACAGATGGGATGGATGGAGAGGAGTAATGGTCCCGACAAAGGACCTAAATGGCTTTTATATTAAGCTAATAAGAATTATGATTGAAGAAATGAAATAATTTATAACAGCAAGTAAATACTTTTTATTATGTAGTATATAAAATTATTTGACAATTTTTCTATTAGTGTGACACGAAAAAAATATTTAAATATAATAACAGTAATACTTTATACATTAATTTTAAAAGAAACCTGAAGGAATATAAATTATTTATGCTAAATCAAGAACGAAGCTCGGGTTTAGCACCTTATGAGTGACGTTGTCTACATAAACAATAGAATCATCATCGTATTGGAATGACTTCACGACTGTCGTTCCATGATGTATGACACATGTATTGTCGTCGGGTGTAACTTCAGCATTTGTTATGAATGATGTTGGATCTTTTACACTCCAGAACAATCCTATCATTCGACATGTGTGGATAAAATCAAAATGTTCGTAGTTCGTTGGGTCTAAAAAAAAAAAAGTTTTCAAAAGTTGGCCAAATTAAGCTTGCTGCACTGGCAAAAAAAAAACATAGTTGGACAAATTAAAATAAAGGCTAATCTTATATTTTACAGGAGAGAGAAAAAAACATGATTTATTCATAAATCAATAATTACTAGCTTCTTCTTACTAAACCTATCAAGTTTAATTAAACCTGAACCTAGCAGTTCATCATCACCCAACAGCATTGCCTGTCTTACCCTTTGACATTCTCCAAAATTAAACACGATTGTCACCGTTTTACTCCTGCTAATCCTCAGTCCTTTCTCTTCAAGCGGTTCTCTCCACTCTTCAAGTATCTCAGCCATTCTTCCGATTCCCCCCCCCCCGCTAACGCTACGTCATCCGTAAACATCATACACCAAAGCACTTCCCTCTGTATATCTTTCTAATCTCGTCCATTACTAAAGAGAACAAGGAAGGACTGAACGCTAAACCTTGATGCACACCTACTCTTACACTAAAATCTTCCATTTCACCACACACACTCTTCACCCTTGTACTTGCCCCATCATACATTTCCTCTATTACTTTCACTTACACCCTTGGCACTCATTTTTACTTTAACGTCCCCCTCTAAACCTCCAATTAACGAAGAACTAACTAATTAGTTAAAATAAATGAACTTAGAAGGACCTATCTAAGAGTCTAAACGTCATATAAGGTGGATAAAAAAAAGCAGTGAATAGAGCGTGCAATATAAATTTAGGTGACCCAAAAATAAAATCAAAATTTAAGTGGGACGATTTATTTATGTTTGTTGTTCCAAATATGTATTTTTTCCGTATAACTACTAGTGTTTTATTATTTACTAAGTATAATATCGAGTATTAACAATGCTAAATCGGGTTTTAACATAACTCTTCGGTCAGATCCAAGATCATTCATATTTTTTTCATGATAAGCTGAAAAATTCGATAAATGTGTTAAACAAAGTATAAAAAATTTTGTAAAGTGTTTTTATTATGGCAATTTTGTAACCTCGGTAAACACGGTGAAATTTCAAAATTACAAATTACATTATTCGAAAAACACACAAGCCATTCCATTCTACTAGCTGATATTAGTTTTTATAAAAATAATTTTAAAAGAAGGCTTATTCTTGTTGTTCAATATTTGTATGGTAGATAAGCGTAATTACCGAGATCTGCAACCTCAACTTCAGTTAAGTCTGTAACAAAATCATGAAAATATGCAATAAATAACTATACGGCTATTGAAAAATAAGTATTTCATTATACGGTACGTACAACGGTAACTTTAAAACTAAGATTACTTAGGCCAATTAATTAACTTGATCGTTTATTTATGAAAGATGATTAGTCACAATTTTGTTGGCCCAAGTACAAAGGACCCAAATTTTAAATAATTTTTTTTAAGTAAAATTATATGTGAAACACAGTTTATCTTTTCGGATCAAACCCTTCCATAAACGATCGATTCAATTTAGAACACTTGAAATAATTTCTAGAAGCCACTTTTGAGTAAACGAAATGAACGGAATGGCTTCAAATGATCTTTAACATCAAGTTGAAAATACTTAGCTTATGACAATGATTTCAAACCGAAAGTTTTTAAGTTCAATTGAATTTTCTATCAGTTTTGTAAAGTGTTTGTGAAAATATGTTGAATTTTATAATTACCTAAGCCTTCGTGCATTTCTCGTTGCAGTTCAAGCTCCATTGCGTGTTCTAAAATTTAAAACAAAACATATTTTTATGTTATTGTTTGCCATAACGATAGACATCTATCGTTACGGCAAAATTAATAACCATATGATTGCTATCATAATTTAAAAACTAATGTAAAAGCCGTGTGTAATGTTTTATAAATATGAAATAAGAATTACGGATAACAGGGTCTTCATTGAAGTTTTGTTCTGAAATTAAAAACGAAAACATTTTATACTTGTGAACAACCAACAACTATATGGAAATATTTTCAACTATTACCAGGTAGTGCAAACATAAAAGTCAATTTCTCTGAAATTATGATTACAAAAAATTAATTTTTAAACGATATTAGATAACTTAATTTCATGTTCCATTATAAATTTAAAGGAGAAAGTCAAGGTATAAAATACACGTTTTTATAATAATAAGCAAGTTAAATATTCAAATGAAAAATTGAGTGATTTAAATTTAATATTTATATCACTCATAAAGTTGCATTGATATATTGTTTTTACAAATAATTGTATCGTTTCCAAAACATTTTTTCTGCTAGCATACTTAATCGGTTTTTTTGTAGAATAATAGTTACCCATTGTGACCGCATTTTGACAAACAAAATGTGTTATTTTGCCACGAACGGTCCCTAAAATATATAAATAATTAATTGAGTTAAAAAAAAATCAAATGAAATTTTAATGCGACATAATATGTAGAAAAATGTTCTGAATAGAAGTACATTTTAGTTAAACGTGGCCCATTTAACTCTAGTGATAAACCGTGTTGGAATTTTATTAGACAATTATTCTATAATATCTATTCTAGATTATCAATCATATTGTACAAACTGAATTATTATATAATCATATTATTCGTGCGGGACACTCTTTTGAAAAATATTGCATATAGTGCATTATTTGAGCTTTTTATCCTCATCAAACCTCGACTTCGCCACTGTTGATAACTCCTGGAGTTCTTCGGTAAAAACCTTTTTTTTTAAATACAATACACACACAAGCCAATAATCGGAAACATTTTTTTTTTGTAGAGATTATAGCTGATAAGTACAAATTATCTTATAGTCAGGCAAATGGCAAGTACAAAAAAAACATTAAACTTATAGTATTTATCATTTTAAGTATGTCTTACTTTGTTTAACATGTTTCTTAATGAATGTGTCTGTAATAAATTATGTATAAAAACTGTAAGTGGTAAAACTTAAAAAAGTATTTTGTAAACAAAACTGACTTGTAGTATGAAGCCTCTTTCTATTCTCTAGATCGGCTGATCTTTCCATTTCGACTAATTGTTTATCGTCTTCTTCATCTGTAAAAAAGTTATTTAATTTTGTTTAGATTTATATAAACCTAAACCAAGTACCCTGAGCAGGAACTTGTAAAAACGAATTACATACCACTACTTGCCAATACGTTTAAACACAGTACAACACAGCACAGTAATACATACAGAACTTTCATTTTTGTCTGCAAATATTAATTTAAAAATGTTATATTAGACGGAGGTATACTTACAATGAAATCTAAACGTTTTTTGCACAGTTCCTATTTGTACATTTTTTAACTCCAAGCAGTATTATTTCTTTCTCGTTATGTTTACTTACTTACATTGCTTTGACAAGTAGTTAAAACTTCTATTGTTATAAACATGCCGGTAAAACATCATGGTTTTCTTACATTGATGCAAAGATTTCTTTACAACAACATATTAGATACGATTACAGAAAATATTGAAAAACAATTATTGACAAATGTACCTATACTAGTTATAAAAAATAATGACTTTACACGCATTTCAGAGTACGGTTGACTTGAATAGAGTAGTTTTCGATAGAAACTACACAGATGTAGAGGCCTCTTAATTATGTCAAGACATTCTATGTCTATTCATTCTGGTAGCCTAAGACAACTGTCTTAAAACAACTGTTGTATTTTACAAATACAATTTTTAAAGTTTTACTATTTTTTTTTTTATGAAAAACAAATGTTTTTTTGACTTTAACATGTATTATTATTTGTCTTTTTGAACGTTTCAGTTAACTTGCATACCTTATTGTTACATATATTATATCGAACACAGATTTTGTATTAAAACCAATAATAATACTTAAACAAACAGTTTTTTGACCCAAGTATGTCATGTATTCTAGTTAACACATTTTTTATTACTGTGTTCATATTATCTGATGTATTAATAAATAAATTAAATTCCTCTTCATTCATTAATGTGTCACAGTTAAGAAAAATAGTATCGTTAAACATTTTCTATAAAATCAAATTAAATGTAATAACATTATTGACATAATTAAGAGGCCTCTACATCTGTGAGTTTCTGTCGAAAACAACTCTATTCAAGTCAACCGTACTCTGAAATGCGTGAAAAGTCAATAATTTTAATAACTAGTATAGGTACATTTGTCAATAATTGTTTTTCAATATTTTCTGTAATCGTAACACGTAAGAAATGTAAATGTTTACACTAGGACAATTTATTAGAAAAATAGTTATTTGGCACAATGGTTTTCATACATTACAGTACATATACATATACAGAGTTTATTATAGGCCACTCAATATCTCACTTAGTTCAATTAATAATTTAATATTCACACAGACACTCATCTCGGATGACATTACAATATCCTGTAATAAAATTGGGACTAGGACATCCAGGCTATGTTAGGTTAGCGGTCAACACAGGGTCATACGTGGATCATTTGACGTTTCACTAAAATTTCATATTTTTCAAATCATCCAAAATGAATTTAGCTAATATTTATTCAGCAATTACTAAGTACCTTTAATAGGACTAAAAAGTAATTTAAAATAAATAAATTAAAAAAAAAAACTCTTTTAAAAACATGCTTTTCTAAAAAATAGAAAAAAATTAAACCAAAATGTAAAAAATAATTTTACTACAACAACAATTTACCAACGAATATTGTAGAACATTTTATTTAAAATGTCATTTACTTTGAAAACAACCGTTAAACATCTTTAATTGTTTTACTAAAAAGAAAAGTGTGAGCCCTATTCAACAAAGTCTAGATTCATTCAGTTAAGTATTATAAAATGTATGTGTTTCTCACATGTTAAACCTAATTTTAATTACTAAAAAACTTACAGTATAAAAAATTATCTGAAATGTTAACTGATTAACTTATTATAGACTTGGCTGAATGAGGCCCACGCTTTTCTTTTTAGACAACAATTTAATGTTTAACATTATTTAATATTGTAGTTAATTTTCGGTTGTTTTCAAAGTAACTGCTATTTTAAATCAAATGTGCTACAATTGATTGGTAAATTGTTCTTGTAGTAAAATTATTTTTTACATATTAGTTCACCTTTTTACTATTTTTGAGAAGAGCATGTTTTTAAATTGAGAATAATCTACTAAACATTTTGACTGGTCGATAACAAGTTTTGGGCAACTGTTTGTGAAGAACTTATACTTTTAATATTAATAATACGAGTACCCAACATTATTTCTGGTGATATTATTCAGTTAGTGCAAAACACTTGTTTAAAAAATACATGTTTTTTTTATGTTCAATATGTAAACATATTGTTACTACGTCTGGAGGAACAGCTAAAATAAATATCATATAAGTATAATATGGTATACAAAACTAAACAAGTGCTGAAAGCCCTACACTAAAATGCTAAAAAAACAATTCACATAGATTCTAAATACAATAAAATATCACGCCAAATTATTCTATACAACAACTTATTATAATAATAAATTATCACACCAAATTATTCAAATAAAAGTTCTTTGTTTAAAAATGAATTTGAATAATTTTTAAAATTATCATTTAAATAGTCTGTAAGTGATTTTTTTAAGTAATTATATTAAAATATTATTTGTAGTATACATCATTAATATATTCTACATTTAGAAAATATATAAAACCAGTAAATATAAGAAAACAATTTCGTATATTACTTACTTAAATAATTTCAATAGTAGTTATACTGACTGCTTCAACGGTTTGTATACGACTTATCGAATGGCTTATATTTTGTTGACCGAAACAATAAAAATCTAGATGTATTTTGCAATATTGTTTATGCGAATTTGTTAACATAAGCAACATTAGTCATTTTTTGTTATGAATAACATATTTATATTATTCTGAAGCATACTACCAAGTAGGGTATAATATTGTGCTCAATATTATACAGGGTGATTTTTTTTCGGATTAGGTACGAAAATATGTGCGCGCAAAAACATATTTTTCCATGTTTGTGTTATTTTGTTAGGTTTTTTTTACAGTAAAACATGTTTTTTAGCAATAATTCAAATAATTTTTTACGATTTGTGCGAAGAAACCAATGTACAACAGCATGTTTTTCTAAGCTCGTGTTGATCTTATCGATACAGGGTGTCCCGTCAGGTTTTAACAACACCTTCTTGAATTTAGATTGAGAACACTTTAGGCTATGATGCACAAAATGTATTTCATCAAGCAAATGTATGAAGGTCATTGTAACAAATGAACATAGATTAGACTTTAATGTAGTTCGATAACAAAATAATTATACTAGTTAATAATTGTCTACTATGTACAACGCGAGTATGAAGTGCTCACAAAAACAAAACGGATTTAATTCTACAACATTGATTAGTCAAAGCTCCTCCACATAAAGTCAATAACAATATATAATAGCTTATAGGGAAATAACTGAATGTTTGTAAAATGTTAAAATATGTTAAATCAAGACATATTAAATAGAAGTCGCGTTGTTCGTCTTCCAGATCTAACTATTCGAAAAAAAATGAAAGGTTTTTTTGGTCATTTTGTTTTTAAAAAAAAAAACAGTACAGTGAGGTCGGTGCATAGTGGGGACGGAGCATAGTTGGGTCGGGGCATAGTGGTGACGGGGAGGTCACAGGTTTACAGGAATTTTTAAATCTGAAAGTGATAAAATCACTTTCGAAAAAACGCTTCGATGTAAATCGGTAGTTAGTATTTTCAAGCCAGTACAGTCCAAACCAAGCACAGTATAAACCAGCAAAGTTAGAAAGTTTAAAATGAAGGTTCTGTATTTACAAATGAGCATCAAAGCGTTTATTTGAAAGCGATTTTATTCAATTTTGTTACTTTTATTTATAATAATTCTTGTAGACCTGTGACCTCTCCGTTTCCTCATTGCTTTGATTACATTATGCCAATACTCTACTGTACTAGTCCTCTCGGATAAAATCACTTTAAAATTAACGCTTTGATGCACATTTGTAAATACAGAACCTTCATTTAAAACTTTCTAACTTTGCTGGTTTATACTGTGCTTGGTTTGGACTGTACTGGCTTGAAAATACTAACTACCGATTTGCATCGAAGCGTTTTTTCGAAAGTGATTTTATCACTTTCAGATTTAAAAATTCCTGTAAACCTGTGACCTCCCCGTCACTACTATGCCCCGACCCAACTATGCTCCGTCCCCACTATGCACCGACCCCACTGTACTGGTTTTTTTTTTTTTTGCAAAAACTTAGTGGACCAAATAACACGTATACAATGTCTTGTTATATTTTGTTGGAATGGTCGACGATTCATGTTTCAATCGTTTGTACTCCATAGTTTAAATTATAATCGCTTATTCTCAATAAAATTAATATTTATGTATTATATACTTTTATTAAAGCAATCTCACACAAACTATTTATACTTCACAGATGATATTATTTCAAAGCTATATTATACTTCTATTTTACTAGATTGACAATGTACAAAATAAAATGCAACTAAAAAAACCTTTTCATAGATCCTTAAAATGTAAAGGGTGGGATAGTGAAACGGGTTTTACCATTTAAATACATTAGAAAATCGCCTCATAATACTGCCTCATCCTGTATATCAATTTCTTGTTATTTTCTAAAGGAAAATCGATTTTCTTACATTTAAATTAAAATAAATCGTAAACTGGTACTGTGATGGAGAAAACAATAAATTTTACCTACATATATTACTTATTAGTTAAATATTACTAACGTGTATAGCCACTAGCAGTCGGCTGTTGCCTGTTATTTAACAATAACCTTTTATGGAGATTTTAAAAATTGTGTTTTTTTAATAATAGCATAGGAGCAGTATCATGATGTTAAATGTTCACGAGATTTGATCTAGTCATAAAATAAAGTATTATCATTTATGACTTAATTATTATTAAAATTTATCTTAATCTGTATATAGTAATAAAATAATGAAATATTTTATACAAAATTAGAGCTACAAGTTGATAAACTAAAAAATTAAAATTAGCACGAAGCAGATTATCTAATATTAGACAATTTAAACAATCAAGCGTGAATATCTTTAAATGAATAACAGTATAACAATATGCAAAACATTAGTTGTCCTTTAAAAAAATTTTGTAATAAAAAATACATTTTTAGGCGGTATACTGCATAAAAACCAACACTTAATCTGAATCCAAAAAACAACAGTCCTCTTCATTATTTGCAGGTAGTTGGACATTATACACTCATAGTTACACTTCGGTAAGGTTATATAACGCAGGCTATAAAATAACGAGATAACGACAGTGGTTTTCTCGTATCAGAATCATTAAGTGTCTTAATAAGTACACGGATAGGTTTTTTTCCCAATAAATCGAGTTTCTACTATAATCAGTTACACGATTTAGTCGCCTGTGATATCATGTAATAAACACAATATTATGATACCGATCATTGGACCCTAACCTAATCTAACACGGATAGACGTTACCAACTGATAGTTTTTAGTGTCTGTTCGTTTCTCACATCTGGTACACTGGGTTTTTAGTAAAAAAAAAAAAAAAAATTGAATTTGTGTAAACTTTAAGTCAAAAGTGGTACTTGAGCACAAAACCTAATAGTATCATTCTGCATAGATATAAATAAAATTGTTTTAATGATTTGATCAATTTTTTTTAAAGATTTTAGGTGTTTTTGTTAAAATATACGCAATGTGCGAAAACACGGTTTTCCGGCAATTAAAAAAAAACTGTAGTGCCGAATTTTTCACCTGCTTAATATGTTATGGATACATATGAGTTCCAACTACTGGCAAATTTTCAACCCAAAAGTTTTAAAATTACGGCTAAAAACCCCGAAAAACAAAAAAACTTGTACCCCCCTAGGGGGCGGGAAATGGGTATATTTTGAATTTGACAAAACTGACGTGCGCGGGCATACCAAATAAATATTTCTTATAAATTTCAACTCGATCCGACTCTTTTTCTCGATACTATAGCCAGTAAAAGTTCTAACTTAAAAACTCGTACGGTTTTTTTTTTGTTTTTTCAACTTTCGTCTGTGAAGAATTAAACTTTTTCAACTTTTACCCCCACAAAGTACCAACTAGATAAAAATTGCGATTTATAGAGTTGCTATTCGAAAGAATTGGTCCAGTATTAAAGAAGTTACAGTGTATACAGATAAAAAAAAAACACACATCAGAGTAAAACCAATACCTTCTCGCTTTGCATCGAAGCTAAAATAAAATTAAACACCCAGTTGCCGTTAAGTTAAATTTTCAGTAACTTTAAAAATAGTTATCCAAAACGGGTTTCGACCAGTCAACATTTTTAGTACATTATTCTCAATTAAAAAAGTGAAATGAAATAAGAACAATTTTTGTAAGAACAAATTATTGTGAATTCAGGATTTTAAAAATTATCAATTTTAAGGACGAATATTTAAATTGCTAATTTTCACGTGGGGGTGGGAATGGGTTGGGGGATGGGTGTGGGGGTGGAGGAGGGTGGGTATGAGGTTGGAGGCATATGTTGTATTCACAACGTTCAAACCAAAACTGAACTAAAATGAATCTGAGAGGTCATATTTGTATGAATTCTTTTAAACCAGATAATAAACAATAAAATATAAGCCAGAAACTTGAAATGTTTTAATATACTAGCTACTTTAGATACTAGCATGTTACTGCTTGTTAATTATGATAAAGTACATTATCTATAATTCCACCACTACTCGTAATTTATTCGGTACTTCAACGAGACATGAAAATGCTCTTTCGTGGTTGCAGACTCAGCTGAAAAATGTTTCTCGTTCAGTTAACTATTTAATTTCTAATAATTATACCATACCATTAGAACCACTTTATAATCTGCATAGTTGTTTTGTTGGTTGAAATTTCAATAATAACCTAAAAGTAATATATTATCCGATGCTTACAAACTAGTATATGATATTATAATTACATACAACTGATTGGTATAAAAAGTTTAGTACAAAGCGTTTAAATATCAAACAATTAAAAAATAAATAAATATTAACAATAGATTTTTAAGTAAAATCGACTTAATATTACACAAAAATATGTATATATATATATATTTTTTATACTAAAATTATATATATTAACTATAAACACAACTATATGTATATATATATACACATACACACACACACACACACACATACTACGCTTACCGGTAGTCCCTGGTACAAAATCTATTATACAATAATTTTAAAGATTTAATTATTTAATTGTAACCGCTTTATTTCAATATTGTATATTAAATGATTTTAACTACCAGATGTTTAAGCTAATTAACATTAATAAAAACAAAAACAAATTTTGTGTGTAATATTAAGACGACTTTACTTAAAAATCTATTGTTAATATTAATTTATTTTTAATTGTTTGTTATTAAATGCTTTGTTACTTTTTATACCAATCAGAGTTGTATAAAATTAATTAACAAAATTATTTTTTTAAATTGTGCCAGTTTCAATGCGTAGGAGTAGACATTTTTTTATTAAATCTTAAATTGGTGTGCTCTTAGAAGCGTTCTATTGGAAATAGAAACATATATTTTGTGCAAAAATAGAGGCTATATGCAATATTAAAGATGACAAAATTTGTTTTAAATAGTTAACTCTTTACTATGTTTTTATTTTGTTTTTTTTAAATGTTAAGGGTGAAGAAGCAGATTTTTTTAACTTTTACTCTCCCAAAGTAAGAATTCGATAAACTTTGTGCTTTATAGAGTTGCTTCTCGAAGATATTGATCTAGTATTACAAAAGCTACAGTGTACACAGACACAAAAATAGATCACATCCTTGTTAAATCAATAGCCTCTCAAACGGACTGGAAATAGGTGAACAAAAAAAATTAGATGGAAAATAGTTGGCTAGAAAACATGTAACAACACGCAAATATTCTAAATTTTAGTTATAATATAGAATAATATATCAAGCAACAATAATTAATAAGTTAGTTCCATCTGACTTACAAATACAATTATTAAAAAATACATATTATATTCATTACTTATTTATAACATTTAAAAATATATTTTATGTAGGCCTTAAAGAACCATAGAATATAATATCCCAATTGAGTTTTGACGAATATGATTCAATCATAAATATTGTCACTTGTGGTGATTTTCGCCAGCATGCGCGAGTTTGTGTCTAGTGAAGTTGGATTTTTAACAAATGATTTTAAACAAATGGCACATTTGTAGGGCTTTTTTTCCAGTGTGAACAAGTTCGTGAACGGCGAGTTGGTTTTTCCGAGAAAATGACTTTAGGCATACATCACATTTGAAGGACTTTTTTCCAGTGTGGACAAGTTCGTGAACGGCGAGTTGGTCTTTCCGAGAAAATGACTTTAGGCATACAACACATTTGTAGGGCTTTTCACCAGTGTGCACGCGTTCGTGTTTTGTGAGGTGCGTTTTTCGAGAAAATGATTTTAAACAAATGGCACATTTGTAGGGCTTTTCACCAGTGTGCACGCGTTCGTGTTTTGTGAGGCTCGGTTTTCGAGAAAATGATTTTAAACAAATGGCACATTTGTAGGGCTTTTCACCAGTGTGCACAAGTTCGTGTGTTGTGAGGTTCGTTTTTCGAGAAAATGATTTTAAACAAATGGCACATTTGTAGGGCTTTTCACCAGTGTGCACAAGTTCGTGTTTTATGAGGCTCGCTTTTTGAGTAAATGATTTTAAACAAATGGCACATTTGTAGGGCTTTTCTCCAGTGTGGACAAGTTCGTGAACGGCGAGATGGTCTTTCCGAGAAAATGACTTTAGGCATACATCACATTTGAAGGACTTTTCACCAGTGTGCACGCGTTCGTGTTTTGTAGAGGTCGTTTTCGAGAAAATGACTTTAGGCAACATGGCACATTTGAAGGACTTTTCTCCAGTGTGGACAAGTTCGTGAACGGCGAGTTGGTCTTTCCGAGAAAATGACTTTAGGCATACAACACATTGGTAGGGCTTTTCACCAGTGTGCACGCGTTCGTGTTTTGTAAGGTGCGTTTTTTGAGAAAATGATTTTAAACAAATGGCACATTTGTAGGGCTTTTCACCAGTGTGCACGCGTTCGTGTTTTGTGAGGCTCGTTTTTCGAGAAAATGACTTTAGGCATACATCACATTTGTAGGGCTTTTCACCAGTGTGCACGCGTTCGTGTTTTGTAAGGTTCGATTTTTGAGAAAATGATTTTAAGCAAATGGCACATTTGTAGGGCTTTTCACCAGTGTGCACGCGTTCGTGTTTTGTGAGGTCAGATTTTGTAGAAAAAGATTTCAGGCACACATCACATTTGTAATGCTTTTCACTAGTGTGCACGCGTTGGTGTTTTGTTACGATGGATTTTGCAGAAGAACCTTTGATTTTTTTATTCGCTCCATTACCTGTACCATTGACACTACAACAAACCATTGTCAAGTAATAATTAATAACGTTCATTCATCCAGTTTAATAAATATACAAGGTGATTTTACCCCATCCTTTAGTGACTTATGAATTTACGTTAACGAACTTGCGTTACCAGCTGAACTCAAACTCTTTTCAAACATTTTTAACATTAGGGTTTTAACCAATAAAGAAAGTTTGAAAAATTAATCACAGACATATTAAAAATAACTGTCTCATAATAGTCTATTTTATAAATTGCAATTTTTTCATTATTTACCCTTAATTTCGAATATAATGCAATCCTTATAGTTGTAACGACTAGTTTAAAATTATTTAAGCGTTAAGATGCGAATTAGTCAGTATATTCTTAAACAATAAGTGACTAAATTAATAAAAACGATATCGCGCTTTTATCTAAACAACAATAATATTGACAACTATATATTACATCAAATAATAATTTGCTTTACCTGAATTTATTTTTGACAACTTGTTTTCTAATGCTATTCCGGATTTTTGAGTGTTCACTGTGCGTCAGAGTAATGTGTCGTGTCATTTTCTTTTTGGTGAGCGAATGACTTGTTACATAAATCACAGACAAATGTACATATTTCGTCCAAATCGTGATTTGTTGTTGGCGTACCAGAGAGATCATTTTCTTCAACTTCAATTACAGACTCAAAACGATTACTACCCAAAATGTCCACTTCAAATTTCACTGTGGTTTTGCTGCACGTACTGATGTCACTAAAAACAAAAAACAAAATTAATTTTAAAGCTGAAAAAAATAATTTAAAAATATCTGTTAAGAATCATGCAGCTCTTGTAAAAATTTGATTTATCTAAAATGTTCTATGTGCTTCGTATATACAATATGCATATCTGTTAATTAATTAAAGGTCAACCCAAATTTGAAAAGTAACACTTTAAGCTTCAGTTGGATGCTAAAAAGTTAGTGGTTTTTTTTTTAAACAACATTGATTGATTCTTTTTGTAAACAGATAAATACAGATAATATTTAAAATACTTCTACACCTATTTAAAAAAAATTGCAAAACATAATCATATCCAAATATTTATCACATTATTTTTTAAATGTATTTAAAATATTTAATTTAAAAATCACATTATCTATACACATATACTCTTTTAATACATTAACTATTAATATCAATAACAAATGTTCAATACACATATAATTTTTTTTTTTTGTTAAATGAGTCTTTATAAGGTTGCATTTATTATTTGAAATTTGCTAAACAAAATGTATTCAATTGATGTTGTACAATACAATATTACTGTAGAGTGGTGGAGTGGCTGAGAAGATTAATGTGACGTGGTGACTGAGGTAGGCCCGAATATAGGGTCTATTCACGGTGAATCTGTCATATGCTAAATTATACTATAACTGAGATGTATTTAAAAATCTTTTATTATACGCAAACATATTTTAAAGATATAACTACCTATTAAGTTAATTTCATGAATATAACACACATGGTATTACAAAGTCGGATTAAACGTTACAGTTTTGTAAATAGGTATTTAAAGATAATATTTAAAATATTTCTACACCTATTTGAAACATATTACAAACGTCTAATAAATTTAGCATAGAATCAGAATGATATCCAAATCTTAATCATATTATTTTTGAAATGTAATTAAAATATTTAATTTAAAAATCACATTACTTATACGCATCTCCATCGGTTGTTTTCTCAGAGGCTTTGGTAAGCTGTTCTATTGACTGTTTATTTTCATCCTCTATTTTTATCATGGTCCTCTGGAAATAATTGTCCATTTTCAATTCTCGGTTGTTTCCTCACTAAAATAACTATAAAAAATAAATTTAACTTAATAATATTGGAACAAAAACACATGATTTATTAAAAAAAAAAAAACTATAGCACTAGTTTAAAAATAATAAATAGTACTATTCCAAAAAAAAAAAATATATATTTATGTATATATATAATTTAAAAATTCATAACAGAGCAGAGTTATATGCACTAAAAAGGTGGTATGTATGATGCGAAGTACAAATAGCTGCTTAGTAGATTTATTTAGTTTATGCACCCATAGCACTAACACTTTCAATATATGCATTAAATATTTTTTACCAAATTAAAAAAAAATATATTTTTTTAATATATGCCAGTATTTAAATTTGAATAGGTTATATTTATATAATAAAATAAATAAAAACTTAAAGTAAGTCTAATTTGCGTTCATTATAAAGTGTTTAGAATTTCAACAAAACAATATTAAATAGCACCGATTTAAATATTATGTTCTAAAATATTAAAGATAACATTTTCGATACTTAAGAAACGTGGAATGGAACATAGATAAATATTTGTACAATGATAAACGCCAACTGACTTTGCAAATTGTAGCAATTAGTGTTATATTATTTTTATGGTAATATATAAAATTGAGAAATTGACTAGATTAGTAAAATTATATCACAGTATAGATAGTTTATAGAGAAATTATAGAACTATTTTACCAGTATGTCAATAATAAACAAGATTTTTTAAAGTGATCCACTCAATATCCTATAGGGATAAATTAGTAATTTTATTTTTATTTTCCCTAGTGTGATCTCAATGTTTTACAAATTTAATGTTTTTAATTTCTTCCTAAATTATTTATTTTTATATTAACTTCTGAAAAGTGAAGTTTAAATAGAGTTTTACTGCATAATGGAATACTATCGCTTCTGTGCCAGTAGCCCATTCCAAAACGTACCTAACCTAACCTATCCTAAAATAATTGTGTCGATATTTTTTATAAGCGTAATACTTCTATGTTGATTGTAAAAAATTCTGAAGCGGTGCCGCCAAACGGACAATATAAGTTTTTAATTTTATATACAGAATCGGTGATTAGAAACAAGACGGCTTTTAAAACCATTTTTGCCGGGTACCAGCGATGTCGTCCCTACAGCCGTCGATAACGCTTTTAAAATGAACGTATGCGGTAGTACGATATATACTCGTACATTGTAATAAAATAAATAAAACGAAATAATCAACGATATTGTTACTTGGTACTTACTTAAAAACGGCCACGTTGGTCAGAACTCAGATCTGAAGATCCAAAACAGTTGTTCGAGTATATAAGTATAAAATCACTTAGATTATGTAACTTTTTTATTTATGTTTTTTATTCACCAACATGCAACTACGCAGCGAAACGACTTTTCGAGTAAATCACAGACAAATGTGCAAAGACAGACGGATAATATTACTATGCCACGGTCCACGAATCGGCTGGAATTTGGAGAGTGGAATGTGGATGCATAAAACATCTTCTCTAAATCTTGGACAAGTGAACGTGTCGAGTTAGTAAACGCCAAACGGTTGTTTAGTGTTTACCATGGTAAACAATTACACTGTACAGTGTTTGTTTGTTGTTTACCAGCAACGTAGATAACGTTATCAAAAGTGTTGTTATCAACGTTGGCGGTAGCTATTGCCTATTGAGTCTAATATTTTATCGACAAATGTAATATTAAAAAATTATGCATAAAAAGTGAAAACGTGTCAGTGTTCATTTAACGTATTATTCGGAAAACGACCAACTAGAAAAATAAAAACCTTCACGTTTAATTTGGAATTTTAAGAAATCGTTATTATAGTTTTCAAACATTACGGCCAACGCATTTTAAGGTGTCGAGCTTGTGTTTTTTATACTGTACGTTGCTGTAGATTATTTTTTAATTTATCGTACAATTTGTTTTAATGGTTGTAAGAGCTCATGCACAACATTTATCATTTTAAAATAACTCAATTGTGTCGTAACATATAATTACACCTTTAAATGATAAATAACATAATTTCATCAGCAACTCGGTGCTTGGATTAAAACGTAATAATATTTTACGTTGAATGTTTTCTTAATAATTTTTTTACAAAATATCTTTAATTTGTGTACGCTGACTGGCATATTTTAGGTTACTTTTTTGGTTTTAAGTTTTAAAATAATAATAATATAATAGTAGAACTAACTAACATAATTAATTTTAAAGGTTTAATTTTGCATAGATAGTCCACAGACAAAATAACTCGGCAACTCAATCAATAGCATGAATAAATGTAACTAATGTGTAGATAATAATTTGAGTAAAACTTTTGTTGTCAAAAAGTATTCCTGGACTATCTATGTATGTTTGATTTGTGGTTTAAATATAAAAACAGGTTTGAAACAAGATAATTTATATCTTTAACACATTATAATATAAATCCTCTGACATTATTTTTTTTCAAAAACAAAGATCTATAGAATGAAAAATAACATTTGCATCAATGCTAAAATAAAATAAAACAATTTATTAAAATCAATTTAAACTCCACACCGAAGCTAAAATACTTAATATTGAATCTATTAAAAACAATGTGTGTTGTTGCTGTGCTTGATTTATTGTTTCATTATCTGATAAAATGTTGATATTTTTATTATATTATTTTAATCTACTTATTTCAGAGTGGTATGCAGAATGATAAATCTTCTCCCAGTTTGCCGGTGACGAGTACAAAGTCCAAAGAAGATATTCTCACAGAATTGAAAAGTTATACACCTAAAACGGGATTATTGCATCACAAAGAATCTACAAAGTTATTACTTTGTAAACCGAAATTGATGCCGTTGAAATCCATGACATTAGAGAAAATAGAGAAAATGCAATTGGAAGCCGAAAAGAAACTCTCTAATAGATGATTTTGTTTCATTTAAAATGACTGTTGGAATATTTAGCGCTGAAGTTGTGTTCGCTTTTATTTTCACAACGATATTACTGAATCGTTACGGCAATTGGAAAACGCAAAATGTCGTTGTCACGTTATCTGTACTCATCGCTTGGTACTTTTCCCTTCTCATTATATTTGTTCTTCCCATCGATATATCTTTAGTAAGTATTCTATTGTATATTAATTAACATGTATCCAGATTATAAAGTCTTAAAACGACAAAGTCTGTATATAAATATCATAAAATATTTATTTATTTACAGGCTGCATATCGTAAATGTGTCAAAGATCATTTACCACAAAACATAACTAATTCTAGTCAAGATACAGTTACGTGTAAACAACCATGGAGTTACGTGCCACAATCGACATTACCAAACATGTGGAGAGTGGTTTATTGGACTTCACAACTACTAACTTGGTAAAATAAAATAAAAATATTAGTGTTGTACCAAGCTACACGTTGCGATTAACCGAAGAATAAAGTTTATAAGTATTGTGTTTACCACTTAAATTTGAATGCACTTTCTTATCATTTTTATTTTTCGGTTGTTCGTGAATGTTTTTCACCCATTTTTAATATTGACACTGTGCAGACTATAAAAAAAAACTCTTTCTAAAGAGTGCTACAGTTATAAAACTAATGGTTTAATCCAACTTTTGTACATAATACATATTGATCAGTAAAAAAAATTATACTATAATCAATTTTTAAAATAACAAATAAGCTAATTTTTAATTTTTCAATGTTTTCTTATGGGACGAATAGCTTGCGCTGTTGTCCACTGCAGTGCTGAGTGTCTATAAATGTATTTTTTAAAATAAAATGTGCAATTTGTTTTTCAGGTTTATCATGCCAGTTATGCAATATTACGTTAAATCAGGAGAATTTACATTGAAAGACAAACTAAAAAACGCTATTAAAAGCAACACTGTTTATTACAGTACACTAATGACAATAGTTACGGTTTTAATAGTTTACATTGCTCTGAAACCTGGAGTGCACCTAGATTGGTTAGTATTGAATAATTTTAATTATTTTTAACAATGTCTATCTATTAAATTGATTAATTGAAAAAATACCATCAAAGGAAAACCATTTTTTTAAAATTGTATACCTAATAGATTTTATACATTTTAAAATGTATGTGTGGGAACTAATTTTGGCTAAAAAAAAAATCAACTAGTTTACACAAACCCGGATTTTTTTTAATGAATTTAAATTTAATAAAAAAAAAAAAATTATAATTAAAAATAAAATATTTGTTTAAATAATAAAATAAAATACATTTTATTTTATTATTTATTTTAACATTTTATTTGAGAGTAAAAAAAAAATATACTTAAAAATCATATTTGATGCGCTAAATCTTTATGTATTTTTAAATAATTATTTTTCAGTTATATAAAAAAGATGCCAGGTTTGAAAGTACCTAACTAGTTATGTTAACTAACGGTTACTGAACAAAGTAGCTTTAAACTTGTCAACTCGTTAACACAAAACAAAAAATAATTAAGATACTCAAATCAAATATGTATTGATTGTATTTTTTTTTCCAGGCAAAAATTAAAAGCTATTGCATCATCAGCCAGCAATACGTGGGGTTTATTTCTCTTGATATTACTGTTGGGTATTGCTCTAGTTGATATTCCCAGAGAGTTATGGCGATCTAGTCAAATAGAATATACATTGAGAAAAGTATATTTTAAGCTATCTAAACTCAACACGGAAAAAATTGAATCTGAAGGAGCGTTGGAAGATGTCATTGAGGTATATTGTTATTATTTTTTCTATTTTAAATTTATACAATAATATTAAATGCGATAAATAGTTTTCTTATTTTATATTTGGTTGTTTTCACAGTCGATTAAAAACTTGAGTGTCAGTATAAATCCGGAGGATCCTTTGTATGATTGTTTTCAAATCATTTTAAAAAAAGTTCCCGAAGATTATCGCGATTCTTTATCCAACATAAGATCGAATTCAAGGAGGTCTCACACAACGGTTTCGATTGGCGTATTGACTCGTCTTCATAAACAAGTAATTTGAGAACAATTTTATTGCACACATTTAACAAACGAAAACATTTTGTGTGAAAATTAATTAAACATAAATTCTAAAAAAATTGATTAATATAAATTGAGTTTTGTAGTAATTAATATTCTAATGTTTTGATCAAACGATGTACATAACGCCAAACCCAATTTGCTTGGACACCATCGGAAAGCGTTGATCGGCTGTGTAGTGACAATTTGATTTTGAATTAGCTGTAGCCTGCCCGGATTAGTAATTAAATCACCGTCGGGTTCGGTTTTGCATCTCTCTTCGGGGTATAAGTATTTCCACAAGTACACCGTTCCATTTCCACCCGTTGTAGCGAACACCTCTCGTTTCTGAGGTAAATGTCGAACAGTCCATATCGTATGTTTGTGTAAATTGTTTCGCACGTAACCAAACCCTTTGGTGGGATGCTGTATTTTGGTATCGAACACATAAAACGACGACTCTATTGTCGTGGCCACCAACTTGTTCATTTTAATGTCGCTTCTGTCAAACTCCAAACTGCATACTCCGTTCGATACGTTTGTTTCCCAGCGTACGGCCATTGCTCGTAAGTCCAACATTTTTATATCCCCGTTGTCGTATCCCGCACAAACGATTCGTTCTTCAGAATTGTACGCGTTCCCAAACACCACGGTCCAACAATCCCTTTTGCTATCGCCATTGGCCGATTCCATTTTCGCTACTGGCAATTTTTCTCTCGGATCCCAAATTTTTACCGAACCGTCTTTGCCGCCTACAAAACAACGATCGTGATTTCAGTATGGTGCACAATGGTGCACAGGGCCCACAGAAATCTTATTAAAAGTGGCCAAAAATATTATTTCTCAGAATATTTGTTTAATCATATTTGTATATTTCAGTTATATTCACATGGTACATACCTGTAACTAATTCCGGTGCTCCGCATCCTATCCCCAGGCCTCCGACGCCGTCAACGCTGTAGATCAAACCTTGATGAGCTTTTGCCGTGTATACTGATTTGCCGGAATAATCCAGATCGACGATTTCCAAGTTACCCTCGTAATTTCCAATAGCTAGATGTGTTTTATTTAATGCGCTCGCTCGAAATGTCGCACATTCAATGGACGTTTGTTTTTCGTATTCGTGTACGGTCCGTATGTCGTCTTCGTCCAGCGTGTACACATTTAACACTCCTTTCATGTTTGGCTTGCCGCCGACTGCTATGAATTTTGCCGAATTGTGTATCCACTGACATTCTTTCAGTTGATAGTCTACTGCTTTTTCTTTATGGATAATAATCTGCGGTTTACTTAATTTGTCCATTTCCAATCAAAAAGTATTACTTATTTTACCATTAAGATGACTGATATGCGTTTGAGTTAAACAAGAAAAAATACACATAAACACCGGTGGTTGCTAAGGATAATTGTAAACAGATAGTGACATCAATAAACTAACAAGGGCTATACAAACAACGTATATACTTTTATGTCTTATTAATTTGTTATATTAAACAACCGAGAATTGTAAATATATAATATGTGAGCACAAGGGAGATCTATCTAGGTCTCAAATTTGTTAAGGAACCAAATAGATTGAAAATGTCTGATTTTACAAAAAAGCTTTTTATCTATTTATTTGAATTTGATAGTCATTTTTGTAAAAAAAAAAAAAACAATTGTTATTTTTAACAATTACTATTGTTCTTAATAAAACCGAATAAATGTTAGTTTTTTTTATATAGATTATTGCTTGTTAATAAAAATATCATATATTTTTAGCTAATCACCGCTGTACATATGTACCGGCGTACAGACACGCAAGGAAGTCTGACATTGGAAAAAGCGATTTTTTTAGAAGATGTTAATTTTAACATGACATCAAGAGACCGGAGTTTCAAGAAAACATATTGTGAACCATCCAAGTGGAATGACTATGTTGATATATCGAAAATTGGTATGTTTACTGTAGACTGTAGAATATAAAGGGGGTCGGTTAAAATGTTTAACTAGTTTAAATGAAATTAACCACTTGGAGTATCTAGTCCGACCGCGAACAAACTATTTTATGTATCATTTTCAATAATATTGATCAAACTTAATTGTATCCACACTAATACTAAAAATGTAATTTTAAACACATTTTTGCCTTTACAACACTTTTATTATAGATTTTTTTAAATTACTTACAAACTGGCATCGAAGCGTTTATTTAGAAGTGATTTTTATCACATTCAATTATAATAATTCCAGAACACCTGTGACTTGTGCTGACTTCATTTTTTTTTTTTTTTTTTTAGAATGGTATTGGTGGTGTTGTGTACACCCAGCACTTCTCCGTACGTTAGCAGTTTTGACCGGCATATTATCGGTAACAGTAGTTTGGTCCGAAATGACATTTTTCAAAAAACAACCTGTGCTCTCTATTTTTGCTCTCATGGTGAACGCGGCTAAAGAATCAAACGACTACGTAATGATACAGGTAATATTACAAAACTCTTATGTAGGCTATAACACATGTTAGAATTGAGTAAACGCTTAAGTCAATGGTATAGGTTATGTACATCTTGAGAAATCCAATGAAAATATGTTTGATTGTTGTTAAGAACTTAGCTAACACTTTTTGTATATGATTGAAAAGCCAATAATTGTTTAAGACGGTCTCTTTCTACGATAAACATCATGGTCGCCCATAGTCGCCTTTTTAAGTTGGAGCTTTAAGAACTTGAAGTTTTGAAAATGATTTCTTTATTTTTTCTAACAGATTCTATCGACAATCGCCATTGCATACTTGGCGTATTGCACGTATTCAACGATATTCAAAATAAAACTGCTCAACATATACTATCTAGCGCCAAACCATCAAACCACGGAGAGCAGTTTAATATTTTTCGGGCTGTAAGTGGTTTTCCGTTTTTTATATTACCAGCTTTTCCGATGTTAAAAATACATAACATTGTGTTTCAGGTTATTGAGCCGTCTTACATCGCCCATGTGTTTGAACTTTCTGGGATTAATTCACATGGACAGTCATGTGATTAAAAGTAGAATTCTAGAAACCGACTACACCCAAGTAAGTACATTTTTAATTGGTACCATCCAACCGATAAATCCTACATATTATATATTCATATTATTTGTCATAGATAATGGGACACATGGACGTAATAACAATTATCAGCGATGGGTTTAACGTATACTTTCCCACTCTTATTCTGATCGTGTGTCTGGCGACTTACTTCAAAATCGGCTCACGGATATTATCCATGTTGGGATTTCCTCAGTTTTTGGAGGACGATGAACTGGTAACCGATTACATTCAAGAGGGTCGCTTATTGGTCGTACGCGGTGAGTTGCAACTTTTTAGTTATCTTCATCGAACCATTTTGCACATTTGTTGAAAACTATTATTTATTTTTAGAAAAAGAAAGACGGGAACGTAAATTACGAGGCAATGAAATGCGGCGCAAGTACAGAGAACAAAGCCGTTCTACTAGAAGCGTTGAAAATCCTGAAGAAAGTTAGTGTACTTGGCTGTTGTTGTTTTTTTTTTTACATATTATTTTGCTTCTTATGGAAAATGTGTTGTTCACTTTTGTATCACCTTTAGGACTTCCGCCGTCCAGACAAGAAAACATGAAATCCTATTTGTTGGACAACGCCGAACCCGTCGACAGGTCGTATCAGAGTTACGCTACAGGCAGCATCAACGAATCGGAGAGACAATTACCGAATGTCAGTACGAGACCTAGCACCACGTGGGAACCACCGAGGAATATATTTAGTGACTTATAGTTCACTTATTATTATTATTATTATTATTTTTATATTAACATGATTGTGTAAATATATTTTTAAATCCCAAATAATTTAAATCATTCCTTAAATTGTATTCGACGTAAACACTATTATTGAATTCTTATACTATATTAATTATCGTGCACATTTCGGTATATTATTTAAATTATCTCTTTTGAATGTATCAATATTGGTTAAAATATAGAATATTGTGTATTGACACGGTTAGTGTATGTTGTAATTTTAATAAATTTTACATTTTCCATAATTCAAAGTACTAACTCCAATTTAGTCGTTTCTGAGTGCATGAAACTATTACCTAATCGGTGTTAAATATTGTGTTCTAATTAACAATGAGTCATCTAGTCATTTCTCAACATTTGATACACACACTATAATTACATACAATAATAACATTCCTCTTAAACGAAATCAAATGTTACTGTACATACACTTTCTATTGTTTGATCTAAAATAAACTAAGTGAAAGTAATAATGATAATTTTTTCTACGAATTATTGACTGTTATCTATTGTATAAGCTAAATTTGTGACTATGATAATTATTATTAAAAAAACAATTAAATATTTCCTAATTTTTAGTTCAAATGATAAAATGTAGGGTTGCCCCAAACAGCAAAGTATAAACAGATTAAAAATTTACTTTTAAATTAATTGTTGCACGTTAATAAAAAAACCCGTTGCCTCATAAGCAACTTAATGCTTTCTAAGTAAATGTTTAATCTATCAAAGTTCAATTTTTTCTATGAGCTTTAAGTAGACATAGACTTATGAAGATTAATGCTTTAATATTATAATCTTCGGGAAATAATATTAAACAGTGCTTTATTCTAGTAATATGTTAAAGTAATAAAAACATTTTTAGGTTTAGTTCTGATATAAAAGTAATATAGTTAACATTGGAGCGAAATCTATTTAAGTTTGTTATTATAACAAAGGCAAATTTTCTGCACATTATGGAAACGCTGAAATAATTCAAACAATAATAATTTATTAATAAAAACTGTGTTTGTTTATTAAAAATTACAAGGATCACAAATTATAATGGTTTTTAATTAATTTTTAAATAATCATTACAACGAAAATGTTACTGTTTATTTAAAACTACCGATACATATGTTATATATTTGAGGCAGGTACGGATATGTCATAAAGCCATCATTGTTAATAAATTTAAAAAAAATTTCACTGCGCATTAAAATTTAATAGAATTTTAATAATGTCCAAAAAAAAAAAAAATTAAATACTGTGTATTACCGTAATGGCTTATGGCTATATCTGTACCTTACAAAAAAAAATATAAAATATTGTATCGTCAAACGTGAATCTGAAATAAGTTAAATGTTAAAAAAAACAAAAACAAACGAACATTATTTGGATTCGATAAAATAAAAACTTATTTGGTAAATAACATAATATTATTATTATTCTTTCTAATACAATGTTAATTAATGACTTGAATAGAATACATATAACAGTTTTGATTTAAGTAGGAGTAATAAAAAATAAAAATTAGTCACTTTTTAACATTTTTTCTAATGACTGAAAATAGTATAACTTTTTTTTTTTTTTTAATTTAGGAAGTTAAATATAATATATAAATTTTTTATTTTTTGTTAATAAATTAATAGTTATTTTTTCATATATTTATATATTTATATCACACTATTCGTACATAACATTTTATATAATCATGTTATTGCGATTATTATACAATATCTAATTATTTAATTCTAATATATTACACGCGCGACTTAAAAACTAACTGTGGCCAAGTCTTCCGAAGGCTCGACACCCTTTTTCTCTATACTTAATATTGCTTATAACTTTTTTTTTTTATGGGTACATCTTATAATAATTTTTTTTTTTTTTACAAGTAAAATAATAACTCTCGGGCAAGCTTTCGGAAGAGATGACCGTACAACAATTAAAACGTCAATACGAAATTACATACATTATTATTATTATTACTGTTGTTAACGTTTTTACAATGTAAATCAATTATTTACGTTTTAATTGTGTAATTTTGACTAAGGAATGATCGCGTCAAGTCCAGAAAGTAACACAAAGGCCTCTAATCGGGGAACACTCGTTTCGTTAATAATTTTCAAAAAAAAAATAATAATAATAATTATAATACAAAATGTTCGATTGACGAGTGTCGACAGCTAATTAAAGGCCTCGACTTTGTGACTTAGCGATAAATGGCAAATTATCAACAGTCGTATATTATAAAGTAATATAGTATTAATTCCCATAAAAAAAAAAAAAAAAACATATTCTAATAATATTTCTTATTCATATTATTTCTTATTCTTATATTCTTATGTCAGGTAATCCGGAGACGGTTCGGACGTCTGGTCGTGGTTCATGAACATGGGGTTGGGCACTTGGTTGGGGTGAGGTAAAGGTCCGTTCACGTTTGGCGTTCTCCTGTAGGCCATGAGCCAACACGAAACGGCCACGGCCACGGCGACCAACGCCAGAAGGGCCGTGATGATCAGAGCCACAATCAGGCCGATCACCGAAACGCATATGTCGTCTGCCGGTTGGATTATTGGCGCTGCGCATACATACAAAAAAAAAAAAAAAAACACATAAAATATATTGGATGCTTTCTAGCTGGGGGGGGGGGTTTATCCGGGGTCTCCGTTGACCCTTCCATTGGTCAATCTACAAGCCCACAAAGTTAGCCTAATGTATTATTTATTTGAGAAAACAATACTTAACCCTCCTAAACTTGGCAGAAATAAAAACATCATACGAAAATTCCAAACCATGGTTTTTTTTCACTAATAGTTAAGACTTAACCAAGCCTTACCTAACCTAACCTAGCCTAACCAAACCTAACCTGACCTAACCTGACCTAACCTGAAGACCTGTAGAAATCATTTTTGACGTTTTTTTTTTTTTTTAATGAACAGTTTTTCAATTATAGCGTGTATCTTCAAAGATACACCGCCCAATTTGACTAGTTTAATAGTTGTATGTTTAAAGATACACTGCCCAATAGACATATTAAGATAAAAAAGAATAAAACAATTTTAAATAGTACTTTATGGTTTTGTGTAGATAGGTATTAATCTTTAAATTAAGTCCTATGTTTATTTGTATTAATTAGGAAAAAAATGTTTAGGACATTTCTTAAAAAGAAAATAAGTTAAATATTTCCTGCATTTAAAAAATAGGTATTTAATTTACCGTAATAAAATAATAGATACCTATTAGAACGAAACAATTAAAATGTATCTAATAATTTATTATTTTTATAAAATTTTTAAATACTCCACTATTAGGGCATAGTATTTTTTTGGATACGTGAGATTTTATACTTAAATAACTGAATAAGTGATTGACTTAATATTAATAAAATATTTACACATAAATTCTGATAATTCTAACAGCTGAATTAAATATATTTAGGTTTTAAACTATAAATAAAATGTGTTGAAAATCAGTCCAAAAAAATATATCATCGCTAAGTTAAGGGCATTTTCAAAGACCAGCCTCTAATCGTGGACAAAAATATTTTTTTTTTTAATGACATATAAACACTTAAATGGTCACTGTGTGAAATACTTATGACACAATTATGTTACAAGAAAAAAAATGTTTAACAAATCAATAATATGGTTTGTCGAATATTTACAAACTAATCTTGAACATCATATTATTATAGTGTCACTAGTGTGTTTATAAGCATTTTAAAAAAATCATTCTGAGAAAGTATTAGGTTTGCAAGTATGTTTTTGTATTTTTTTGTACCTAAGCCCACGATATTATCCAAAATGCACCCCTCCCTCCCCTTCAAAATCCAGAAACACACACAAAAAATGTATATATTTTTCTTGCTTAATATCTGTCACGCTATAGATAAAATAATTCAAATTAGTCCCAAATATGCATGGAATGTTCTTTAGAAATAGTATTATACATTATACGTTGACAAACCCACCCAAAGAAATGTCAAAAATTATTTTTCCCCAGAAGAAGTGGATTTTTTTTCTCACAATTTTAGGTGCACTTTTAAGGCCTGGAAATTAATCTGACGGTTTATAATATCTAAAGTAAAGTGTAGTAATTGAAGTGATTTTTTCGTGCTAGCCTCGCCATTTTTTATTCTCAGATCCCAACAACATTACATGCTGTAGACATTATTATAGTTATAGCAACGGTACGAACCTTCGGTCGGGTCCATGAGTCTCTCTTCTCGTCTCTCGAAAGTCAATATGGCGTTCGATTCGATGGTTATTTCTTCTCTCAGCTGTCCCCGTTGATTGGGATCGAGCACTTCTTCATCGTCGGACTTGTTTCTGGCGATTTCACGGCGCCTACGCTTGCCGAATGCGTTGTAGCCTCGGCAATTCACCTGCGAACGACAGAGAAAAAACCTATGGTAAAAAAAAAAACCAACTACCGTCCTGTGGAACTAACGTCTTGCGAAACGTTACATAGAATATATATTCTTATGGGCATCGGTGGGGACCGTCTTGGCCGTGAGTCACCGACCTTAGCCGGATACTGTGCCTACCTACGCAGAAGTGGGGACCGTCGACGACAAAGCGCTGAACTCGTTTGCGCCTTCCACTCCTCCGGGCAACTCGCAGATGCAATTATATACTACGATTAAGTATTCTTTGCACACAATATTACTATACGGCTTACGTCACGCGTAACTTGTACACATATTACATTGAGTCACTTTTCGTTTGGAAATCGTCGAAAAAGTCCGGCGAAAAAAGCCATGAACGGTATAAAGGGCGTTTGGAAATGGGCGACTCTTAGAGCCGTCTTTGTTTCAAATTTTGTCCCTTGAACGTTATGTCCAAAATGAATGATGTTTACATTGAAATGAACGTTTTTTTTTTTGTAATATGATAATTGTCCGAATTTATTTTTTAACTGGACGAAGGATTAATTCATCTAACATAAGCTAAAACTTGGTTTTGTGATGAAAAGCCCAGCAAATTTTTTTCACATAGTAATAATAAATTATGATTTTGTTGTTCCACTAGTATTTTTTTTTGCCACAAAAAAAACTAGGAGTACTCGCAAAGAAATGTTCAAGGCAATTTTTTTAACAAATGCCCCAGATCTTAAGAAGCCTACGATTTAATTGGCAATTATTACACAAGGTCGTTTTCATAATTTATGACAAAGCACGTAATATATGAATATTTAGGCTTACAAAATAAGTATAAAAGTGACGATAATTTTAGTTGTTTTTGTGACGCGGTCGATGGATTAGCATTTTTTTTTATTAGACTGGACCTTTTGCCCTCAGACTTTGACACGACTTACCGGTTGGCACTTGCCGAAGCACACCCTTATGTTGCACTGGAACCGTATGTTGTCCGAGCTTGGGAACTTGAACGCGTTGAATCCGGCCAACAGTGACTGGGTGTCGGCGTTGTAGTCCCATTCTCCAAATATGGTGGGATCGGTGGCGCATCCGTTTTCGTCGGTCACTATGTATTCGTTTTCCACGTTGTCCTCGATGGTTTTGGCCACACAACTCCTGGCGAATCCACCGTAGATGCCTTGATGGGGAGGAGCAAAAAAAAAAACCATTTTTAATATCTATATATTTTTTTTAAACACAGCCGACCGGCTAAGTCAGCGGACATACTCGACGGTTGCACGTCCACTTGCAGCATGAGGTTGTCGCCTATCTCGGCCGAGTCGATTTCTTGACCGGTGTGGGTGACAATCTTCATCAGACACGTGGGCGGCGGACCCGTGTTCGCTATCGTTCCGGCCGTGGTCAACATGGAAACGTTGAATCCTAACGTGACGTTCTGCTCGCCTGTCTGGTACACGCACCGGATGTGGTACGCCTGGGCTTTGTAGGTGACCAACTTGGGATGCTTTTGGATGACTAGCACGAAACTAGCTTGTCCCTGTTGTAAAATCGCACAGACCGTGTTTAAATTGCCGGTCAAATTGCAAACACTCCCTACCAGCCAACCTGGCTGAATATACTCACGTTGATGTGGATTAGACCGCAATTTCCAAAGTTGACTTTGAAAATTTCGGTCTTGGGCGACGAGTCTTGGGCCATCGACACCACTCTGCGACACTGTTCGTCCTTGCTGTGACCCTTCACGTACAACACGCCGTTGAATCCTTTTTCCGTAATGTGGATTTCCACTTGAACACCGTCGGACAAGCATGTCACAACCATTTCGGGTCTGGGGAAGTCTGTTCGCAGTTGCGTTACGTTTTCTAAACAAATAAAAAAGGTTGGTCAGTCTTCGACAGTCTTTGTGTTTTTAGTTTGGCAATAATAATATATACTAAAACCTATCAACTCACTCGGTGTGCATTGGCCGTAAATATCCAAACTATAACCGTGGTCGGTCGGGCATATGCAACGACCTCTTTCGTCGATAATCAATCCTCTGTCTAATGCGCACACGCAACGGCCGTTTTCGTCAATTTTGTATCCTAATTCGACAACGCACCGACGACATTCGTCTTCTTGGTTCAAAGCCGTGCCAGGTGGGCAAACACATTCTCCGTTTTCATTCCTAACGTATCCTTTATCGATTGGACATTTGGACACTGGAAAACGTTAAAATATTGTTAATTACACCGACTCAAATGTCAGTCGAACTATTACACCGAATCTCGGTTAAGTGTTTTTCTTAACCTATTAGTAAAAACGAATATAATATACCTTCTTCGCATTGTATTGCAGCATTTCCTTGGGTTCCCGGAAGACATTCGCATATCATTGTTCTGATTGGGACGGTATCGAGTACTTTGCACTTGGAGTTGATGCCACATGGCGATGAAGCATCACATGGATTCACACACAGTTTATTAATACAGCCGGTCTGTGATGGACAATCGGAGTCGCTTTCACATCCACGGTCAACTACAATAATAAATTAAAATATGTTGTAAAAAATGTTAAATCGAAAAGTAGTTGATCATATTATATGTAATCAGTTATTTGTAATTGTATAATTTATAAATAAAAAAAAATTATATTTTACACAGCTCAACTTACTCTTTTGACATCTAGTTCCTCCTTCGCCTATATATCCTGGCGGGCAAGCACAATCCGGTCGATGATTATAGACTGTACATTCTGCAGGTTGGACACAAGGGTTGTTCACGGTACAAGGACTAATACATTTGGCGTTTATACAAGCTTTGTCAGTCGGACAATCGGTATCAGCCCGACATCCAGCTACTACACAAGCAATTTGTGGATTCCCAACGTATCCAGGTGGACATTCGCAAATTGCCTGATGATTGATTCCATAACATTCAGCTGCTGTACCACAGGTACTGCCGTCTGCGGAACACACTGGAACGCAAATTCGGTTGATGCACGTATGCTGGGTTGAGCAATCGGATTCGCTTCGACATCCGGCTGAGAAAAAAAAACAAAATAATTGTATTTTTTATTAGATTTGTCAATTAAAACAATATACTCAATTAAACGGAATTTTTATTTCTTCTTACCTCTTGAACAATCTATCTCCGGATTTCCATCGAAACCGGCTAGACACGAGCAAACAGGTTTATGATCCCACACTCTACATTCCGAATTAGGTCCACAGTTGCAAGGATCGATACACCTTCCGTTTACACAAGCCTTATCGGATGGACACTGAGGATCCGCAGTACAAGCGACCGCTGTTATAGGTGGCATGGTCTTGCACGTTCCACTTCCGCTGCTGACGTACCCACTGGGACATTCGCAAATCATTGTCCTTACCGGCAATGTATTTATTACAACACATTCGGCCGGTCGTTTGCAAGGTTCCAAGGTCGTGCACGGGTTTTGGCACACGTTGTCGAAACACGCTAACAACGATGGACAATCAGCGTCTTCTTTGCATTCGGGTTGTATTTCTTGTCGGCAAGCCACGTATGGATTTCCCAACATTCCCGGCGGGCAACGGCAGAGCGCGAAGTGATTTTGAACTTTGCACTCAGCTTGCGGTGAACAAGGGTGTTCGTAGACACACGGATTGATACATTGTCCGTTGATGCAAGCACGGTCGTTCGGACAGTCGTTATTGCTACGGCAGCCGATCACCAAGCATCGATCGTAAGGGTTTCCTCTATAACCACTTTTGCAACGACATTCTGGTCGGCTAGCTATGGTGAAGCATTCGGCATTAGGTCCACACGGATCTTCGATAATACACGGGTTCACACAATGTCCGTTGATGCAAGCTTTTCCTGAATCGCATTCGGAATTTCTTTTACATCCAACTGCAAAAAGGCACCACCGTTCATTGTATTGTATTGTAATAAGATTATAATTAAATGAAAACTCAAAAAAAAACATACCTGTTCTGCACGCTACGTTTGGATTTCCGTCGTAACCTTCCAAGCACGAACATACTGGACGGTGATTTTGAACGAAGCACTGGGAGTTCGTACCGCAATTGCAAGGATTCCGGCATTGTCTGTTCAGACACGCTTCGTTTGTCGGACAGTCATCGTTTGTCGTGCAACCCGGAGGTGACGATACAACGACTAAAAAAAAAAAACAATATAATATTAATTATGGATAATTTTGTTATACAGGGTGTATCAAAAAGAATGGTGGGGTTTCAAACGGCTGTAGGTTGTGAAGTATTGGACCTACAGCGCTCTGGTAAGACTTAAATGAAAGAAGGAGTTGTCAAATTTCGAATGGCTGCCACTAGATGTCTCTGACACTAGATGTTTCATAGTCGTAACTAAATTACGCTTCGCGAACTCGATCACTTCTCTTGTGAGGACGCCATCTTAACAAACTGAACAATGAAAGCTGGCGACACAAACGGGAACGTGGAGAGACGTCTAGTGGCAGTCATTTGAAACTTGACAACTCCCTCTTTTATTCAAGCCCTACCAGGGCGCTGTAGGTCCAATATTTCACAGCATACAGCCGTTTGAAACCACACCATTATTTTTGATAAATTTTAAATAATATCCAACCTCGCTTGCATTCTCCGCTTTCGTCGAGAACCCATCCTTCCGGACACGTGCAAGTCATTGTTCTTACTGGAACGCTGTCCAGCACTGTACACATGGCGCTATTTGAACAAGGTTTTATTTCTTGGCATGGGTCGACACACGTCTGTCTGATGCACGCAAGACGGCTGGCGCAGTCCACGTCGATCTTACATTCTGGCTCGCCATAAGTAGGCGGCGGTAAACGTTCGCAGTACGTAGCCGGGTCTCCTAGCGGGAAGCTTTCGGGACACCTACAATTGGCAGCGTGGTTTTTGGGCAAACAAATTGCATTGGAAGCGCACGGTGGGCTATGTTGTTCTGTACATGGATTGATACAGTGTTGGTCGAAGCACATTCGATCGGACGGACAGTCGATGTCGTAAGTACATTCGATTCGTTCGCATTTTTCAAACGGATTGCCGACATAACCAGGTGGACATCTACATGCTGCACGGTGGTTGTCGCCATAGCATTGTCCCGTCGGTGCACATGGATCGTTAAGCATGCACGGTGGAACGCAATCTCCATTGTAACATTGTTTGTCGTAGGCACATTGATCGTCTGACGTGCATCCCACTATAAAATTTGAAAATACACGTTAATACATGGGGGGGAAAATGAGTGTACGTCTAAAAACTGAACGACTGCGATTGAGTATGGATATTCTTACAAAAAGTTTGAGATTATTTAAAACTAATTATTACTTTTAACGCAGCCTTGCTGTGGATTTCCATAGTATCCCGGCTTACAAACACAGCTTGGGTAATGGTCGTATACTTTGCAGTCTGCATTTGGTCCACAGTTGCACGGACTAACGCAAAGTCTGTTAATGCATGACTCTTCTGGACTACACTCGGTGTTCGACACACAAGCCACTGCAGATATTGAGGCTATATAAAAAGAAACATTTTATAAAATTACAATTATGACCCGTTTAATTATTTAAAAATAGCTAACAATAATCGATCTTACGTGGAATACAAGCTATACGTGGATCTCCAGTGTAACCATTTGGACATCTGCAGACTGGTTGGTGATTTTGCACATGACAGAATGATCCTTGGCCACAACTGCTGGGCAAAGTGCAAGGACTAGTGCATTTTTGGTTAATACATGTTTGATCTGTTGGACAATCGTCGTTCCTTACGCATTCTGGCGCAGGAGGTAGTACTGGGACTGCTTGTTCTATAATATCAAAGCGTGATTAGTAAGTTACTACTGTACATTTGTATAATATCTAATAACTTCAATACTTAATTAAAATTAATCCACATAACAAATACTCACTAATTGTACACTCTGTATGTGGATTGCCTATGTATCCTGGTGGGCATGAACATGCTGACTGGTGGTTTTGCGAAATACACTGTGCATTTATTCCACAAGGATCAATGCGACATGCTTCAACGCAGCCTTGATTTACACATCTTTCTGAAAGTTGGCATTCTTGATCGCTTCTACATTGAGGCGTGATAGGAACTAGAATAATACACGTTAGTTATAAATAAAATACAGAAGCCGTCAAATTGGTTGTTATGAATATTATTAATTCACGATATTTTGGGTGTAAACCAGTAAATTAAACCAAAAATATGATAATAAATGTCTCTGGCCTGTACACTAAGTTTATTGCAAACTTCAAATTATCGAAACTTGGGAGGAACCTATTCCTTTCAAGTTACATATTTTTAAATAAAATAAAATAAAAAAAGCGTACTTATTGGTTTGCAACGGCCATCGGCAGTAGCAATAGTGTCTGGTCTACATTGGCACATTACGGTTTTGTATGGTACAGTGTCTCGAACGTGACACTCTTGGTCTGGCGAACACAATACTGATATGGTACACGGGTTTTGGCATCTTTGATTTATGCAAGCGTATTTTGACGGGCAGTCGGAATCTATGGTGCACTCGGGCGTTATCGACGGTATTCTTGATTCTAAAAAAGTTAAAAAAAATCATGTCTTGAGTTCAGTCAAACGTCAAAGCGATTGTTGTTTAATTTAATTACCAATGCATTCGATGTAAGGATTTCCTTGGAACCCTATCAGACACGTGCATGTCGGTTGGTGAGCTTGCGCTAAGCAGGTGGCATGTTCCGCACAAGTGTCTTGTTCACACACAGGTCTACATCTTCTGTTCAGCCTGTCACACGCTTCATGGTCTGCACAGTCTTCGTTGTATTGACATACGACTGACACGCACGATACCATTGGCGATCCTTGTGTACCCGGCGGACAAATACAATGGGCTTTATGCCCTTGTACAACACATTCAGCACCGTGACCACAATTTTGTGTGGTGCACGGATTCAGGCAATTGCTATTTATGCAAGCTTTGTCGTACACGCAGTCACTGTCGGTCTTGCAGCCAGCTAAACATTCGAAATAATTGTTGGTATTTTTTTCTTAATTGATTAATTTATTAAGAAGGTAATAAGTTCACTCACGTTTGTAGCACCGGACTTGAGGGTTTCCAGCCCATCCGTTCGGACAGTTACAAATGGCTCGGTGATTTATCGTGGTGCATTCTGCTGTGGAATCGCACGGTCTGGATATTTGACAAGGATCTTGACAATATTGGTTCATGCATATCTTCGAACTTGGGCATTCGGAATCCGTAGTACATTCCGGCGAAGCTAGTGGGACTAAAGAATTGTAGAAAATTGTTTTAATAAAATATAATATGTCCAATTATACAAATTTAATATGTTGGATTTATGTCTAGTAAATTATTTACCTTTGTAACAGCTAATGAATGGATCGCCAGTAAGGCCATCTGGGCATTTACAAACGGCTTTGTGGTTGTTAATCGAACATTGTGCGGTAGGAGCACATGGGTTGGATGCAGCACACGGATTGACACATTGTCTATTCACGCATGAATCGGATGGTGGGCATTCGTCGTTAGATGAACATCCCGTCAATGTAGGAGCAACTGATTTACAAAAAATAAACATTATTTAATTATACATGAAAATATAACTACGATAATGCAATTCAAACTATTTAGAATATACTAAATTATATTATATTACACAAAACAATATTATAGTCAATCGTGTAGTTATTTTTTATTTACAAAAGACAGATAGTATACGGAAGTGAAGGGATTGACTAAACATATTTAAAAAAATACGTAATAGTTAATTCGAGTTAGATGTGTTACTAGGTCCTACTACGATTTAAAATTTAACAGGATAACATTTTTAAAAGGAAATAAATTTTGCAGCAAAAACCTGAAATCATATAACATATTTTAATAAGTTAGTAATATAATGTTAACATTATTATCTAATTAATATAGAAAGAAATTTTTAGAGATCAATAAGTTTCTTGTAGATACAATAAGAACATAATATTATAATGTATAGTATAGGATTTGTCTATTTTACCTTGTTTGCATTGTATGTCAGCGTCTCCGACATAACCAGGAATGCATTGACATGACATAGTTCTGTGAGGTAAAGTGTCAACAACCGTACATTCGGCATACGAACCGCACGGTTTTATTTCAACGCACGGGTTTCGACATACGCCATTGAAACAAGCTAGTTTACTGGCGCAATCGGAATCCATCGTGCATTGTGGTTGAATAGCCATTGGTTCTGAAATAAATAAAATGTATAAGAATCTAATATACTTTCAGGCTCAACCCAATGTTCGAGTAGAGATTACCGAATATAGCAATAATAATATTATTAGTTTATTAAGAATAATACTAGAAAATATTATGTTAAGCTAATTACCTAAGGTGCAAGACACATGAGGATTTCCTATATATCCAGGTGGACATCTGCATGATGCAACGTGATTGGCGACGTTACATAATGCAGTCGAAGCACAATCGCATGGACTTTGACAATGTTGATTTCTACAAGCTAATGTCGAAGGACAATCGGCATCGATTGTGCATTCGGGTCTTCTACATTCGTTGAACGGATCGCCTTCATACGCTGGAGGGCAATAACATCTGGCTCGGTGATACGAGTCTGGGCGACATAAAGCGTTCAGACCACAATGTGTGTAAGCACATGGATCCACACAATCGCCATTGATACACGAATATTCAGGTGGACAATCCGTTTCAGCGCGGCAACCGACTAGGGTAACAACAATTATTATTAGCAATAGTTTTTTTTTGGAAATTTGAGACAACATACTTTCAACACATTGGACTTGTGCATTTCCAGTCATGCCATCTCTACACACGCAGATGGATCGGTGTTTTTGTACAAAACACAAAGCGTTTTTAGCACAAATATTTGATTCTTGGCAAGGATTTTTACAAGCATAATTAATGCAAGTTTTATCGTTTGGACATTCGCTGTCACTCGTGCATTCGGGTTTTGGTTCTATAATTAGCATTTGATATTAGACAATTTGTAAGTCTTTGGCTTAAGCTAAGAAGTGATCAAAACAAAAACAATACCTGGTGGTAGCTGTTGAACTGAACATTGTAGTTTTGGTTCTCCGTAGTATCCTGGTGGACATGAGCACACAGCATTGTGATTGACTACTTGGCATATTGCATTTAATCCGCAAACATCGCGGCAAGGGTCTTGACATTTTTGTGCAAAACATGCTTTGTCTCTAGGACAATCTTGGTTTATAATACATTCTGGGTAGATGCAGGATGCCAAATCTCCAATCACCCTACACTGACCATTGCTACCACAAGGCGATGGATTACACGGATCTTTGGGTAGAGCTGCTAAATAAATTCATCATTGTTTAGATGATATATTAACGCTATTTATTTAAATACATTTTACTAGTGTGGTTAAAACAATATCATACCTGGTTGTTGTTTGCATTCGACAAATGGATCGCCAACCGTAGCTGGTGGACACGAACAAACTGGGCTGTGATTAATTGTTTGACATATTGCTTGGTAGCCACATACGCCAGGACACGGGTCAATACATTTATTATTCACGCAAGCTCTATTGCGAGCACAATCAGGACTTATAACACACTCTGGTCGGCACCCACTAGTTGAAGGTGTTCCTTCGTATCCAGGCAAACATTCACAAATAGCAGCACCGTTCATGACACGGCAACGAGTATTAGGTCCACACGGTGATGGAACACATGGATCCGAAGGCACTGGATCTGCAATATAAATTTATTAGTAAAATGTATTGTGTGGCAGAGAGAGTTTTAAAAACAATAGCGAAAACCATGATTATAAAAAATTAATAATTTACAAATGAGGCGCACTCTGCCTATGACCATTGCGATATTTTTTAAATAAGTTAAGGTTCGTGTTAACAAAAAATTACCTCTGACGGGTATCGGTTGACATATTTGGAATGGATCACCAGTCAAACCTTCGGGACACGAACATATTGGTATATGATTCGAGACGAAACATAAAGCGGATACTCCACAGGTACCAGGACACGGGTCTTGGCATTTATTTTTTATACAAGCTTTGTTCATGGTACAATCGGAGCTGACTAGACATTCAGGGCGGCACGATTCGTATGGATTTCCTTGGTACTCTGGTAAACATTCGCAGATAGCGTATTGATTTTCGACACGACATCTTGCATTAGGGCCACACGGTGACGGGTAACACGGATCAGCGGCTGACGTTGGCGTTGGTTCGACAGCTATTTCCAAAAAAAAATCAGTTAAGTAAATTTTAAGACCTTTCCTTTCGACTACATTCGTGTAGCGAAAAATAACTACAGCATGCAATGATATAATGATACTCGTGCAATATAGACAAAAGCATGCAACCTATAATAAAAGCATGCACTCTTTGGCTACTCTTCTACAAACCTTTACTAAAAAATAAAAGACCTATGTTTGTGAAGACGTTTGAATAATTCAACATTAATTATATAGCTTAAATTACGCTTATTCACTAATATGTACTTAACGACTAACTTATAAATTAATATGTGTCTAATACTATAACGCAAAAAAATAACGTAGATCTGGAGGTTGCTGTCATAAAGAACATGGTTTTTTATAAAAAAATTAGTGGTAAAATAATATAAAATCAGTTGTATCTTACACATAGTTGGCTGAATATAGCAGGATATAAAAGGATTTCCAATATATCCTTGAGGGCAAACACATTGAGGAATATGATTAAGCACGTAGCATTCGGTGTTCAATCCGCATGAACCAACACACGGATCTCTGCATTTCATATTGATGCAAGCCAAGCTTGATTTACATTCACTATTTGATATACATTCTGGACGACACTGAGGAGGAGATCCTTGATAGTTTGGTAAGCATGTACATATGTATGAGCTGGAAGTAACGCGACATTCCGCGTATGGGCCACATGGGCTTGGAACACAAGGATTGATTGGTTCTTGTTGAGGTTTTATAACTGTAAGCATGTATACATATTTATTAAATATGTCCTTGTTAATACTCATATAATGTTGTACATACCTGGATATGTACATCTTGAAAACGGATCTCCTGTCATCTGCGGAGGACAGCTACAAATTGCATTATGGTTTAATACTTGACATTCTGCGTTAATGCCACAAGTTCCTGGGCATGGATCTCTACATCTTTGATTCAAACAAGCAGCATTCATTGGGCAGTCTGAATTAACGGCGCACTCAGGCCGGCAATTAGGCGGGCTTCCGAAGAATGACTGTATGCAAGTACAAACAGCTTGATTGTTTATTTCTCGACACTGGCTGTTAGGTCCACACGGAGACGGAGAACATGGATTCCTGATAACTTGTTCTTGTAGTACTTGGTGACACATAACAAAAGCATTTCCTGTCATTCCAACTGGACAATGACACATTGGCACATGGTTATAGACTTCACATATTGCGTTGTTACCACATGTGCCTATGCATGGATTCACGCATTTGTTTTTAACACAGGCTTTGTCTCTTGTGCAATCTTCGTTAATTACACACTCTGGTCGACAACCCCTGTAAGGGTCTCCTTGATAACCAGGTATACAGAAGCAAACACCATTGTTACAAGTTGCACTAGATCCACAAGGCGATGGGTTACAAGGATCGTTGTATTGAGGCTTTGGCGCTAAAAAAAAAAGATTAGAGATAGATAAAAATCACATAGATTAAGTGAAGCTTGTGAGGGAATCGTAAGTAACTAAATAGCAATTAACTTACTTGGACTAGGTTTAATATAGCAGCTAACAAATGGATCGCCTGTGTAACCAGTTGGACATGAGCATATTGGAACATGATTGATAACATCACACTCGGCTCTTAAACCACATGATCCTGGACAAGGATCTTTGCATTTCTCTCTCATGCAAGCCAAATCACTGGGACATTCAGCATGAATGATACATTCTGGCCTACAATTAGGTGGACTTCCGATATAAGATGAAAGGCATGAACAAGATGGGGTATTTCCGTGGGAAACGCATTGAGAGTAAGGACCACATGGCGATGGAACACAAGGGTTTGTGATGATATCTTGAGGAGGTTGATCTAAAATAAATTCTTACTTAAGTTTTCAATTATTTAAAAATATTTTAAAAAAAATTCTCACGTTGTGGTATTAAAGAACATCGAATCAATGGATCACCCGTATAACCTTGGTTACATTTACAAATTGGATGATGATTAGTAGCTTGACAGAATGCATTTTGCCCACAAGCATTAGGACATGGATCCACACATTTCTGGTTAATACAAGCACGATTGTATGCACATTCAGCGCTAGTGACACATTCAGGTCTACATCCTGGAGGAGCACCAATGTATGAAGGTAAACAAGAACAAATAGCTTGCGAATTTTGTTCTCGACACATGCTATTTGGACCACATGGCGAAGGAACACATGGATAGTTAGGCACAATTTCGGTATCTATAAAAAAATTATAAATAAATTGTTAAAATTAAAAATATAAAATACGATTGTTTGACTTATGTAGCTCTTTTAAAAAATTGTTTACTCACGTTGTGGTGGTATGACACTACAGTATTTGAAAGGATCTCCAGTATAGCCAATCAAACATGTGCACATAGGGATATGATTTATAGTTTGGCATTTAGCGTTACTTCCACAGGTGCCTGGGCATGGATCTTTACATTTGTTGGCCATACACGCTTTGCTGGGCTCGCAGTCAGTATTAACCATACATTCCGGACGACAACCTTCATAAGGATTTCCATAATATTCAGGTAAGCAAACACACGATCCAGCATTATTTTGTTCTTTGCATAAAGCGTTTGGACCACAAGGTGAGGGTATACAAGGGTTAATTATCTCTTGAGGAACTGGTTCAGCTATAAAACACAATTCATTTTTATTAATTTACTAGATAATAAGTAAAGTATTATATTAATATATACCTTGTTGTATTATACATTGTGTAAATGGATCTCCAATGTATCCTTGAGGACAAGTGCATCTAGGTGTATGACTAATTACGCGGCATATTGCATTTGGAGCGCATGTGCCGGGGCACGGATCCTTACATTTCATATTAATACATGCCAAATGGTACGCACATTCGCTGTTACTAACACATTCTGGTCTGCAATTTGGCGGAGAGCCTGTATACTCAGACAAACAAGAACACGACGGAGAATTGCCATGAACCTGGCATTGAGAGTATGGGCCACATGGTGATGGAACACATGGATTTTGTACTGGTTCGGGAGGTACTAAAACAAAAATTTATTAAATTGAGATATTAATGAAAATTCAATTAATTGAGTATTTAGTATTATCTCACATTGTTGTACGTAGCATCTAGAAAATGCGTTTCCTGTAAATCCAGGAGGACATTTGCAATAAGGTCGATGACTAATGGTGTTGCATTGAGCATTTTCTCCACAAGTTCCGGGACAAGGGTCACGACATTTTTGATTTGAACAGGCTCTATCTGGACTGCAATCCGAATCTATTGTACACTCTGGACGACATGATGGTGGAGTACCAATATAGCCACTGAGGCAAGAACACATTGAATAACCGTTCACTACTCTGCATTCGCTGTTCGGACCACAGGGTGATGGTTGGCATGGATTTGTTTCAATTGGTACTACAAAAGCAAATTTTATTGTTATAACAATTTACTTTTGTTTTCTAACAGATAGTCCATATTTGGTTAGGTATTTACTTTGATAAGGTGAGCATTGTGAGAAAGCATTTCCTGTCATTCCTTGAGGACATCTACACATGGGCACGTGGTTGTATACTTCACATAATGCATTTTGTCCACAAGATCCTGGACATGGATCGACACATTTTTGTCTTATACATGCTTTATTTTGAGGGCATTCGTTGTTATGTATGCATTCTGGTCTGCACATGCTATATGGATCTCCGTGGTATTCAGGTATACAAGTGCATATTCCATTATTACATAGTGCATTTGGACCACATGGAGATGGATTACACGGATCAGACGCTTGTTGAATTGGAGCTAAAATATGACCATTATAATTAGAATACATATTAAAATAACGTCAACTTAAATATATATGTACATACGTTGTGGTTTAACATAACAGCTTAAAAATGGATCTCCCGTGTAGCCATCAGGACAAACACACATAGGGGTATGGTTGATTACATGGCACTGAGCATATAAACCACATGCACCTGGACATGGGTCCATACACTTTTCTCTAATACATGCTTTATGACTTGGACATTCGGCATTTATCGTACACTCGGGTCTACAGTTTGGCGGAGAACCCATGTACGTCGGAAGACATAAACATGAAGGAGCACCTCCATTATCCAGACATTGAGAATAAGGCCCACAAGGCGATGGTATGCAAGGATTTTTAGGCGGTGGTGACGGCGATGGCTCTGGTAAACCTAAAAAAAAAAATGAATTTATGAAATCAACGACTTTTTAAAGAAAATATAAATGTAAATAATTACTTTGTATTGGGTAACACAGTGTGAAGGGGTTTCCAGTAAATCCAGAACTGCAAGAGCACAATGGGCTGTGATTTATGACTTTACAGTATGCGTTTTGTCCGCAAACTCCAGGACAAGGATCTTTACATTTCTGCATTATACATGCCATATTCGATGGGCATTCTGAACTTGTTGTACATTCTGGTCGACAGCCTGGAGGTGTTCCTATAAAGGTTGGCAAACATGAACACACAGCTTGATTATTGAGTTCTCTGCACTGGCTATTTGGACCACAAGGTGATGGAGTGCATGGATATACAGGTTCCGCTTGAGTAACTGAAATTAAAAAGTTTATTTTACTGCCATTTTTGATAAATAGTTACTATGTATCATTTGTGTATTTTTTATTTGTTTTTGTTAGTATGTAACTTCTTAATACTTACTCTGGGGCGGAATATAGTTGCATGATTGATAGGGATTTCCGGTATATCCAATGTTACATGTACAAGTTGCTGAGTGATATACTACATGGCAATCAGCATTTAGTCCACATGTTCCGGGACACGGATTCACACATTTATTTTGAACACATGCTTTAGATGGTTCGCAGTCTGTGTTCAAAATACATTCTGGCCTACAGCCTTCGTACGGGTTTCCAAAGTATCCTGGCAAGCAGTTGCAAGAACCAGCATTATTTTGTTCTTTGCATATAGCATTTGGACCACATGGCGATGGTATACAAGGATGGACGTCTTCTTCTCTAACTGGTTCAGCTAAATTTAAGCAAAGAAAATACGTAATTTTTAGATTAAAAATTAAAAACACATTAATTTTTAACTAGTAAATACCTTGTTGAACTATACATTGAACCATTGGATTTCCAATATAACCATGAATACAGTAGCACATTGGAGAATGACTTAGTACTCTACAAATAGCATTTTGTCCACATATTCCAGGACAAGGATCCTTACATTTCATATTAATGCATGCCAAATGGTACGGGCATTCACTGTTACTAACGCATTCTGGTCTACAGTTTGGTGGTGCGCCTGTATATTCAGGCAAACATGAACATGATGGAGAATTGCTTTGTACTTGACATTGAGAGTATGGACCGCAAGGAGACGGAATGCATGGGTTCGTGATTGGTTCATCTTCTATAGCCGCTAAATAAATACATTACACATTAAATGTTATACACATTATCAATATTATTTATTACCAGTTAAACTACTAGTCATGGTAATAAGTTGAGGTACTCACGAATTTGGTTGCACTGGATAAAAGCATTTCCAGTTAACCCAGGAGGACAGCTACAGTGTGGATTATGATTAACAACGTGGCATATCGCATTTATTCCACAAGTTCCTGGACAAGGGTCTCGACACTTTTGATTACTGCATGCTTTACTTGGAACGCAGTCGGAATTAACTATACATTCTGGATGACATGACGGAGGACTACCAATGTACCCTGGGATACAACTACACATAGCTTGTTGGTTGAATTCTTGACACTGGCTATTTGGCCCACACGGTGAAGGATTGCAAGGATGATATTCAACCATTTCGGCTAAAAATTAAATAAATAATAGTCAGACATCCGTAAAACACGCGTTTATCATTTTTTTAAAAAATTACTTTCAAATGGTCGACATTCTATAAATGCATTTCCCTGCATTCCTTGAGGGCATCTGCACATTGGCACATGGTTGTAAACTTCGCAAATAGCATTATCGCCGCACGTTCCAGGGCAAGGATCTTTACACTTATACTTAATGCAAGCTCTATTTCTTGGGCACTCGTCATTTATTACACATTCTGGTCTACATCCAACGTATGGATCCCCTTGGTATTCAGATAAACACGTACAGATGCCGTTATTACACATAGCGTTTGAGCCACATGGTGATGGGTTGCATGGATCTATGCTAGGTAGCTCAGGTACTGTAAATTATGCATAAAAATAAATAAATTGTTTGTGAAAACAATTTAAAATATTTATTTTGACACTTACCGTCTTGTGGTTTTGGCGTACAATAACTAAATGGATCACCCATGTAGCCGTTTGGACAATAACAATTTGGTGTATGATTTATCACTGTGCAAAGTGCTTCTAAGCCACAAGAGCCAGGACATGGGTCCCTACATTTTTCATTTATACAAGCTTTATTACTAGGGCATTCAGCACTTAATACACATTCAGGTCTACAACTCGGTGGACTTCCCGTGTATTGCGGTAAACAAGAACACGAAGGGAAGCCGCCGTTGTCGCGACAGATTGAATTTGGTCCACAAGGATTCGGGAAACATGGATTTGAATATTCCACAGGTGCTTGTTGTACAGGTGGTTCTGAGAAAAAAAAGAAGATTTTTAAATAATGAGATTAATTTTAAAATAAAATATATATATTTTTAAGTAATATATTACCTTTATATATAAAAAAAAATGACTTACTTGGTACTGCGTAACATTGTGAAAATGGATTTCCAGTGAAGCCTGAGTTACAAGTACAGATAGGACTATGGTTAATAGTTTTGCAATTTGCGTTATGTCCACACATTCCAGGACATGGGTCTTTACATTGTTGATTAATGCAAGCTTTGTCGTGAGGACATTCAGTACTGATTACACACTCCGGTCGACAACTAGGAGGACTTCCCACATAGTTTTGGATACATGAACATATTGCCTGATCGTTTAACTCTTTGCATTGGCTATTTGGTCCACACGGAGAGGGATTACATGGGTTTATCACCTCAGGTGGAGAATCTGAAATGCAATACAATACGAAATAAAAATATTTTGAAATTATGAAAGCACTAGTGCATAATTTCAATTTATTCAATACTTACATTGAGGTGGTATGATTGAACAGTATCTAAATGGATCTCCAGTATAACCAAACGCACAAGTACACATAGGTACGTGGTTAATTGTTTGACATTCAGCATTCTGTCCACAAGTTCCAGGGCACGGATTTTCACACTTATTTCTTCTACATACTTCGTTTTGTGGACAGTCTGTATTCACAACACACTCTGGTCTACATCCTTCATACGGATCGCCAAAGTATTCTGGTAAGCATTGGCATGCTCCAGCGTTGTTTTGTTCTTTGCAAATAGCATTCGAACCACATGGTGATGGATTGCATGGTGTCGATACTTCCTGAGGAATAGGTTCGGCCTGCTGGACATTACACTGCACAATTGGATTTCCAGTATAGCCAGGTAAACAATAACATCTTGGAGCGTGACTTGTGACTCTACACTCAGCGTTATATCCACAAGACCCAGGACATGGATCTTGACATTTCATATTCATACATGCTAACTGATAAGGACATTCACTGTTCGTTAAGCATTCGGGTCTACAATTAGGAGGGGTTCCAATAAATTGTGATAAACAAGAACAGGATGGATGGCCTCCAATGTCTTGACATTGAGCATTATTTCCACACGGTGAGGGATAGCATGGATTTTCGACAATCTCTTCAACAGGAGCAGCCACTAGAAAGAGAAAAATAATGATAATATAAACACTATAATACACTTAAACTATAACAACTTACGTATTGGATGGCAATGAATGAAGGCATTCCCAGTTAATCCAGGAGGACAATTACATATCGGGCTGTGATTAATAACTTGGCATTTAGCTCCAACCCCACATGTTCCAGGGCAAGGATCTTTGCATTTTTGATTGCTACAAGCCTCGTTTTGATCACAATCTGAATTAGTTGTGCATTCAGGTCTACATAAAGGAGGGGTTCCCGCATAATTGGAAATGCATGAGCAAACAGCGTGTCCATTCATTTCTCTACACTGGCTGTATGGCCCACAAGGTGATGGAGAACATGGTTGAGTATTTTGTATTTGATCTACAAGTATAAAATTACAAATTAGTACATATATTTAATATAATTGCGTGCTACTATTACCTTCAGCAGGTTTACATAATACAAAGGCGTTTCCTGACATTTTATCAGGACATTTGCACATAGGAATATGGTTATACACGTCACATAATGCGTTTTGTCCACAAACACCTGGGCATGGATCTCTACATTTTCGATTAATACAAGCCTTATCCTGAGAACAGTCATTGTTCAACACACACTCAGGTCTGCATCCTACATAAGGATCTCCTTGATATTCCGGCATACAAGTACAAACACCATTATTACACTGTGCATTTGGTCCACACGGAGATGGGTTGCAGGGATCACTATGCTCAATTGGCGTTTCTAAAATATTAAAATATTTTATTGAAATAAACAATGCTAGTTTGTGTTGTAAATATCAATAGTAAGATAATATACTCACGTTCTTGAGGCTTAGGATAACAACTTGTAAACGGATCACCAATCATACCATAAGGACATACACACATAGGAGTATGATTTATTACATTGCATTCAGCGTTGTATCCACATGATCCAGGACAGGGATCTTTGCAATGTTCGTTCATGCACGCCTCATTTGACGGGCATTCAGAGTTAATAACGCATTCAGGTCTACAGTTGGGTGGGCTGCCTGTATATTGTGAAAGACAGCTGCAAGATGGTACGCTGCCGTGTCCAACACATTGAGAGAATGGGCCACATGGCGAAGGAATACACGGGTTGATATTTTCTTCTGGTGAATATTGAGGAACTGATGGTGGAGCTTCGCAAATGAAATGATAGGGGTCAACGTTATTAATTATACTATTATACAAACAAAAATAATTAAATATACTCACGAGGAATTGGATGACAGTGGGTAAATGGATCTCCAGTGTATTTTAGGCGACACGTACAAATGGGACTGTGATTGATTACTTTACAATCAGCGTTTTGACCGCAAACACCAGGGCATGGATCAGAACATTTTTGATTGATACATGCCAAATGGTATGGACACTCCGAGTTGATTAAACACTCTGGTCGACAACCAGGCGGGCTTCCTGTATAATTTGGTAGACAAGAACACACAGCTTGTTGGTTTACATCGCGACATTGACTGTTCGGTCCACAGGGCGATGGTGTACATGGATAAACTGGCTGTATTTCAGTTTCTAAAAAAATAAATTTTCTTTAAGTAAAACGAACAATTTTTTTTTATAATTTGTAGAAGTATTTATTTAAGCTATTACGTTGAGGGGGTATGATATGACAATAACGGAATGGGTCTCCGGTGTATCCGTTGTAACAGGTACACATCGGTGAATGGTTAACTACTTGACATTCAGCATTTTGACCACAGGTTCCTGGACATGGATCTCTACATTTATTCATCATGCAGGCTTTATTGGAAACACAATCGGAATTAACTGTGCATTCTGGTCTGCAGCTTTCATAAGGATTTCCTAAGTATTCTGGCAAGCATGAACAAGATCCTGCACCATTCTGTTCTTTACAAACTGCGTTTGTACCACACGGCGATGGTACACATGGATTAATGTACTCTTGAGGTACAGGGTCTTCTAAATTAATAAATAAAGTTATAATTAATAAAAAATAAAAATCTTATAAATCGTTGAATTTACCTTGTTTGACTGTACATAAAGTAAATGGGTTTCCAATATAGCCTTCTTGGCAATGACAAGTCGGCGAATGACTAATGACTTGGCATAAAGCGTTAACGCCGCAAGAACCTGGGCAAGGGTCGCGACATTTCATGTTTATACAAGCCAATGTATAGGCGCAGTCACTATTGGTAACGCATTCAGGTCTGCAGTTGGGAGGTGAGCCAGTAAATTCTGGGTTGCAAGAACAGGATGGAGAATCATTGTTGACTTGACATTGAGCGTTGGGTCCACATGGTGATGGTATGCATGGATTTCCAACTGGCTCTGGTATATCAGCAGCTAAAACATTTAAGTATAATTTTAACGATACGGAGTGTTTCTATTTGACAGTTTAACTTGATTAGATGATATTGTAAATAAATTAAATTCATAAAATATTGACATTATACAGTGTACTTACGTATTTGGTAGCAATTACTAAATGCATTTCCAGTGTATCCTGGTTGACAGCTGCATATTGGATTATGATTGATTACTTGACACAAAGCATTAATACCACAAGTTCCAGGACATGGGTCTATGCATTTTTGATTTGAGCAAGACTGATGAAGTCTACAGTCAGAGCTAGTAATACATTCTGGTCGACAAGACGGAGGAACTCCTGTATAACCTAACACGCAAGAACAAACTGCTTGTGCATTTACTTCTCTACATTGACTGTATGGTCCACATGGAGATGGATTGCAAGGTTGGTATATTTCTGGTGCTACATATAAAGAAAATAATGTAAATGTAAGAAATAATGAGCCTATAATAATTGTTTTAAGCTACAAACCATTTTGTAAAGGACTACACGAGACGAAGGCATTGCCTTCCATTCCTTCTGGACAACGACACATGGGTATATGATTATAAACATCACATATAGCATTTTGGCCACATGTCCCAGGACAAGGATTTGTGCATTTATTGCGCATACAGGCCTTATCTCTAGCACAATCATTATTTAATACACATTCGGGTCTACAACCAGTATAAGGATCACCAAAGTGTTCATTTATACAAGAACATTGCCCATTGGAACATATTGCATTTGGCCCACAAGGAGATGGATTACACGGATCCGAGTAAACTGGAGGTTGTGGAGCTAAAATACCAATAGTTGTTAATTAGCTGTTGAAAACAAATACTATTTTCACAAATCAATATATACCTTGAACAGGTCGGATGTCACACTTTGTAAATGGATTTCCTTCGTAGCCATCAGGACAAACGCATATCGGCATATGGTTAATTACACTACATTGAGCTCCCCAACCACAAGAACCTGGGCACGGGTCCTGACATTTTTCTCGAATACAAGCTTCATTACTTGGACATTCAGCGTTCATTATGCATTCTGGCCTACAATTTGGTGGGTTACCAATGTACTGTGGCAAGCATGAGCACGAAGGCGTTTCTCCGTGTTCTCTGCATTCCGAATAGGGACCACATGGTGACGGAATACATGGATTACTATACACAGGTTCATCTTGAGGTCGAGAAGGCGGAGGTGTTGGTATTAAGTAGCAACTCGTAAATGGATCACCAGCGTAACCGCTCACACATGTACATATGGGATTATGATTTATTACTTTGCAATTTGTGTTTTGACCGCAGCGATCAGTACATGGATTAATGCACTTTTGGTTGATACAAGCAAGATGTATAGGGCATTCAGAATTAATTAAACATTCAGGTCGACAGCCAGGCGGGCTTCCTATGTAGTTTGGTAGACAAGAACACACAGCTTGTTGGTTTACATCGCGACATTGACTGTTCGGTCCACAAGGTGATGGCGTACAAGGATAAACTGGCTGTATTTCAGTTTCTAAAAAAATAAATTTTCTTTAAGTAAAACGAAAAAACAAAATTGTATAATTTGTAGGAGTATTAATTTAAGCTATTACGTTGAGGAGGTATGCTATGGCAGTAGCGGAATGGGTCTCCAGTGTATCCGTTATAACAGGTACACATAGGTGAATGGTTAACTACTTGACATTCTGCATTTTGGCCACACGTTCCCGGACACGGATCTCGGCATTTATTATTCATGCATGCTTTATTTGATTGGCAATCTGAGTTAATGATGCATTCGGGTCTACATTCTTCATACGGATTTCCAAAGTATTCAGGTAAGCAAACACATGATCCAGCTCCATTTTGTTCTTTGCATATAGCATTCGATCCACAAGGCGATGGCACACATGGATTTACGTATTCTTCGTGAATGGGTTCAGCTAAGATAAAGGAAAAAATATTTATGAAATTCAAGTTAATTAATCTATTGCTGTTTAAATTTACCTTGTTGTGGTGTACATTGTGAAAACGGATCTCCTACATAACCGACTGGGCATGAACAGCGAGCTGTATGACTTACTACTTGACATTCAGCACTTGGCGCACAAGCTCCTATACAAGGATTCTTACATTTCATATTAATGCAAGACAAATGTATTGGACATTCGCTATTCGTGACGCATTCAGGTCTACAGTTAGGTGGTGTTCCTGTGTAATCCGATAAACATGTACACGAAGGTGAACCATGGTTGTCTCTGCATTGTGAGTTTGGTCCACAAGGTGAAGGAATACATGGATTACCAACCGGTTGAGGTGTGTCCGCAGCTATAATTTAACAACGTTTTTTAAATAAGTGAAAACAAATTATGATTGTAATCATAATAAAGATGAATTATAATTTCCTTACGTCTTTGATAACATCTGACGAAAGGATTTCCTATTAGGCCAGGAGAGCAGCTGCAAATCGGACTGTGATTTATTACTTGGCATGTTGCTCCCACTCCGCACACTCCAACACAAGGATCAATACATTTCTGATTTGAACACGCTTTATTTAAATTGCAGTCTGAGTTGATCGTGCATTCTGGTCGACATGATGGCGGAACGCCTTGATAACCCATTATACATGAACAAATAGCTTGTCTATTATATTCTCTACATTGACTATTGGGTCCGCATGGTGATGGACTACACGGATGAATATCGACTGGCACTAATAAAACATATTTATATGTTTAATATGACTTTTAAATTAAAATTATTGTATTATAATTTATAATACCATTTTGTACTGGAGAGCATAATATAAAAGCATTTCCTTCCATCGATTCGGGGCACCGACACATTGGTATGTGATTGTACACTTCACAAATAGCATTTGTACCACATGTACCTGGACAAGGGTCCTTGCATTTATTTTTAAAGCATGCTTTGTCTCTAGGACAATCATTATTAATAACACATTCTGGTCTGCAGCTAGAGTAGGGGTCCCCATGATATTCATTAATACACGAGCACTGACCATTATTACAGACAGCATTTTGACCACACGGTGATGGATGACAAGGATCCACATCAATAGTTTCTGGAACTAAATTGTTAATCGTTTAAAAATAAAAAAATAAAAACATTACTTGTGCCGTTTACTTACTGTTTTGAATTGGTTTAATAGTACATGAAGTAAATGGATCTCCCGTGTATCCTTCACGGCATATACAGTTTGGTGTATGATTTATAACGTTACAATATGCGTCAACCCCACATGAGCCAGGGCATGGATCTTGACACGTTTCTCTTATACATGCTAAACTATTTGAACAGTCGTTGTTTATCACACACTCTGGTCTGCAATTCGGTGGGCTTCCAAAGTATTGTGCACGACACGAACAAGATGGAACACCACCGTGATCCCTACACTCCGAGTATGGGCCACAAGGTGATGGTACACAAGGATTGGTGTAAATAGGTTCATCTTGAGGTGGTGGTAAAGAAGGTGGAGGTCTTGGATAGCAACGAGAAAATGGGTCTCCTTCAAATCCAGATTTACATGTGCAAATAGCGCTGTGTTTTATGGCTTTGCAGTTTGCGTTTAAACCACAAGGACCAGGGCATGGATCAACGCATTTTTGATTAATACATGTGTATCTGTCACTACATTCGGAACTGATAATGCATTCTGGTCTACAACCAGGAGGACTTCCTTGATACATTGGCAGGCATGAGCAAATGGCTTGTGAGTTTACTTCTTTACATTGGCTATTCGGCCCACACGGTGATGGTGAACATGGATTGATTGCTTCTGATTGAACTACTGTATTAACAAAAATAGTATGCATTAAAATGTGGAATTAAAATATGGACTAGGGTCAGGTGGAGTATTTTACTATTTTTTTACAATATCTCAACTTGGCCCTACTTCTAGATATTAAAATAATGATACATACTCTGAGGTGGAATAATTGTACAGTATTTGAATGGGTCTCCTGTATATCCGTTATAACAGGTACACATTGGCAAATGGTTAACAACTTGACATTCTGCATTTTGCCCACAAGATCCAGGACAAGGGTTTTGACATTTATTTCTAATACATGCTTTGTTTGATGGGCAATCTGTGTTACGTGTACATTCATACCGACAACCATCATACGGATTTCCCATGTATCCGGAAAGACAGCTACAAGAACCAGCACCGTTTTGTTCTTTGCAAACAGCATTTATACCGCACGGCGAAGGTTCACAAGGAGATAAATATTCAATAGGGACGGGTTCAGCTGTAAAATATTTTTAATTAATTTTTTTTTACATGGAAGAACTAGGGGTGTTATTACAAAAAAAGTACTCGTGAGGCCTTAATGGTTAGTATTAAATCAACAACACGTTACCTTGTTGAATACTGCAAAGTACGAATGGATCACCAACATAACCAGGCAAACAAGAGCATCTAGGTGCATGACTAACGACTTGGCAGACGGCATTTTGGCCACATGAACCAGGACAGGGATCTTTACATTTCATATTGATACATGCTTTATTGTACGAGCATTCGCTATTAGAAATGCATTCTGGTTTGCAGTTTGGAGGCGAGCCAATAAATTCTGGTAGACACGAACACGAAGGTGTATCTCCTTTTACTTGACATTGAGAGTTAGGTCCACATGGAGATGGAACACATGGGTTGCCAACAGGCTCAGGTAATGCCTCTGTTCAATTAATTTAATAATTAGTCGAATTTCAAAAACTAAAAATAGATGTACTGCAAAATAACTTACGTATTGTATGGCAACGTGTAAACGGATCACCTGTCATGCCAGGTGGACAACTACATATTGGGCTATGATTTATAATTTGACATTTAGCGCCTACACCACACGTTCCTACACATGGGTTTATGCACTTCTGGTTTGAACAGGATTCAGTTAAATAACAATCCGCATTTATTGTGCACTCTGGCCTGCATGATGGTGGGCTGCCAACATATCCAGTAATACACGAACATACCGCTTGATTATTCACTTCTCTACATTGGCTGTTTGGCCCACAAGGAGATGGTCTACATGGCTGAGTTGTGACTTGTTCTAAATAAAAACGAATTTAGGCGTGATTTTCATACTTAAAATTAGCTTAATTAAAAAAACTAAAAAATACCTTGTAATACTGGTTGACATTGTGTAAATGCATCGCCAGCCATATTTTGAGGGCATCGACACATTGGGATGTGATTATAAACCTCACAAATGGCATTGTAACCACAAGTTCCAGGACAGGGATTAATACATTTATTTCTGATACACGCTTTGTCTCTCGAGCAATCATCATTAAGAATACATTCCGGTCTGCATCCAGTATACGGGTCTCCTTGATACTCAGGTATACACGTACAAATGCCATTGTTACAAAGAGCATTTGAGCCACACGGTGAAGGATTACACGGATCTAATTGTACATCGGAAACTACCGGAATTTGCGGTTTTGGATAGCAACTTACAAATGGATCGCCGGTAAATCCATCAGGGCATTGGCAAATTGGAACATGATTTTGTACATAGCATGTTGACCCGCTGCCGCAAGAACCTGGACAAGGGTCTCGGCATTTTTCTTTCATACATGCATGATTGCTTGTACATTCTGCGTTGATAGTACATTCTGGTCTACAATTTGGCGGGCTTCCAGTGTATTGTGGCAAACAACTACACGAAGGATATCCTCCATAGTCCCTGCACTCTGAGTAAGGACCGCAAGGGGAAGGAACACATTGATTTATAGGTATTAGTTCATCTTGTGGTGGCGGTGACTGTATTGGTGGGATTAAGTAACACCGAGAGAACGGATCTCCAGTATATCCTTGACGGCACGTACATATTGGCCGATGCATAATTGTCTTGCAATCAGTATTTTGGCCACACTGTCCTGGGCAAGGGTCTGTGCAGTGCTGATTTATACAGGCAAGGTTGTATGAACAATCTTGACTTATAAGGCATTCAGGACGGCAGTTTGGTGGACTCCCAATGTAATTTTGTATACATGAACAGACAGCTTGATTATTATTTTCTCGACATACACTGTTAGGTCCACAAGGAGAAGGTGAACACGGATTTATTGGTTCAGCTTGAATTTCTAAATACATTTTAAAAAATTGTATTAATATTGCAATACCTACATAATTTGGATGTTATTAGCTTTCTTACGTTGAGTAGGGATAATATTGCAATATCTAAATGGATCGCCTGTGTACCCATAATTGCATGTACACGTAGGTGAGTGATTGATAACATGACATACAGCATTTGGCGCACAAGTGCCTGGACAGGGATCCAAACACTTATTTCCAATACATGCTTTACTGGAAGAACAATCGGTGTTAATTGTGCATTCAGGACGGCACATTTCATAGGGATTCCCAAAGTATTCAGGTAGACAACTACATGAACCAGCACCATTTTGTTCTTTACATATTGCATTGGCTCCACACGGAGATGGGAAACAAGGATTTAATGTTTCTTCCACTGGTTCCGCTAAAATTCATTGAGAGTTATAATATAGTAATTATTAATAATGTTAAATTTAGAAAAACGTGAATTACCATTAAATTGTAACTATCATATTTCACCTGTCTTTCCGTCTCACCCCAACCCTACTTACTCAGAACCCTATACAATAGACCAACCCCCTCTCCCCAGTTAATATTATCCCATACAATATAATTAGAGTTAAATAATTATTTACCTTGCTGTATAACACATTGCGTAAAAGGATCTCCAATATAGCCTGGATAGCATTCACATCGAGGACTATGACTAATTACAGTGCATTGAGCATTTAGAGAACAAGCTCCAGGGCAAGGGTCTATGCATTTCATATTTTTGCATGCTAAATGGTACGGACATTCGCCATTACTAATGCACTCCGGTTTACATTGAGGTGGTGATCCCACGAAGTTAGGCAAGCAAGAACACGATGGCGTCTGTCCTCTAACTTGACATTGGGAATTAGGGCCGCATGGTGATGGCACACATGGGTTTTCTAAAGGTAGTGGCTCATCTTGTGCTATAAACAAAGTTTTGTTTACGTAAATTATGATATTTTTATGCTAATAAGAAAATATAAAATAAGTTTAATTATAAGCTTACGAATTGGTCGACACGATGTAAACGGATTTCCGGTCATTCCAGGAGAACAGCTACATATAGGCTTATGGTTGTAAACACGACATATAGCTCCAATTCCACAAACACCTCGACATGGGTCTTGGCATTTTTGATTGCTACAAGCTTCATTTAAATTACAATCAGAATTAATTGTACATTCTGGACGACAAGATGGAGGTACACCCAGATATCCTGTTATACACGAGCAAACTGCTTGGCCATTATATTCTCTACATTGACTGTTAGGTCCACAAGGGGACGGGTAACACGGGTTGACGTTTTGAATTGGCGTAATATCTGGGTAATTAATTCATATATTTGAATGAACATATTTTACAAATATATTTATGTTATAATTATTTTATACAAGTGTTAAGTATTTACCTTGTTGCACAATGCAATTAATAAAAGCATTGCCTTGCATTCCGTCGGGACATTTGCACATTGGTATATGGTTATATACTTCACAAATAGCATTTATACCACAAGTTCCTGGACATGGGTTTTTACATTTATTTTGAATACACGCTTTATCACGTGGACAATCGTTATTCAAAACACACTCGGGTCTGCAGCCAGAGTATGGATCTCCTTGGAACTCTGATATACATTTGCATATGCCATCATAGCATTCAGCATTTGGACCACACGGAGAAGGATTACACGGATCAGAATATTCAGGTTGAATAGCTATTGAAACAAAAATGATTGAAATAATATTGGCTTTTTATAGTTTTTCAATCGGTAAGTGTATTAATGAAAAACATTTGGGACAACTTACCAGGCGGTGGTTTAGGTCTGCAACTTTCAAATGGATTTCCTTCATAATTTTCAGGGCACAAACAAATCGGAGTGTGATTGATGACATTACATAAGGCATTTATTCCGCAAGAACCTGGACATGGGTCTTGACATTTCTGCTTCATACATGCTTTATCTTGCGAACACTCTGCGTTAATTGTACATTCTGGACGACAATTTGGTGGATTACCCGTGTATTCAGGCAGACAAGAACACGAAGGTTGTCCATTTTGTTGTTTACATTGAGAGTAAGGTCCACAAGGGGACGGTATACATGGGTTGACATTTATTGGTTCGTATTGTGGTGGTGGAGGTGGAGGAGGCGTTTTATAGCACCGAACAAACGGGTCTCCCACGTAACCATTTATACACGTGCACACTGGGCTGTGATTAATAACTTTACAATTTGTATTTTGACCACAAGGTTCAGGGCACGGATTTGTACATTTTTGATTGATGCAGGCCAAACTTGTAGAACACTCAGAGTTGGTTACGCATTCTGGTCGGCACCCAGGAGGACTGCCCACATATAACGGAAGACAAGAGCAGACGGCTTGGTTGTTAACGACGCGACATTGGCTGTTCGGACCACACGGAGAAGGTGTACATGGATTTGTTGGTTCGATGTCAATTTCTGCAACAAGAAAGAATAGTTTAAATATAAATGACGTTTAAGTAACGGTTGTAAGGAAAATCGTGTCTCTTCGTTATTAACTTACGTTGCGGTGGAATCAAATTACAGTATCTAAATGGATCGCCAGTATAGCCATTTAAGCATGAACACATTGGTAAATGATTGACCACTTGACATTCTGCATTTTGACCGCATGTTCCAGGACATGGATTTTTACATTTGTAATTAGAACATGCCTTGTTTGAAGCGCAGTCAGTATTTACTATGCACTCAGGTCTACATCCTTCATAAGGATTGCCATAGTATTCAGGCAAGCACGTACATGCACCTGCTCCATTTTGTTCTGTGCATACAGCGTTAATGCCACAAGGTGATGGCTGACACGGATGTAAATATTCTTGAGGAACTGGATCAGCTAATGTACATATAAAATATTTTTGAATAATAAGGTATAAAGCATTAAGTTTAAATTAAATTTACCTTGATGTAAAGTACATTGTGAGAATGCATCGCCCTCATAGCCGTATGGACATTTACATATTGGCGAATGGCTTATGACATTACATTCTGCATTTGGAGCACATGATCCTGGGCAAGGATCTTTACATTTTCTGTTTATGCACGCTAAGTTGTACGAGCATTCACTATTAGAAATGCATTCTGGTCTGCAGTTTGGTGGGGAACCAATAAACTCAGACAGACAAGAGCATGATGGTGACTCTCCGTGTACTTGGCATTGAGCATTCGGTCCACAAGGAGAAGGAACACAAGGATTGCCTACAGCTTGCGGTGTATCAGCAGCTATAAAGTTTTAGTTCAAGTTAGGTATTTCTGTACTCTTTCTTTTAAATAAATACATACGTTTGTTATAGCATCTGGTAAATGGATCTCCAAGTTGACCTGGCGGGCAACTACAAATGGGATTGTGATTTATTACTTGACAGTTTGCTCCAACGCCACATATACTTGGGCATGGACGTCTGCACTTTTGATTTGAACAAGCTTCATTAAGATTGCAGTCAGAATTTATAGTACATTCTGGCCTGCATAAAGGAGGTGCGCCTATATATCCTGATATACATGAACAAACAGCTACTCCATTTATTTGTTTGCACTGACTGTTTGGACCACACGGTGATGGTAAACATGGATTGGTTACTTCAATTGGAGCCGCTAATTATAGAAAAATTAAATGTACAGATTAGAGTAGGAATAGTGAATTAAAAAAAAATGTTTTTTTCCTTTTAATTAGTTTTGATGATTACCTAGCATTGGTTGACAATGAATAAACGCATTTCCATTCATCCCTTGAGGACAAGTACACATAGGAATATGATTGTATACGTTACAAATTGCATTGGAACCGCACGTGCCTCGACATGGATCTTTACATTTATTGTTAATACAAGCTTTTTGAGATGGACAATCTGTGTTTAGGACACATTCTGGACGGCAACCAGAATATGGATCACCTTGGTATTCTGGTAAGCAAGTACACGCTCCGCTATTGCATTGTGCATTTGGCCCACACGGTGATGGATTGCATGGATCTGTGTATTGAGGTTCAGGAGCTATAAATAATTATAAAATTATAACTTGTTCACGTTTCACTACAATACTAGTTTTTAATAAAATAAATTTGAATTAATTACATGGTGTAGGCTTAATATAGCAGCTAGTAAATGGATCTCCTGTGTATCCATCAATGCAAGAACATGTAGGATTATGGTTATACACGTTACATTGTGCATTCACGCCACATGAACCAGGACATGGATCTTGACACTTTTGATTCATACAAGCTTTGTTTTTTGAACATTCTTCGTTTATTGTACATTCTGGTCTACAATTTGGTGGAGTGCCTATATAGTTATTTTGACAGGAACACGAAGGATACCCATTAGTATCTCTACATTGAGAATATGGCCCACACGGAGAGGGTACACATTGATTAATTGGTTCGCTTTGTACAGGCGGTGGCGGTAAATCTAAAAAAAATGTTTCAATGATTTAACTGTGTTTATATAATAATCAGATAAAAACATTTATCGTGTTGTACTTACATTGTACTGCATAGCAACTCGAGAACGGATCTCCGGTAAATCCTGCTTTACAGGTACATATAGGACTGTGGTTAATAACTTTGCATTTCGAGTTTGATCCACACGTGCCAAGACAAGGGTCTACACATTTGAAATTTCTGCATGCCTGTTCTTTGCTACACTCTGAGTTTACAACGCATTCGGGTCTACAGCCAGGCGGACTTCCTACGTATGATGGTTTGCACGAGCACACAGCCTGATTATTGATTTCCCTACATTGGCTGTTTGGTCCACAAGGAGACGGTATACACGGATTGATTGGTTCTGATTGTATTTCTAGACATAAAATAGTATGTATATCGGTTAACGGTGTGGTTTTATTTATTTTACAAAAGCGTATGAGTTAATTGATCAAATTGCACTTACGTTGAGGTGGTGGTATCGGTGTACAATATTTATATGGATCGCCGGTGAATCCGGTAACACAAACACAAGATGGCAAATGGTTAGTTACATAGCATTCTGCGTTTTGACCACACGTTCCAGAGCATGGATTTTGACATTTGTTTTTTACACATGACTTTTGAGGTACGCAATCCGAGTTTATTACACATTCGGGCCTACATCCTTCATATGGATTTCCGTAATAGTCTTGCAAACAGTTACACGACCCAGCGCCATTATATTCTTTGCATTCGGCATTCATACCACACGGTGAAGGTATGCATGGATTCAAAGGTTCTTGGTATACCGGGGTCGCTAAAATATTAATGTTAAAAAAAAATTTATATTAACAATAGTACATTGAAATTAGATGACGTTTAAATTGTCGTACTTACCATCGAATTAAAATTTGTTATACAATTATTTAGTAAGCTCTTACTCTTCTTTAACATCTGTTACATGATTAGTGGTAGCTATTCAAAAATTGAGCAGATATGATCAACATCATTTTGGAAAGGGAAACCTACTAGGTCTCAAAAAGTATTATGCTGCTATTGCGTGACTTATATCTATTATTTTATTTTAAATTCATGTTGCTATCTTACCTCTAAAAATACCGTAAATCAACTCTGAGCGGTTGGTACCTCTATATTAAAACGGACTAGAAATAACTTACCATCTTCAAACTTTTAAGGAACTATTTAAATAACTTACAGTCTCTTAATTTAGTTGTCAGCAAACAATTACTCTAATAATAATAAATTAGTGTATAAATAACTTATAATAAACTTATACTAATATAACTAATATAATAAAATTAAATACTATAGGAACATACATTTTTTATAGGATTCTTAAAATTGTAATTCAAAACGTCTTCAGAGATCTTTTATGTAACAGTACGTTACTATTGCTATTATATTTAAATATACTTATTTACATACATTTTATAACTGAGATAAACCATATAGTTATTAAATTATTGTACCTTCTTACGCTATAAATAAAATTAATTTGAATTTAATAATTGTATTACTATATGTATTAGATAGATAATAATATTATGTAAGTAAGTATATTTAATGGCATAGATTAAACATATTATAGATAGTCAATTCCCATATGTATTAATATATAATGCTTCATTTTTCTTTTATTTCATAGTAGCATTGCCATTATAAAATCCAAAAATGAAACCCTTCTCTTGACCAAATAGTGTTGTCAATTGATAAAATTATGTCTCCTATCTATAATAAATACATTTAATCTATGCTTATAAAAACAAACAGCAACTTCATATCGTGCAAACCAAAATACTATTAACTAAATATCACTATGTATAAAAACAAAATATATCAAAACGAAAAAAATTAAAGCTAAAAAAACGTATTTACAATAAACAACAATATTTGGTCAAACTTTACCAGCTACATGCTCACACGATGCAATATGAGTACCTTAAATCTTAATTCTTTTTTTTTTTTACATTAAAACATGCAACAGGTAAATGGTTTTGAACAAATCACATGGTTTTCGGTCGATTAAAAATCAATGACAGCATGCCACAAATTAAGAAAAATCATTGATGCTTATGATTTATTTTCTTTGCATTTATACTAATTATTATTTTGTTTGATGATGTATTGTATCCTGGTGATCTACTTTAGTTAAATTGAATTTATTATATGACTCATAAAATATGATTGAATGAATTAATTAAACACTAATCTGCTCAACCGTTGATCAAAGTAAAAAATTAATCATGGTAGTTTTATTTATGATATTATTATACTTAAATAAGGCTCATTATTGTGTAATAAGTCGGTGCGTTATAGGAAAAAAAATGCGTGTCGGTAATAATTGAAATCGAATGTTACAGAACGGATATTATGTATTATTAATTAATTATTTTTAATAGTTATGAGCGTTGTATAAGTTATGATTTATTATTATTATATTTATTTGTAATTACTGTCGTTTGTTTAGACCAAATACCAAGAAATACATCAACGATACAATTATTTTTTTAAACAAATCAATAAACAATTAAATAAAGCCAGGCATTCCGTATAATCTACGCTACATATAATATATGCCACATATGAATATAATAGCTGGCATTATTTTATAGTTTCAAAAACTAAAAAGCATAGCCAAACAAAATCGTGCAAAGCATAATGTTTATCATGCAAAAAAGATAAAATCTTACCTGGAACTGGTTGACAATACGTGAAGGGATCTCCTGTATATCCGTTGTTACAAGAACATATAGGAGTATGGTTAATGACGGAACACGCGGCGTTTGTGCCACACGAACCAGGACAAGGATCGGTACATTTTTGATTAATACAAGATAAATGACTAGGACATTCTGGGTTAATTGTGCATTCTGGTCTGCACGAAGGTGGTGCTCCAACGTAATTGGCCAAACAAGAGCACGACGGAACACCTCCTCGGTCTCTGCACTGAGAGTTCGGTCCACACGGTGATGGGACGCACACGTTTATTGGATCGGCCGGTAACGGTTTCACTTCTAAATGAATAATCAAAAATTAATCGTTTAGTTTATTTACGAAGAATAATATAGCTAACTTATGCCAGTTCGGTCGCCTGATCGCATGGCATTTCTGCCATGTGTACTGGGAGTTAATGGTATGGGTCACCGCTAAAAATTTCAATGATAACGCGTCGAAACTCACCTTGGACGGGATAGCAGTTCCTGAACGGATCTCCATTATGATTCGGAGGGCACGTACATATAGGACTGTGGTTAACGACTTTACAGTTTGCCAACTGTCCACAAGTTCCAGGACAAGGGTCTCGGCATTTGCTCATGAGGCACGCCTGAGTCAAAGGACACTCTGCACTAACGACACATTCGGGTCGGCATGCAGGTGGAGTTCCTATCATTGAACTTTGACAAGAACACACTGCATGACCTTGGACCACATGGCATACGCTGTTCGGTCCACATGGCGAAGGATTGCACGGATCTCTGGACGGCTCGTCTAATTGAAATTACAACGGAGCATATTAACAAAAACTGTCAAGATGAACTAAATTTGTTAGTTTCATCACAAACCTTGAACTTTAACCGGCCTGCATATTACAAATGCATCGCCGGCAGTTCCAGCAGGGCAACTACACGTCGGTATATGATTAACGACGTCACACAGCGCGCCTTGTCCGCATGTTCCCGGACATGGGTCTTGACATCTTTGGTTTAAACATGCTTTATTTCTGGGACAATCTGAATTCATTGTGCACTCTGGACGACAACCAGTGTACGGATCGCCGAAATAGTTTGGCAAACATTTGCAACCTCCATTATTGCAGATAGCATTAGATCCACAAGGTGATGGATTACATGGATCTGCAGCTGCTGTTGGATAGGTTTGTTCTAAACAATAAACCAATGTATCAGAATAAGAGAACTTATTGGATTTTTAAGTATAGTATAAGTCAGGTAGATTAGAAATTTACTCAGTGTACACTGTCATCAGACGTCAGTATAGAATATGTTATACACAAAATTAAATATTATATAAAAAAATAAATCAACTTACCAACTATTAATATGCATTGACTAAATGGATCTCCGGTGTATCCCGATATACAAGTGCAAGTAGGTATATGATTTTGTACTCTGCAATCTGTATTTAATCCACAAGAACCATAACATGGGTCTCGGCATTTATCAGATATACAAGATAATGTGGAAGGACAATCAGAGTTGACAACACATTCTGGTCGACAATTTGGTGGAGAACCAATAAAGTTAATCCGGCACGAACATGACGGTTGATTTCCAACCGGCCTACATTCAGAATTAGGTCCGCAGGGAGATGGAACACAGGGATTTGTTGGTATGGGTGGTTCATCCAACGGTTTCACTATGAGTAAAACAATTTATAATTTATTTTGATTCTTTGAATATAAACTATAATATTGATAATAACATAAAAAAATAATTTTTCATACTTGGTTGAGGATAGCATCTTGTAAACGGATCGCCAATCAGGCCAGGTGCACAGGTACATATTGGATTATGATTTATAACTTCACACCTTGCATTTAGTCCGCAAGTACCCGGACACGGATCGGTACATTTGTACTTATGGCAAGCTCTGTTAGACGGGCATTCATTGTTTACTACACACTCTGGTCTGCAGTTGGGTGGAGTTCCTTGGTATTCTTTTTGACAAGAGCATACAGCTTGTTGATTTACTGCCTTGCACTGGCTGTTTGGACCACACGGAGATGGATTACATGGTTCATACACTGTTGCTTGTGTCGCTAATTATTTGAAATAAATAATGTTATGTTGAAAAATATATTACGATTAAAACTCATATTAAATTTAATTAATTACGTGGTGGTTCAGGCTGGCAAGAGGTGAACGGATTACCGACGTAGCCAGGAATACAATTGCACGATGGCACATGACTAATAACAGTGCAAACTGCATATACTCCACAAACTCCAGGACAGGGGTCAACACATTTATTTCCAGTACACGCTTTGTTTTGAGGGCAGTCCGAGCTATGAACGCATTCTGGTCGACAACCTTCGTATGGATTTCCGAAATAATCTTGTATACAAGAACACGATCCAGCGCCATTTTGTTGCTTACAAACGGCATTTGGACCACACGGAGATGGTTCACATGGATTTAGGTCTTCTACAAAAATTAATTAATAAAATTAATTAGATTAACTTTTTTATGATGTCTTTATTTTATTAAATTAAGCGTTTTTACCTTGTTTTATTATACATTGTACAAATGGATTTCCAGTGTATCCAGGCGGGCATAAACATGACACTGCATGATTGACAACTTGACATTGAGCTTCACTGCCACAAGATCCTGGACATGGATCGCGACATTTATTGTTGATACAAGCAAGATTTGATGGACAATCTGGATTGATTATACACTCCGGTCGACAATTAGGCGGTGCGCCTATGTATGCTGGTAAGCACGAACACGAAGGGTTCTTACCGGACTGCACACATTTTGAATTCGGACCACATGGCGATGGAACGCACGGGTCTCTGGGTGGGTCAGATTGTGGAGGAATTTGAGGTTCTATCGCAGATTATCATAAATATTAGTATACGATTTTTGTGTTTCGGAAGTTACAAAAATAATATATTTTACTTGGTATTGTATAACAGCTTTGGAACGGATCTCCGGTTTGCCCTTCTCTACAACTGCAAATCGGGCTATGGTTTATGACTTCACATCTAGCGTTATTGCCGCAAGCCCCTATGCACGGGTTAATACATTTTGTATTAACACACGCTTTATCAGGGCTACATTCAGAGCTGACTGTACACTCCGGACGACACGACGGAGGTGATCCAATATAATTTTGGAGACATGAGCATACTGCGTGATCGTTGGTGTTTCTACATTGGCTATAAGGTCCACAAGGTGACGGGTTACACGGATCCGACGATACGGGAACGTCTATACACGGAGACACGGGTAATTAATAGTTAATTTTCACATGTATTCATTATTAAATATCAATATTTTACCATCCGGGATAGGTCGGCATATCGTAAACGGATCTCCCGAATATTTTGGAGGGCACGAACAAATTGGAATATGATTGACCACATCGCAATTGGCCCCTTGACCACATGTACCGACACAAGGGTCGCGACACTTATTTCGCATGCAAGCTTTATCTCTACTACACTCTGTATTTAATACACATTCTGGACGGCAATTTTCGTACGGGTTTCCAGTGTATTCAGGTAAACATTCACAATTTCCGTTTCCTTTGCAGACCGCATTGGGACCACAAGGCGATGGATTGCACGGGTCGAATGCCAATGGTCGTTCAGTAGTGATTTGTATTGGCGAGCAGAGACTGAATGGATCCCCGGTATGGCCAGTGTTACAAGTGCAAATAGGTACATGGTTTAATACATGACAGTTGGCGTTTAATCCACAGGAACCCAGGCACGGATCTCGACATTTTTGATTTATACACGCTAGTTGACTTGGGCACTCCGCGCTTATGACACATTCCGGCCGACACTGAGGAGGAGACCCAATGAAATCCGGTAAACATGAGCACGCGGGGTTTCCATTTTGAATTTGGCACTGTGAGTTAGGACCGCATGGCGAGGGATGACAAGATGGTGGACGTTCTGTTATAGGAGGATCTTGTGGTACCGCTGCAAAACATGAAATGTAACAAAACATGAATAACAGATGAGGTGCGAGTAATTAATTATTTAATACTTACGTATTAAAGAACACTGTGAAAACGGATCCCCAGAATAGCCAGCAGGGCAAGCACAAATTGGATTGTGGTTTCTCACTGTACACAGCGCTTGTATTCCACATGTATTCGGACACGGATCTAAACACTTTTGATTTATACAGGCTTTGTCCAAAGGACATTCTGAACTAACAACGCATTCCGGTCTACAATCCGGAGGACTGCCCATGTAATTTGGTAGACATGAACAGACTGCCTGATCGTTGACTTTACGGCATTGACTATTTGGCCCACACGGCGATGGATGGCAGGGATCAACTGGTTCTCTTTGGGTTGCTAAAATAATAATCATACAGTTTATTATTTATAAAAGCTAGCATTCTACAAAATGTTGTGTAATATTATATTATGTTTTTCAATTTGCCGTTATTTTATGTCTATTCATGGTATATTTTCAAACCAATTTACTAAATTTGATATTAAATTAGAAAATTTGGTTAATTTTCACTATAACCATTTTAGTTAGTTTTTTTTTTTTATATGTGTATAGGTAATGCCACTTACGGACGACGGGTATTGGTCGACACGAATAAAATGGATCTCCTGTGTACGATGGAGGGCATGAGCATATCGGAATATGTTTAACTACTGTACATATTGCTTCAGAACCACATGTTCCTGGACAAGGGTCAATACATTTATAACCAATGCACGCTAAAGCCAAATTACAGTCGTCATTATTTTCGCATTCTCGTCGACATCCAGTGTAGGGATCTCCTTGGAAGCCTTTAGAACAAGTGCAAGCAGCAACCCCATTTCGGTTTATGCACTCCGCGTTTGTACCACAAGGTGATGGATAGCACGGGTCAATGGGCTCTGGTGATCTTTCAGTTGCTAAATAATTGAATAAAAAAAATGTGTGGTCTAGAATGATGATGATTATAAGAAGAAAGTGTTTAATTTACTAATATCGATGTTAAATTATTATTCTATTGTCCTGAGATAATTTATTATTTAGGTAAAATAGTACAAATAAGTAATATAGTAGGTAATCAGTTTTCTTACAAGTAGGTAACAGTTGACAATATGTAAGAGCATCGCCAGTGTACCCAGGTAAACAAGTACAAACTGGGTTATGGTTGATAACTCTACAGTGGGCATATTGCCCACAAGATCCAGGGCATGGATCCGAACATTTTTCATTGATACACGCCAAATTACTCGAACATTCCGCGCTTATTACACATTCGGGTCTACAATTTGGTGGCCGACCAATATAGTTTTGCAAACAAGAACATGCAGCCGTATTGCTCACCACTCTACATTGAGAGTGTGGTCCGCAAGGTGATGGAGAACAAGGGTCTCTAGGTGGCGAAGGAGTGGTTGTGGCTACAGTAAGCAAAAAAAACCATGCAATAGAGATACAAAGAGTAGGTTGAAAAAACACAAAAACACATTTTGGCATGCAATAGAATAAAGAAATGCAATAGATTTTCAAGTAAAGAGTACCAAACAATATCTATACAATTCTTACGTTGTATTTTATGACAAGAAGCAAAAGGATCGCCTGTAAATCCAGGCGAACAGCTACAAATGGGATTATGGTTTACAACTTGGCACCTTGTATTTAAACCACAAGTGCCAATGCAGGGATCAACACATTTCTGATTAACACATGCTTTGTTTTGGCTACATTCTGAGCTAACAACACATTCAGGACGACACGATGGAGGTGTACCAATGTATCCATTTAAACATGAACACACTGCGTGACCATTTAATTCTCTGCACTGGCTATTTGGTCCACACGGTGATGGAGCGCATGGATCTATTGGTGTCGCTTCAGCTATATTTGAAAATTATTCATTAGTTATTGTGCTAAAATGTCCTTTAATAGTAGGTAATAAAACCATTTAAGTAATTGTACTAACTTATAGGTATGATTTGACATTGCGTTAATGGATCTCCAGTGTACCCGGTAAAGCATGTGCATGATGGTGCATGGTTTAATACTCGGCACTCTGCATTTAGGCCACAAGTACCAGGACAAGGGTCTTTACATTTATTGTTTGTACATGCTTTAGTGCGGTCACAATCAGCATTTGTTACACATTCGGGTCTGCATCCGGTGTATGGATCACCAAAATATTCAGGTAGGCAAACACAAGAACCTGCGCCGTTCTTTTCTCTGCAAATAGCATTGGCTCCACAAGGTGATGGATTACAAGGATCTCTTGGTCCTTCAGTTGGGGCTACTATTAAGACAACGAAAAATATATTAAAAAAACATCTCTAAATGCATGTTAGCTTTAAGAAATATTTACTTTGTTGTACTATTGAACAGCCAGCAAAAGGATCTCCCGTGTAACCAATTTCACATGTACATTGAGGTCTATGATTACGAGTTTCACAAGTTGCATGAACTCCACATGATCCAGGACAAGGATCTTTACAACGTTCATTCAAACAAGCAAGATTTCCTGGACACTCTGCGTTTATAGAACATTCTGGACGACAATTTGGAGGTCTTCCTATGTAATTTTGTAGACAAGAACACGCTGGCGTGGAACCGACTTCTCGACAAATAGAATTCGGCCCGCATGGTGATGGCACACATGGGTTTTCGTCACTGAGTGGTGGTTGAGTTGGACGTGCTATCCAAAACATAACAAAACAAATTATTTAATGAATAAGAATGTGTAAAAGAATATAGTAGGGCAGGAGAAGGTAACTAGATTACATGGTGATTTAACATTTAAATTGACGGATTTTTTTTAAATGATTTATTTTTATGTAACGTATAATAAGGGTGTATACGTTTTTATTGTTCTAATTATAAATTTAAAAATTATAATACAAATTATGAACACTTACGTTCTTCTCTACAATGTACAAACGGATCTCCAATCAATCCACTCGGACAGCTGCATATTGGATTATGATTAATTACTTGACATCTTGCTCCTATACCACATATTCCAATACAGGGATCTGCACACTTTTGATTAATACAAGCTCTGTTTTGTGGACATTCAGAACTAACAACACATTCAGGGCGGCAACCAGGAGGAGTACCAACATAGTTTGTTTGACATGAACATACTGCGTGACTATTTAGTGCTTTACAATTACTATAAGGACCACACGGCGATGGCTCACAAGGATTTTGTGGTATTGGGTCCACTAAAAATAAATAATAATTAATGAAAAATATTCATAAATTGATGAGATAAAATAGTGAAAATAATTCTTACTTGGAGGAGGAATGTGACAAGCAGTAATCGGGTTACCAGTGTAACCTGGTAAACAGGTGCACGATGGCGCATGATTGATAACACTGCATTCTGCGTTTAGACCACAGGTTCCCGGGCAAGGATCTCTGCATTTATTATTTACGCAAGCTTTTTGCCTGTCACAATCTGAATTAGTTACGCACTCTGGTCTGCATCCTGTGTAAGGGTCTCCGAAATATTCAGGCAAACAAATGCAAGATCCTGCGCCATTGCGTTCCTTACATATGGCATTGGCACCACAGGGAGATGGATTACATGGCATAATTGGTCCTTCAGTTGGTACGACTGAAATAGTTTTAAAAAATGTACATTACATCTACTGAATAACTATAAAAAGTATTTAAAAAAAAATATTTACTTTGTTGAACTATTGAACACCCAGCAAAAGGATCTCCAGTATAACCGGGTTCGCAACTACACTGTGGACTATGGTTTATTGTTACACATGTTGCATAATTTCCACAAGATCCCGGGCAAGGATCTTTACAGCGTTCGTTTTGACAAGCTAGATTTCCAGGGCATTCCGAATTTATAGTACATTCTGGTCGACAATTTGGTGGTCGTCCTATGTATTTGTCCAGACATGAACAAGCTGGAGTATTGCCTATTTCACGGCATACAGAATTTGGTCCACAGGGAGATGGAACACAAGGATTTGAAGGTGTATCAGCTATCGGAGGAGCTAAAAATGTATAAACGTATAAATAACAATATACAACACAATATTAATTTAAAGCGATAAAAATGTTACATACTTTCTTTTATGCATCTTACAAATGGATCTCCATTAAATCCTGGAGGGCAACTACATATTGGGTTATGATTGACTACTTGGCATCTAGCATTAAATCCACAAGTTCCTGGACAAGGATCAACACACTTTTGTTTTGCACATGCTTTGTCTTGTGGACATTCTGAACTGACCATACATTCAGGTCGACATGCGGGAGGTGTCCCTATATAGTTAGATTGACACGAGCAAACTGCGTGGTCATTTACTGGTCTACATTGACTGTAAGGTCCACACGGTGATGGCACACATGGATTTGATGGTGGTTCAGGATCGCCTAAAAGTGTATAATATTGTAAATAAATTTAGAAACTGTTTAAAATAACTGCAAAATTTTGTACAAATAATAAAAAAACTAAAAAAGTTTATTTGACGAAAAAGAAAGTATAATTGTGACTTAGATAAAGCAATTGAGTTAACACTTACGTATAGGTTGAACATAACATGACAAAGTTGGATCTCCGGTATATCCCTCAGGACAAGAACATGATGGTGAATGGTTTATTACTCTGCATTCCGCATCTCGACCACAAACACCAGGGCAAGGGTCACGACACTTGTTGTTCATACAAGCTTTGCTTCTGTCACAATCAGAGTTCGTCACACATTCTGGTCTACATCCTGTGTAAGGATCACCAAAGTACTCTGGTAGACATGTACACGAGCCAGCCCCGTTACGTTCTTTACACTGTGCATTTGCTCCGCATGGGGATGGATTACAAGGCATTTTTGGTCCTTCAGTCGGTATAACTAAATTGTTAAAATTATTATTGATTAGTTAGTTCGACTAACACATAGAACATAACTACATACTTTGGGGAATTAGAGAGCATCCAGCAAACGGATCACCAGTATATCCCGGTTGACAAGTACATTGAGGGACGTGTTTCACAGTGTTACATGTTGCATATATTCCACAAGACCCTGGACACGGATCTCTACATCTTTCATTTTGGCAAGCAAGATTTCCTGGGCATTCTGCATTGATAGTACACTCTGGACGACAGTTGGGAGGTCTTCCGGTGTAATTTGGCAAACACGAACAAGCTGGTGTACCGCTGTGATCGCGACACACCGAATTTGGACCACAAGGAGATGGCACACATGGATTAGTCGGAATTGAAGGCTCGTATTGTGGTTCTAATTTAAAAAAATATATATTTAATTTTCAATAAACATTAGCATTATTTTATAAAATCAAAATTATTTTATACTAACTATCTTGTAAACATCGAACGAATGGGTCACCAGTAAATCCTTCTGAACAACTACATATTGGATTATGGTTTACAACCTGGCATCTTGCATTTAGACCACAAGTTCCTGGGCATGGATCGACACATTTCTGGTTCACACATGCTTTATCTTGAGCACACTCAGAGCTAACCATACACTCAGGGCGGCACGCTGGCGGTGTACCAATATAATTGTTTTGGCAAGAGCAAACTGCATGGTTGTTTACCACCCTGCATTGACTATATGGGCCACAAGGTGAAGGTATGCAAGGATTTTTAGGCGGTAGATCTGGTGGGCCTAGATGTAGGTAAAGCAAAAAGAAAACATGCAACGTACAATAGAGACAGATAAGAAAGAATAACTAGTTTAAAACACCAAGCACACACGATATATAAGCAAACATGTATTTGTAGATATAGAAGAACCTTACTGGCAATTGGAAGAAGTTGACAAGCAGACAACGCATTGCCAGTATATCCTGGAAGACAAGAACACGAAGGGGCGTGATTGATAACTCTGCACTCGGCATACAAGCCACACATCCCTGGGCATGGGTCACGACATTTATTGTTTACACAAGCTTTGTCTCTTGGACATTCGCTGTTAAGCACACATTCGGGTCTACATCCTGTATAAGGATCGCCTTTATATTCAGGGATGCATGAACAAGAGCCAGCATTGTGTCTTTCTTTACATATAGCGTTTGCACCACAGGGTGACGGGTTACACGGATCACGGGGCACATCTGCTGGCGGTGGAGCTAAAACGGGAAAAACTATATTGCAGTCTACTATCATAGTATGTTATGGAGTAGTTGTTCAACTCAGACTAAGTTATAATCATTTTATTTTACTTATTTCAAAATTGTCTTACGTGTAATCGGCGTAGGCGTGCATGCAATAAATGGATCACCTGTATACCCATCACTACATTTACATACAGGATTATGTGATACGACTTTACAATGTGCGTTGATACCACAGGAGCCAGGACAAGGATCTATACATCTTTCGTTTACGCAAGCTAAATTTCCATAGCATTCAGAATTTATTGTACATTCTGGTCTACAACATGGTGGACGCCCTATGTAATTTGGCAAGCATGAGCATACAGGAGTAGAATCTCGAGGGTGGCATACGGAATTAGGACCACAAGGTGAAGGGACACAAGGATTTTGTGGCAGTCTATCTTGTTCCGGTGGCAAAGGCTCTAAAAACATTTTCCCCATGCAAAATTAAAATTAAACTACAATTCAAGCAACTGAAAGCAACTTATGTATTCTTACTTTCAATTATAGCACAACGAACAAATGGGTCACCGTAATGACCGGGATAACAACTACACACTGGGCTATGATTGATTACCCGACATTGGGCATTATAACCACATGTGCCAGGACATGGATCAGAACATATCTGATTTATACATGATTTATCTTGTGGACATTCCGAACTAGTTATGCATTCTGGATGACAATTTGGAGGGTTTCCAAAGTACCCAGGCAAACACGAGCACACAGCATGACCATTTACAGCGCGACATTGACTATACTGACCACAAGGTGATCTCATGCAAGGATGTTTTGTAATAACCAAATCTACTTGGCATGCTAGTGGTAATATAATAAAATACAATTTAAATAATAGTTCACTAAAAAGCGGAAGCGGTTTACAATTCTTACTTGGATCTAATTCAACTCTATGGCAAGAAAACAAAGCATTTCCAGTGTAGCCCTGCAAACAGTAGCATGTGGGCGCATGATGGCTGACTTTACATTCAGCATTAAGACCACAAGCACCAATACAAGGGTCTATACATTTGTTGTTTATGCATGCTTTGTTCCAAGCACAATCAAGGTTGTTTACACATTCTGGCCGACATCCCAGGTAAGGATCGCCAAAATATTCTGGTATACATGAACAAGAGCCTGCACCGTTTAATTCTTTACACACTGCGTTTGCTCCACACGGAGAAGGGTAACAAGGATTTACAGGCGTATAGTCTATAGCTGAAATAGAAGTATAAACAAACTAAGTTCGTGCAATGTTCAAAAAATACTTTGTATAAGTGATCACCAAAACCATTCAAGCGTAAACATGCAATTCAAATCGTATAACGGTATTAATAGCCTGCCAAACAAATAGTCTTACGCTGTATAAAACATATGTTAAATGGGTCGCCGGTATATCCAGCCGGACACACACAAAATGGTGTGTGATTGACCGCTGTACATATTGCTTGAGGAGCGCAACTACCAGGACATGGGTTAATACAGCGGTTGTTAACACACACCATCGAACCAATGCACTCAGCATTTAAAGAGCATTCTGGTCGACAGTTAGGTGGCAATCCAGTGTAGCCAACTTGACATGCGCACACTGGTTGTTGGTCGAATGAACGACAAACTGAATACAGACCGCACGGGTTCGTATCACATGGATTTATATTAGTATCCGGGCGTTCTTCTAAATAATTTAATTAATCGATCATGCATCCGTTAGAGTTAATCGTACAACAATTAGCTATTAAATGTTTCTTACTTTCTACTTTAATGCACCGTGTCATTGGGTCGCCAGTAAAACCAAGTTTGCAAGCACATATTGCTTTGTGGTTAATAACTCTACAATGAGCATTAGGAGCGCACATGTTGGGACAAGGGTCTACACATCTTTGGTTAATGCATGCTTTATTGGGTACGCATTCCGAACTTATTACGCAGTCTGGTCTACAATTAGGAGGAGTCCCGATGTAGCCATACTGACATACACACAAGATACGATTTCTCACTACCGAGCAGTTGCTGTACGGACCACAAATATTGGACCCACAGAGTGTTGGTTTAGGAAAAGGTACAGAAGCTATAAGAAAATAATTTATTAAAGCAGTTATATATTTATATGTTGAAAATATATATGATTTCTCATTTTACGATTTTCAGTTGGATAATTTTTTTTATTTAAAAGACGATATAATGAGCTGTTAGTTTTGTATAATTAAAGTATAAACAAAGCGTGTTGAGAAAACAGATATATTTTTTTAAAAAAATGTAGCGTTAGTGACAGATAAAAATGGAAGATAGCATGCTTACGGTTAATAGTTTTTTGGCAAATTGTTAGAGGGTTGCCATTCGTGCCATTAGGACAGAAGCAGGTCGGCCTATGGTTAACAACTTGACAACGAGCGCGTATGCCACATGCGGTTTTGCATGGGTCGATACATTTTGAGTTAACGCATGCTAATGTTCTTGGACATTCTGCATTTAAAACGCATTGCGGGCGACAACCGATAATTGGATCACCTCGGTGATTTTTCTTGCAAACACAAGTTCCATTACTAGCGTTTCCCTTACATATTGCATTAGGTCCACAAGGGAAATGAGCACACGTTAAATGCGGTTTTCCTTTGGGCTTAGCTGATAATAAAACAAACTTTGTTTGTAATAGTCGAAATGTTACGTTAGTTTTCTAGTTGTTTTAATGTGTTGTTACTTGTACTATTGGGTAATTAAAAAGCTATTAATTACCAATAACCATAATAATATATTGTTTTATAATTTAGTAGTAGTTTAGTTACTGATTTTATCTTTGTAAAATATTCAATACTATGTATTAATAAAATGGATAGCAAAACTTTGAGATCTTGATTAAACATACCTGCGACTGCACTGCACCCATTAAATGGATCACCTTGATAACCTGGCTCGCAAGAACACACTGGCTGATGGTTAACAACTGTACACCTTGCATTAAATCCACAAGAACCTGTACAAGGATCTTTACATTTGCTCTGCAAACATGCTAATCGTGTTGGACAATCGGAATGAATTAAACATTCAGGACGACAATTTGGTGGTGCTCCGAGCATTCCCGGCAAGCAAGAACAAACAGGTCTGTGATCGTATTCTTTGCATTCTGAGTTTGCTCCACACGGAGAAGGTAAACAAGGATGGTAATTATCTACTGAAGGTGTTTTGGGTTCTGCAATCACGTTTGAATAACATCAAATGTAAAAAAAGAAATAAGAGGTCAAGTAATATAAAACATAATTATTAAATCCTCTAGCAGTTTCGGCATTGTGATGTACTTATATATTTACCTTCTTGAACACATCGTACAAATGGATCTCCTACAAAGTCTGTAGGACAACTGCAAATCGGATTATGATTAATAACGTTACACCTCGCGTGTAACCCACAAGTTCCTGGACATGGGTCGGCACATTTTTGTGCTATACATGCTTTGTCTCCAGGACATTCAGCACTGACTACGCATTCAGGTCGACAGGAAGGAGGCGTACCAATAAATCCTTGAAGACATGAACACACTGCATTATATCCCTGAGTTCGACATTGGCTGTTTGGGCCACATGGGGATGGGTCACATGGGTTTTGAGGAGTCGGTGCTAAATTATGTTTGAACGATTAATAAGGCGTTTCAAAATTACGTTATTTTTTTTATAATAGTAGCTCACGTTTAACTGGTTCAATTCTACAAGATTGAAACGGATCTCCAACATGACCAGGAAGACACGAGCATACAGGCACGTGGGATACTACGTGGCATTGGGCATTAATGCCACACACACCAGGACATGGGTCTCTACAATGGCTAGCCAGACAGGCCAAGTTGGATAAACAATCACTGTTCATAAGACATTCCGGCCTACATCCTCCGGAATAAGGATTGCCAATGTAAGGTGGAATGCATACACATTTAGCTATACCATTTCCTTCGTTCAAACATTGAGTATTTTCTCCACAAGGCGATGGATTACACGGATCTCGCGGAACTTCAGGCAATGCAGCTGAAATTGATATTTAATAAAGTTGATATTTAATAATTTCTAAGTTCTTTAAGTACTTAATGATATATTTTTTAAAATTTTCATAGTTTTATAGTTTTTAATTTTATTTTTTAAAATGTCACTAACTCGGAGGAATTCTTGTACAGCTAATAAAAGCATCTCCTTCATAGCCAGGTTCACAAGTACAGAACGGAGTATGGTTCACGACGTCACATTTAGCATATAATCCGCATGATTTTGTGCACGGATTTTGACACTTCTCTTGAATACAAGCTTTATTGTACGGACATTCTTGATTCATTATACATTCTGGACGACAATATGGCGGACTTCCTATATAGTTAGGGGCGCAAGAACACACAGGGTGCCCTTTGCGAATTTCACAAAGTGAATTAGGACCACACGGAGTAGGTTCACATGGATTTCCAGGTATTTTTGGTGTTTCCACTCCTGAAAAATAATGAATATTGTAAAAAAGTTTTACAAAAAATATCGCAAAATGAATAATATATTTTTACACACCTAATGGTAAATGGCAGCTAACGAATGGGTCGCCAATCTGACCTGCTGGACAACTGCATATGGGATTATGACAGATAGTGTAACAATTGGCTCCCACGCCACATGTTCCCGGACAAGGATCAACACATTTTTGATTTAAACAAGCTTGTGTTTGTGGACATTCAGCGCTGACCACGCATTCAGGCTTACAAACCGGTGGAGATCCACGATATCCAGGTAAACATGAACATGTAGCATATCCTTTCTCGGAAATATGACACCGGCTGTTAGAACCGCATGGAGACGGATCACAAGGGTTATCAACTGGGCCCATCAATGGAGGGTAACCTGGAAATGTTTCAAACATTTAAATTAACGTATATTGTATTCATTGTTCAGTTAACAATGTTTACAATTGTTATTAAATCAATTTACAGTAGTTAATAGCGATTTTAAATACAACGTACTAGGTCTAGACTGATAACAGCTGACGAAAGGATCTCCTGAGTAATCTTGTTGACAATAACACACGGGGAAATGGTTAACAACTTGACATAGGGCATTGACTCCGCACACTCCGAGACAGGGATTAACACATTTGTTGTTGATACAAGCCAGCGTCTGTCCACAGTCGGTATTTAACACACACTCTGGTCGACACGCTAAGTAAGGGTTTCCGAAATATTGTTGGCGACAAACACAAATGGTCATTCCGTTTGATTTTTTACACACAGCATTTGCACCGCATTGTACACGATCGCAAGTAAGCGGCTTTGCAACTTCGTCTTTAAAATATATCAAATTATTAGTGTGATAATGTTGTAACAAACAAAATGCATTGATTTAGGCCTTACTTTGTTTTGGGGTGGAACAATGCTCATATGGATTTCCCACTAGACCTGGCGAACAAGAGCAAATCGGTTGGTGGTGCACAACAGTGCACTCTGCTTGGATACCACACGATCCGGGGCAAGGATCAATACACTTTTGTCCCACACAAGCTAAATTGAATGGACATTCTGAATTATACAAACACTGCGGATGACATTGTGGATTCCACTGGTGTTCGGGCGAAGAGCACGGATCGCACATTGCTATTTGGCCACCGTATACATTGCACGATGCATATGGGTCACACGGTGACGGTGCGCACGGGAGTGTCATATTTTTGTAAGGCTCGTCGTTAGCTAAATTCGTAAAATACAAATTACAAACAAAGTATAACTATTTGTTACATATAATGCTGCATCGTTAAACTAGAACTTACGTTTTGGAACACACTGTAAGAATGGATCGCCGACAAAACCATCTCGACATGAACATAAAGGCGTGTGGTCTTTGCACTGGCATACTGCACCGAGGCCGCAAATGTTTCCAAAAGCACACGGATCTCGACAACGATAATCGATACATGCTTGATGACTTTTGCAATCGGTATTCAAAACACATTCCGGTTTACACGCCGTTTTAGGATCTCCGACGTAATTGGGTAAACACGAACAAACGGCTTTGCGATTTTGTATTTTGCATTCAGAATTCAAACCACAAGGGTTCGGCAAACAAGGATTTCCGGTTGGCATTGGATCTGAGCCTATGGACAAAATGTATTAAAACAAAAAAATTATTCACGTTTTAGTGATATAGACATTTTATTTTTAACACATTACTTATAGGATAGCAGCGTAAAAATGGATTTCCCGTCAAACCGTGACTGCAAGTGCACACTGGGTGGTGCTGCTCGACTCGACAAGAAGCTCCTACTCCACAAGATCCTGGACACGGATCATTGCACCTATAGCCTAAGCATGACTTGTCGAGTGGACAGTCCTTGTCGTAAGTACACTCTGGCCCTCTGCAACCAGTAATTGGATCTCCTCCCATTCCATCGGGACAATAACATAACGGTTGGCCTTTTACATAAAGTATTACATTATTTATAATAATTTTGCTACGAGTAACCAAATAAAAAATAATTACCTTCGGTTGAAACTTTACAATATGCGTATTTTCCACATGGATTAGGTTCACATGGGCTGTTAGGTATTAAACTGCAGCTTTCGTAAGGGTTTCCAGAGTATCCATTTTTACAGAAACATTGTTCATTACTACCAGTAACATAACAATCGGCGTTGATACCGCAGGGTCCAGGTTGACATAATGTTTTCGCCGATTCTTAACACAAATTGTAAGACATATAAATTATAGTAGAGCATTAATAAAAACTTAACTACACTGGAACTTACCACCACAGCTTTTGTATGGATTTCCAATTAACGGCTCAGGGCAGAAACACGATGGTTGCCTATTTGGATCACAGATAGCTCCTTGGCCACAAGGGTTTGGTTCGCAAGGATTCTTTTTCTCGACACAGCCGCGTATCGTATTCGGGCTTTCTATGTAACCCGGAAGACAGGTACATTTTGCAAACCCATTGTTCAGTAATGTACATTGTGTGTTTGGCCCGCAAGGTGAAGGTGTGCAAGGATTAGAAGGCAGGTGGCATGGCGTTATTGGCGGATCTCCTTCGTACTCAGAAAGACAATAGCATACAGCAGAACCGTCTACTACTCTACAGCCAGAGTACGGGCCACACGGGTTGGGCACACATTCATCGCCTTCGGGTACTACAAGTAGAAAATAACACTTTAGAAACCGATCCATTTAGTTGTTACCTGAATTTTCAACTTACTGCAACTTTTGAACGGGTTTCCCGTCATTCCTTTTGGGCAGTAACATATTGGGTTTCCGTTGTCGACCTCGCAAAGAGCATGCATTCCACATGGGTTGGGATTGCACGGATTTTGAGGCGCTAAAAAAAATTATTACTGGTTACAGTTGAAATTGTGTTTAACGATTACGGATCAGTGTTTTCAACACTTATTACTCAAACGAGCAGTATATACAACGGTTATAATCAGTCTGTGATAATTGGTAAATTACCTTGACATCCTGTCAATGGATTTCCGTTGTAACCCGGTAGACACTTGCAAGACGCTTTGTGATACAAAACGTCGCAGACGGCGTTTGGACCACACCGACATGGATTCGAGCATTTTCCGTTGATGCACGCTTCGTTAGTCACGCACTCTTCGTCCGATCGACATCCGGTAACTAAATTCAATTAAAAGATAAAAACCATGTTTCGAAAACTGTAATATCAGTGAAATACGTTCAAACAATACCTGATGCACAGTTTATGTAAGGGTTTCCTTGATGGCCTGGCAAACACCTACATTCTGATCCGTGGTTGACCGCAGTGCATTCGGCGTTTTCGCCACACGAGTCTTCGGCACACGGACTTATACAAACTCGGTTCAATCGGTCACATAGTTTGTCCGGCGGGCAATCTTCGTTGTACTGACATACGGGTTTAAAGGACCGAACTTGGGGAAGGAAATACAATAGACTCGTGTTAAAATTACAGTATAGTAAAAATATGCTATAACTGTTTGCGAGCTCAAATAATACTGACCAGGCAAACAACCGACAAATCCGTTCCCTTGAAAACCTTCTATGCAGCTACAATCCACTCCTTGGGCAGTGTTTATGCACGCTGCATTTTGAGCGCACGGGTTGTGCACGTTGCATGGATTTTGGCAAATTTGCTGGATGCAAACTTCACCTTGTGTACATTCGTTATTCGAAATACAGGTAACTAGATTTAGGTAAAAAAAAAAATAAAGAAGATAAAAAGAAGAACTGCAAACCTTTAAATCGTAAATTATAGATATAGTCCCCAAGATCTAGGTATTCATTTCTGGGCTTTAACTATACATAATATGTACATCAACAGTATATTATATATAATATTTACAATACTCGTTAAATATAAATTATCTTTTATGTATATTATTTACAATAGATATTATAATACCTAATATAAATACCCATACCTACTTATTACACTTTTAAATACTCAACGAGGACACTTGATGACGTGTGTTTGTGTGTGTTTTTAGTGATATTAATTTTTATTAAAGTCATTCAATCGTTTAATAAATTTTGTATTAAAATAAATTAGTGATGTGTTAAGGCTTACATAATTTCGGTTGGTAACATTTGATTGCTGGGTTTCCTTCATATCCCGGTGGACACGAACAGACGGGCCTGTGCTTTACCACACGGCATTTAGCATTTGATGCACATACCGTGGAAAAACTACACAGGTCCTCACACTGACCCATATAGCAGGCTTCCGAATCCAGACATTCCGTATCGGATTCGCATACTTGAGGTTTTTTTGCCGTGCCCGGTGCTGTGTATTATTTTTGTACATTAGAGTTATTTACACAAGCAAGTTAATAATAATTAACACAAATTTGTTAAGCTTATATTAATTTCTATTAACAAAATCATACATACATTGTTATAATATTATATCTGATATTACATAACCTGCCTTACCTATATCGAATTAGTGTTAGAATATTATGTTCAACCGATCGGGGGAGTAATTAAAAAAAAAAAAACTCTATTGTCTAAATTAATAGAAAATTCAATTTAATTCGTTAAAAACATTTGCGAATAATTATTATGGCCAAACGTACATCACATTGTGGCTATTTCACCAAGTCATGCTTCGATTAATATCACTTCTGTGAAAGTAACCCGATCCTAGAAACTTATAGTTTTAGAAACGTAAATCCGTTCCACTCATCGAAATAATTAATTATTCTAACACATAGACCTAATGCAAACGCCAAAGCACTGACTGATGTGGAAATTGTCTTGTCCCTAACCTACCTATTTGTTCAAATTCGTGACAAACAAATCATGAAATTCCACATACATACACGGACTAGTTGACATGCTTAACACATTTGGCTAAACGTTTTAAAGCAATATTTTTTTAGTATTACATAAAATTGTACCTTTGAGACATTGCAACGTGATGATCCCGGGCGGACAGTTATTAACGCGGCTTTCACCTGCGGGCAAACACTTGGCTGCCAAACACTTGTGGCCGGCATCACAATCGGTATCGTTCGAACACCATTTTCTGGTCGCTGTGGTTTTTAGTTGTGTATTATTGTCAGTGTTGTATGTGTCTAGTCGGTTTTCGATTTTCGGTTTTAGAGTCGCGTCTTCAAAGTCAACAATTTTAGACGTTATGGTGTATTCAGTCGTGGTCAGTACACTGCTCAAGTTGATATTTTCTTGTTGAGTGTTTTTTAATGTGATCAGTTGGTCTTTAGATACATTATTGACATTAGGTGAATCGGTTTTATGTTCATCCGTGCTTATTTTTGATTGTATACCGTCATCACGAGATAAGGTAGTACCGATTTCATTATGAACAGTTGTTCCGACTGATAATAGATCCAAAGGTGAAAAGGTAGTAGACGTGTCGACGGTAGGTAAATCTGATTTATACTCATCAGTACTAGATTCGGTCGTACCCATTTCATTTTTACTAGTGGTTTCAAATGAAAAACGACCCATAGGCGAAAAGGTAGTAGATATGTCGATATTTGGCGAATCTGGTTTATATTCATCAGTCCTAGATTCGGTCGTACCTAATTCATTTTTACTAGTGGTTTCAAATGAAAAACGACCCATAGGTAAAAAGGTAGTAGATATGTCAATATTAGGAGAATCTGATTTATTTTCATCAGTGCTAGATTCAGTCGTACCAATTTCATTTTTACTCGTAGTTTCTACTGATAAGGAAACCCACGGTGACGATGTAGTAGTCACGTCAATATTAGGTAAATCTGATTTATATTCATCAGTGCTTGTTTTCGTATCAACAGTACTAGATTCAGTCGTACCCATTTCATTTGTACCAGTAGTTTCAAATGAAAAGCGGCCCATAGGTGAAAAGGTAGTAGACGTGTCGGCGGTAGGTAAGTCTGATTTATTTTCATCAGTGCTAGATTCAGTCGTACCAATTTCATTTTTACTCGTAGTTTCTACTGATAAGGAAACCCATGGTGACGATGTAGTAGTCACGTCAATATTAGGTAAATCTGATTTATATTCATCAAGTGCTTGTTTTTGTATCAACAGTACTAGATTCAGTCGTACCCATTTCATTTGTACCAGTAGTTTCAAATGAAAAGCGGCTCATAGGTGAAAAGGTAGTAGACGTGTCGGCGGTAGGTAAGTCTGATTTATTTTCATCAGTGCTTGTTTTTGTTTGTGACTCATCAGTGCTAGATTCAGTCGTACCAATTTCATTTTTACTCGTGGTTTCTACTGATAAGGAAACCGATGGTGACGATGTAGTACTCACGTCAATATTAGGTGAATCTGATTTATATTCATCAGTGCTTGTTTTTGTTTGTGTATCATCAGTGCTAGATTCGGTCGTACCTAATTCATTTGTACTAGTGGTTTCAAATGAAAAACGACCCATAGGTGAAAAGGTAGTAGACGGTAGGTAGTCGATATTTTCATCAGTACTTGTTTTATTTTGACTCATCAGTGCTAGATTCAGTCGTACCGATTTCATTTTTACCAGTAGTTTCAAATGATAAGCGGCTCATAGGTGAAAAGGTAGTAGACATGTCGATATTAGGTGAATCTGATTTATTTTCATCAGTGCTTGTTTTTGTTTGTGACTCATCAGTGCTAGATTCAGTCGTACCGATTTCATTTTTACTAGTGGTTCCAAATGAAGAGCGGCTCATAGGTGAAAAGGTAGTAGACATGTCGATATTTGGTGAATCTGATTTATTTTCATCAGTGCTTGTTTTTGTTTGTGACTCATCAGTGCTAGATTCAGTCGTACCGATTTCATTTTTACTAGTAGTTCCAAATGAAAAACGGCTCATAGGTGAAAAGGTAGTAGACATGTCGATATTTGGTGAATCTGATTTATTTTCATCAGAGCTTGTTCTTGTTTGTGACTCATCAGTGCTAGATTCAGTCGTACCAATTTCATTTTTACCAGTTGTTGCTACTGATAAGGAAACCGACGGTGACGATGATGTACTCACGTCAATATTAGGTGAGTCTGGTTTATATTCATCAGTGCTTGTTTTTGTTTGTGTATCATCAGTGCTAGACTCGGTCGTACCCAATTCATTTTTACTAGTGGTTTCAAATGAAAAACGACCCATAGGTGAAAAGGTAGTAGATATGTCGATATTAGGAGAATCGGATTTATTTTCATCAGTGCTAGATTCAGTCGTACCAATTTCATTTTTACTTGTAGTTTCTACTGATAAGGTAACCCACGGTGACGATGTAGTAGTTACGTCAATATTAGGTAAATCTAATTTATATTCATCAGTGCTTGTTTTTGTATCAACAGTACTCGACTCGGTCGTACCCATTTCATTTGTACTAGTGGTTTCAAATGAAAATCGACCCATAGGTGAAAATGTAGTAGATATTTCGACGGTAGGTAAGTCTGATTTATTTTCATCAGTGCTTGTTCTTGTTTGTGTATCATCAGCGTTAGATTCGGTCGTACCCATTTCATTTTTACCAGTGGTTTCGACTGAGAATCGAACTGAAGGTAAAAGAGTGGTAGACCTGTCGTTGTCAATGCTTATAGTACTAACAGTAGAATCTCGAGTAGAGCTTAAAATATTTCTATTATTTTCAGTAACAGAACTGTCATTTTCCGTTGGAAAATCATTTAAATTCATATCGTCTCCTTTCGTTTCTTTTGCTTCTACTGTATAAGTTGTCGTTTCGAATAATTTATTATTTTGACCAACAGTCGTGTGTTCGTTGTGTGGTATATCGGTTAATGTGTTGGAAATAGTTGAAGCCTCGTTCATATCAGTAGTAATTGGATTGTCAGTACTACTGCGAGAAGATGTGTCGACCGTTTCGTAATCTAATGTTGTTGAAAGTTCGTTTTGTAAAGTAGAAGTTTCGTCGTTATTAGATTTTCCATTGAATGCCGTTTGTGTTTCGTCCCTCAAGCTGGTGACAAGTACTTCGATGGACGTTGTAACGAAATTCATTAAGGTAGTTATATCGTTAACCGATGCCATTGTTGTAAAATCGACTTCATTTTTTTGTGATGTTTCCAAACTAGATTCGGTCGGTTGGATAGTGCCGCCTCGTTGCTCTAAGTCCGAGCTTTTCGTGTTGATCCAATTAGCAACTGTAACAGCTCCGGTCGGTGTTGTATTTTCTTTGTCATCTATCATACTTACACCAGAAGTCATCGTCGTTGTCTCTGTGACTTGATCGATATAGTCAGGTTTATTTTGACTAGTATTTTTCAGTGTAAAATCTAATCCTGTAGTTACCTCATTAGCTATTGTACTGGTCGCGTCCTCAACGATTGTATCATCTCTATCAACGCTGGGAGTCGTTGTTATAATAATTATGCTTTCGTTTTTCCCACGAGTCCGTGCGGTCGTTGTTAAGTCATATTCTGCGATGCTAGTAACACCAGTGGTTTGGTCGTATACAACCGTATTAGCAGCAGATTGAGAACTAGTCGTAGTTTTTTCTTCCGTGTAATTTATACTATCCATTTCTGTAGTTCCCACGTCTGTTGTTGTTGTTGTCCTCAGGTCTGCAACGGTAGTTGTGTACACACGGTCTGAGCCAAACAACGATTCCCATTGATTTTTAATTTTTCCCGAAACATTACTTTCGTTTAATCTAACGGTATCGCTAGCAACGGTCGGATCGGCTTGTTGGCTTGTGGATTTTAATATCGTCGACACCAAATTATCGAATTTAGATGAATTAAACGCATCGTTAGCTAGTGTGCTCGCTATTTCGTTTGGTTCCGTCACGGTTGTTTGATCTGAACGAATCAACTGCTTAGTGTTTTCTTCGTCCGGCTCGCTTGTGGTCCAACTAAGTGTTGTAACTGTTACTTCATTATTGTTTTCGGTTATTTCCATTTTCGCGCTTGTTGTCGTTTCCGCGGTATTGTCACTTCGGATCGTCGTAGTTAAGACGGGAATATTATTCGTGTTCGAAGATTCATCTAAATTATGATCGTCTCCGTTAACTACTCTAACTTGGGCTGTAAATGTAGTCGTTTCGATTGATTGAGGAAAATCCGTGTGTTGGCTATCAACGCTACTAAGTGAGGACGTTTCAACCGTTTCAAGATTTTGAGTTGTTTCTGTATCAATATGTTGGTCGCTTTGTAAAGTAGTCGTTTCGAAATCGTTCAACGTACTCGAGGACACTGTTGGAATCGAATAGACGCCTTTATTATTGTAATTAGATTTAAAAGTAGTTGTTTCAGGGGCGTAAGGCGACGTGCTAACATCTAAAGGAAACTGGCTGACTGCGTTGGAAGTTATAAGCGTTGTGCCGTCATCTGACATCGTGGTGACTTTAGGCGTATTCAAATTTAGCAAATGATCGGTTGTTGTTTCATGATCAGACCCCGTCGTGGTTTCTTTTGTCGATAATGTAACGACTGTGGCGGCTTCGGAATCTGTGGTTCTGTCCGAACTTGTTGGAAAATCGTTTTTATCTGTAATCAAATCGACCCCCGTCCTTATGCGGAGCGTCGTTGTTTCTGACTCTCTATCGTTTAGTATTGTATTCATGTTGTACTCATTTACCGCAGTGGTAGGCTCGGACAACTGAGGAGTAGAATTTTCGGAAGTCTTGTCACGGTTATCTAGAGTATAAGGAATAGTGCTCGTTTGATAATAATCATTTGGTGTAGTCACGCCATCGATAATAATTGTTTCGGTGGTCGATTGATTTTCCTCGTTCCTCGTGGGCACTGGGCTAGTATTAATTTTTTCTGGCATTTCCGTCAAACCCTTTTCCGAATCGGTTAACAACCAATTGTCACCGTCGGTCGGTCTCGTGGTTAGTTGACTATCGGAATCTTGGGTTTTAAGTATTCTAACATCGACGGTCGAAGAATCTACCATTGAGCTATAGCCTTCCGTCGATAGGAATTGATTGGGTTTATCGGTTATGTCGGTTTCGGTCATTCCGGCATCCCTATCGGTAGATATGTTAATTTGTTCTGTCGTTTGGGTTAGTATATCGTTATATATTATCGTAGTAGTGAGCTGCGGTAACGTGTCTACAAGTGTTTGTACAAAAAGCGGGAACACAAATTAAAAAAAAAAAAAAGTTAGTTAGTGTTAAAAGATAACATGTTCACTTTATATAGTGAAAGCTTTTTTACATACAAAATACTGTTGCCTTAAAAAAAACAAAAAAATAATAATAATAATATTTGACTAGACGAAACAATTGACAAGGCTAACAGTATTTTTTTGTGAAACTACATAAACGTCTGTTTTCTCCATTACGGTTTAGAGGCGCTTGTGTAGTTCTCATTAAAAAAAAAAATTATCATATTATTTCATTCAGACTTGTGGAGTTTTCTCCGATATTAATAAAGCTCCAACACCAGATCATGCGTAACGCGTTTTTAGTATTATCATAACAAATTAAAATGTTTATGTGAGTGTGTGTGTATTTGTGGATGGAAGTATTTTAGTGTAAAATATTTTCACTAAAAATCGGTGTTTGGTCTATTTACATCGATACATCAATTGCATTCAACTTAATAAAATATCACTTTAAACAATATATTTTGTCCAACGCATTGTACTGTCGAGTTGGGCACAAATTGTAGTACAGCCAAATACTGTATTCGTATTGTTCTGGTGTACTAATTTGATGATATTTCAAAAATCGAATTCTCTTGTCACGAATGAGAACTGATCTACAGAACAGCACTAAATTAAATATCACTACAATGGTACTAACTAAACGACCTGTGATTGGTTTGTGTGTGTGTGTGTGAGATGACAAATATATATTATAATATATTTTTAAAGACTTATCCTAAAAGATTTAAAAGAATAACAATAATCCATGCAACCTTTAAGTGTGGTAACAATTTTTTTGTTTATTTGGGGCTTCCAAATAATAATGCTCTACAAAATAATTTCAAATAAGCAAACGGCTACAACGACTACATTACTACTTACACTACAATACTCAAACTAGGTGTATGCGTATAAACTTCAATACTCATGCGATATAGTCCTTTGTATATGTTCGTATTTCATTTGAGTAGTACACTAATAATTATATGATAATCCCCATGCTGCAGTCTGTGCTTTTGCGTCACATTTCCCCCAAAATTCCCACAAGTCTAACGGTCATCGGTATTCTCGAGACGTTTACAATGAACAACGGCGTGGACTTAATGTTTTACAAATTGTATACAAACAAACGTTTATTTCGAGACTTTTCGCTTTCGTTAAACTATAATGAGAGTAGAGATGTGCTGCTATTATACACGCATTGGCATAGCGTCATAATATTATTTACAAAAGAATTTATGAATTTATTTACATAAAACAGTATAATAATATATCGGTGAGGAAATACGAAAGATTTGTACAAAGATAAAAACACATAAGCAGATAAAAGTGAAAGTAAAGAAGCAAGTATCGCCATTGGTGTTTCGATGCTTGATTCTTCGTCGGGTGTCTTCGGGGGGAGAGGTGGTGGCAAGAAAGTTAGGAGGAGTGAGGAAATTTTACAAAAAATAATAAAACAGCAACACATCTATTGTCTTAAAAAATTCCCATGATATTTCAATAGACACATACCTTTAGCGCAGGCTCCGGTCACCGGATCGCACGGTACACCGGTCGGACAGTGTTCGCACCCCGGTATCGGCAACGGTTCTTGGCCTGTTAACCGTGAACGGGTTTTTTTTTAGTACAATTCACATATTTAATCGCAACAAACCTAGTCGTGTGTACTTACTCGCTAATATACAGTTGCATCCGTCGCACACTTGGCCGTTTTGACAGTGTGAGTTCTTCTGGCACTGGCAAACTGTTAAACGAACAATATTATTACTACAATAACTTGTCGCAGAAACTTTTGTCGTTTTATCGACAACTTAGGGAGTGTTTAGCATTTGTAACAGTTATGGTTTGTAGAGTGTCCGAGCGCGTTGAGCCATTTTCAGGCCTAATGAGATGAGAAAAAAAAATACTAAACGTTCGAAGAAACCCCAAATAAGGCGCGATTGCACCTGACCGATAAACAAAAATCAAGAACCAAGAAGTCACGTCGTGTTTATAAAGCGTTACACCCCGAGAGATAGTAAAAAAATTATTGTGAAATCACTGCGTGCCAACGTTCTACTAACCAAACACCGTGATCGCACTTTTTTGACTATATCCAGTGCATTAGTATTATTCCGACGACAGAGATATTAATGCGATTACGCGGTCATTATCGTTAAGGAAAAAATATTTGTAACACAAGTGCGACGGCCTTGAGTGCATTGTGGTACCGTGTAAAAGTAACAGTTATGTCATTCGGTTGGAAAGGCTAAGCCTTAGATATGACAATCTAGATCGTTCGATTACCCCGTTCAAGTTGAGTGTACAGCAACGCAAACAAGTCAAGATTGAAATTTTACCAAAAAATTAAGGGGGGGGGGTTGTACGTTTTAAACAATGGCTGAAGCTTCTTACTAAAAGTGAACGTTTTTGTAACACAAACAACAACATAGTTTTGCAAGGCCTCGAAAACTGATAAAAATTAACACGGGGAAGATGCTTATCGCAAGAAAACGCGTCGGCCATCTTCTTAAGGCCACACAACTATAATGTCAAAACCATACACTATTATTTTTAGTTATGTAGGTATAGGTATAACACATAATACTAAATAGGTCTTTACAAAATGGTCGTCACTTTTTTGTTTACATTGAAAGTGACCCTTGTGCTGTTATCTATTCTATGCTTATCACACAAAAACGCGGCGGCCATCTTTTCAAATTATTTATCAGTAGAGTATTATATTGAAATGATTTATTAGGATTTTAGCAGGTTTGCAGAACATGGCCGTCACGTTTTTTGTTTACATTGAAACCGTTCTTTCTGATTAAATTTATTCTGTGGTTCTGCCACCCGTAAAATGACGAGTGTTGTTATTCAAAGTAATAACCGTTGAAAGGTTTAATTTTTATCGATTTTTTTCTTATAGTTTTAACCAAACCTAACCAAACCTAACCAAACCTAACCAAACTAACCTAACCTAACCAAACCAAACCTAACCAACCTAACCAAACCTAACCAAACCTAACCTAACCTAACCAAACCAAACCTAATCTAACAGAGTTGTAACGTTAAATGAAAAACAAATTTTACTAGAGTGTGTTAATATTGCACTCGTCCCGTTGCATTATTGCGGTTCACCCTGATAAAAACCCATGTAACTTACGTTTTAAACAAACTGGCTGGTGATCTTGTACTTGACAATCCTGTTGCGAATTACACGGATTATCGTATTGACACGGATTTTGGCACTGATTCGCTATGCACGCTTGCTGCGACGGACATTCATAATGCGCGGAGCATCCTACCACTGTAATCGGCAATCATAATAAAAAATATATTAAAAAAAATAAAAAAATAGACACGCACGAAAAAAAAAAATTACTCGAACGATTTTATCGCAACGAACAATATTATTGTCAACAAGTAAAATATTATATCATATATATTATTATTAGATATATTTAAAAAGCTTTCGTTGGGTGTTGCGCCCATGAGTTTAAAAAAATACATTTTAAACTCATGTTCGCAAACCCTTTTGGCACTAAATTTTTTATCACCGACACCAAAAAAAAAAAACCAAGCAAAGTAATAACAACATAATATTATAGTTTTTAAAAAACACCAATCACCATTTCGTCGCGCCGATACTCTTGAACTCGACAGTATCACCGCATAATAATAGTAATAAAACAAAATATGCTTAAGTAATACCATGACATGACAATGTCAAACACATTTTTACCACATTCGACACTTTTTAACCGGTATCGTGATCGCGGCGGTAAAACAACTATAAGGACGATAAAACATAATAATAATAATGGTATTAAGAGAGTCAAGAAGCAACAGTGTACGCTAGAAGAATAGCCGCCTCTGCCGTTCGTTCCCGGCACAACACTGAGCGCAGGTGACATGCATAATATTCCTCCGGAGCGCTGAAAGAAAACACACAAAATGTATATATATAAAGGTATAGGTATGTATTAGATTATATTGCACTGACCAATCGTAATGGTAACGGTCTTTGGTGGAGATGTGGCGATAAACAAACAACAGCAGTGGAAAGAGTATAAAAACAAAAGGGAACGCGGTGGGAGAGACATCGATTAAAACCCCCCCCAGACCGTAGTAGGGGAATCCCCGGGAGACTTACACAAATGTAAATAGCCGGCGCGGATAAGACTACACCGCGGCGGCGGCGGTACACCTACTTTACTTTCACACAGCCTAAACCAACCGTGGCATGCTCATAATTGTATGCCATTCATTTCATTTCATTTCATTTTTTTTCCCGAATATGTTTATACTCATTTTACTTTACATGTTATTCCGCGGTGAAAGTCGCATACACGATTGCCGACAATCGGACCGGACAAACGTCGGCTGTACTTTTAAATGTATTTATTTTTTTCTCGAGAAGGACGTCCGAAAGCATTACGCAATCGCCCGTGAACGTAATATTAACAATAATTATTAATATTGTATTTCGTGCTTTTTTTAAAAAGCGGCTATTGGGTTTTTTTTTCTAGGTCGGTGTAAACGTCTCCGTCCGAATAAAAAAGTGTAAACCGTAAATTTGTCTCATGCATACAATTTGATGGCTATTAATGGACGCAACATAATATGAACAATATGACAGTCGACGAAGCGTAACATGCACGTTCATCGTCGACAATAGCGTTTATGATTGTAATGAAAATATTGTATCGATTCGTATGACCGAAACGCACCGGGGCCGCATCGCAAAAGCAACGCGACCCCAATGCGCTTCGCATGCGTCACAGAACGCAACCGGTGCACCGCGTGCGTCCCACATGCGCAGGCGGTGAAGCGCCACGAAAACGACATCGGTTCGTGGCAAAGCCAGGCAGCGACCACCGTACCCGACCCGAAGGGGATGGCGCGCAAAACGTCCGCGCGCAACAATCGCGTTGACAAAACGTTTTGCGCGCCACACGCGATACCGTCGTTGGCCTTTTCGCACAACGACCGGCCCGCGGTGGCGGCGCTAACGCACGCACGCATCAGCACATCATCCAAAACTTAGAAATCTATATTTTTTTTTTGTACATTTACCTTTCGGACAGCCCGACATTGAATCGGCGCCGTGGCCGGCCGGACATTGCTTGCACACGGCCTTATGTGCTTGTACCGTGCAGGTCGCGTTTGCCGGACACGTGAAATTTGCGCACGGGTCGACGCACGCAAAGTTAACGCAGCCCATGTGCTCCGGGCAGCCGGCGTCCCGGAGACACATGGACGCGGTGGGTGCGCAATTGTCGGCGCACACACACACGGGCCGCCGGTCGAGGACGAGACACTTCTTGTCGGCGGCGCAAGGCCCATTGTCCTCGCACGGGTTCCGGCACCGGCCGTGGGCCGTGCACCGCAAGTGCGGGCCGCAATCGTCGTCGGCGCGGCACTCCCGTTTGGCCGGCGCGCACGACAACTCGCCCATTTCGTTGACGGCGAAACCGTGCGCGCACACGCAACGGGCCCGGTGGTTGCGGGCCACGCACGTCTTGCCGGGCCCGTCGCACGCCACCCGCTCGCAGGGATCCCGGCACAGGCCGGACGCGCACGTCAGGGACGCCGGGCATTCCGCGTCCGACGAGCACGCCGCCGACGCGGTCGCCGCCGTGGTGGCCACGGCCATCGCGTCGTTTCCGGCCCGCACACAACCCCCCGGTTCCGGCAAACAGGCAACAGTAGGCTCGCCCCAGTGACATTCCGGGCACGAGCACTGGGCCCTGTGCAATACCGGCCGGCACAGCGCGTTCAAGCCGCAAGCGTCTCTCACGTTACACACGTCGACGCAACGTCCGTCGATGCACGTCTTTTCGTTTGTACACTGACCGTCGTCGGCGCATTCGACAGCTGGCGAAACGCGTCATAGAAAAAAATAACAGTATAATATAATGTCAGAACACAATAGTAGGTAAAGCATATGTACACGTGTATACGACGGACGTGTTGGCTGGACACGATTGCTATATTTGAAAAAAAAAACAAATTCACTTGAGAATTATAACTCTTAATTACTCCATAATTATTATTGTCAATTGAGAGCTCGCTTTATTTATTCGATGAAAAAAATTCGTGAGGTTTTCCAGTTGGAGCTGGAAATTTACAAGCCCATTAGTATTTGTTTAGGCTTTGTTAAATAAATCCAGTTAACGAGTGAATAAATAGAGTAATGAGTAAAGGAATCGAGTAAATAAGTAAATGAATATAGTTATAAGTAAACGAATCGGGTAAATAAATCGAATAAACTATTCAAGTAAAAATTATAGTAAATAAAGAAATCGAAAAAATTTGTATATAAATGGTGTAAACAAATAATTAAAAAAATTGAGAAAACTAAAGTAATTTAGCGTGACCCTAAAAATCTTAATCGTTTTCTCAAATGGCCGATAAAAAAATTATAGTAAGTAAAATATCGAGTCAACAAGTAAATAAATATGGTAAATGAGTAAACAAATCGTGTAAACAAGTAAATGTATATAGTTATAAGTAAATAAAGTAAGAAAACGAGTAAATAAATAGACTAATAAGTAAATAAATCGGGTAAATAAGTAAACAAATCGATTAAACTATTTAAGTAAAAGTTATACTAGTTATATATAAGTAGTAAGTTATACTTACTATAGTAAAGATATCGAGATAATTAGTACATAAGTCGTGTAAAAGAATAATGAATAACTGAGAAAACTAAAAAACATTAGCGTGACCCTAAAAATCTTAACCTTTTTCTCAAATGACTAAATCCTAACAACGTTATCATATTGATAAATCGAATAAACGAGTAAAATATCGAATCAAGAAGTAAATAAATATAGTAAATGAGTAAATCATCAGCATATAAACGTTAAAATACATAATTTAATGGATTAGTTGTCGAGCAGATAGAATCTTGGACAGTCTCCTAAGCGAACTGGACCCTGAGCTAGGGAAATTGGGTCTTAGCCAAAAAGAGGGGTGGAATGTCAATAGAACATATTAATCTTATGGCGGAAAAGAAAGCCCATTTACTCGTGTATCCAGCCAACATTTTTGTTATCGTATACGTTTCAAGGGAAAGAACTGTGAAAGAATATATTCTCACAACATGCCATATTTTAAGTACGCCCAAGCAGCAAACCGTTTCAACAAACCAAACGTGACTTTCAATTACAATATGTAATAATACGTTTTAAGCAAATCACACTTCGTGCACGATAAAAAGACGACAATAATTATATTGTTTAGGTTAAACGTGTGAGTATAGTACGCTTTCACAGTTCCCTCCAATCTGAACATCGATTATATATATATTTATAAACATAAGTATATGTGTTGATATAAATATATATATAGGTTGATAGATATATTTACACATCAATTTTAGAATAGGTACATTAACGCTAGAAAAAACATATTTTTTAATTTTTAGGAGAGATTTGGTGATTATATTTTTAGAGAAAAAAAAAAGACGTGTTTATAGGAATTTCGAGCGGTTTCGATGATTGAAATTGGAAATTTCCAGATTGAGGGAAACTGTTCATACTTTCACGGTTAACACAAGTATAGGTACAGCAAAACAGGTAAACAATTAAGAATTCAAAATCAACTACACAAACCAAAGGTGTTGGCGGCAAAATTTAAAACGCTACACGTATAAAATATGTAAATATTTACAAAAGCCGTATCTAAAAAGTTCATGCATTTTGATCTATCTACAAAATAGGTACAGTCGATCCGCGGCCGTGTATATAATATGTACACTATAAAACATATTATTTTCTTCTGAAAATTAACGCTAAAATTGACTTTTGCGTCGATCGATACACACTGATAGCAGTGTAGCCTAAATAACGTTTAAAAATTTTTTAAAAAAAAAAGATTAACTTTTCGAGCACTTACCTTTAGCGCACTCTTTCTGCGGGTTACCCGTCGTGCCCGGCGGACACTGACAGACATACTGTTTGGCTTTCAACAAACAACTAGCGCCTTTTCCACAGCCGTTGGTACGGCAATCGGATGGTAATTTTTTCGAATCGCCTGAAACACAATCAAAAATGGATCAATCGTCCTCTTCGTCGTCACTTCAAAGGTCAAAATCCAAAGAGGGTCCAAATAAACTCAATTCCAGGGGAGGGAGGATTTCCATGAAAACTGTGACTACCTGGTTGATATGAATTGACAAGGGAGTGTTGTGAGTGAAAGCCACAAGCCAGTATTACCTCACCCCCACGTTTTCACTGATAATAGACTGCTTCCCAGACAAAGTCAACGTCATGGTTGATTTCAGAGGGAACGCAGTGAGGTTAGGTTACTGGGTACTTCGTTGGTACCAATGCTGGGACAGGTCTAATTGATCGAATGGTATTTTGATCTTTAAAAATCGCCCTTTAACAGACAATGCTGTCATACCTACCCAGGGATATGAGGAAATGGCTATACATTGATTTGTTTTATCTTTGCGATTGAAGAATATCAATGAAATGGACAATTTTTTACGCAAAAAATGATGACAACGATTTGCGTTTAAGCTTGTATACTTACATTGTACGTAAGGGTTTCCCACGGGGAATTCCGTCGAGCAATAGCACTTGGCTTCTTGGTCGTTGACCGGCTGACAGAGTGCGTTTTTACCGCACACGACGTTCCTACAAGGGTCGGACCTCTGTTGGGCTGTGTCGCACACGCACCGTTTACTCGGATCGCCGGTACAGCCGGCAGGACATAGACACTCAAAGCCTCCGGGAATGTCTTTGCAACGGCTGTTCTGGCCGCACGGATTGGAAGCGCATTTATCAGCAGTTCCTTAAAAAACAGATAAGTTAAAAGATTATGCACAAGTTGTCACAATAATTTCGCACTAGCCAGTTTTTATTCTATGCACAAAACAAAAGTTACGTTTCAAAAAAACTTTCATTTTTAACGAGGCGTCACCGTTGACAATTACTCGTGTATTATATGTGCGGTATTCGCAATTTTTTTTTATAAACAAACAAAAACAGTCATTATGCTAATGAAGTACTTTTTGCGGGACTTTCACACGATATTTACCAGGTTTACATTCTAGCTGAGCGTTTCCGTAGTATCCAAGCGGGCAAGTACAATACGCCAATTTATTTAGCACTCTACACTGAGCGTTTGAACCGCAAGCTCCTGGTTCCAGACAAGGATTCCTGCACACTTGATCCGGTCCACATTTTTTGTTCGTTTCACAGTCTTCGTCTCTGGCGCATGAATATCTCGAGCATTCTATGTTGGGTTCGCCTTGGTATCCGTCGGGGCACATGCACACGGCTCTGTGGTCGATAACGCGACATTCAGAATTTTTCCCACAGTGCACATCCGGCGCATCGCATGGGTTTTTGCAGTTGCCGTTTTGGCAAGAACGTTCTGTCGTGCAATCCGCGTTCGATCGGCATCCGACGATACACAAACCGTTCGAGCATATGTGACCCTGAGTTGAAAACATAAATAAAAAATTCAGAATTTTAATACCAGAATTATTTGGCTATATAGTGGAGGGGAACGTCAGGTTTTTTGTGTGACAGAAGGATGTCTATGAAATTGAAAGGTAAATTTTAAAGGACGGTAGTGAGGCCAGCAATGTTATATGTGTCGGAATGTTGGGCAGTAGACAAGAAAACTGAACAGAGGATGAAATGGATGAGTGGAGTGACCAGGGAGCATAGAATAAGAAATGAACACATAAGGGGGCGTCTAGGAGTTGTATAAATTGTGGGGGAAATGAGAGAAAATAAGGAGAGGCAGTGAGAGTTGTGATGAAGATGAATTTAGAGGGAAAAAGAGGAAGGGGTGATCGAAGAAAAGATGGATAGGCGGAATAGAGAGTGATATGAGGATAGCTGGGGTAAGATCGAGCTCTATGGATGTGTAGGACTAGGTAAGGCGATGATGAAAAAGAAGAGTAGTAAAATTATTACCGATTGGCAATTGGCACTGGTGCTACATTTAGCCGTACACCTGTCCTTGTGACAAATTTCTCCACACGAGCAGTCTCTGTTGGCGGAACAACGTTTAATGCAGTATCCAGATTCTAGATCACAAGGGCAGGTCCCATCACATTTCAAAGAGGGCTTGGAACATCCGATCAATGGGTTTCCGTAGAAACCGTTCGAGCAACTACACTGGACTCCGTGGTTGATGACTTGACACTCGGCACAAGGGCCACACGTTGTTGAATTGTCGCAAGGAGCTGGGAAACGCATCGGGGATATTTATAAATAATCGTATCAAATATTTTATCTATACAAATATTTAAACGTTTATATATACCTCTACATTGTCTGTCTATACAAGCTTGGTTGTCGGGACAAGACGTGTCACTGCGACATCCTCCAATGCACAGACGGTTTTCGCATATCTGATTTGGACTGCATTTAGTGTCTGAATTGCACACAGCTTTGCAAATTCCGTTGTGGCATCGTTCGTCGGATAAACACTCCGAATCTCTGAAATTATCATTGATTGCAATACCGTTACTAAACGAATACAATACAACCAATGGAAATCTATAGACAGTGTACAATACGTACGTGTGACACACTGCTTGGCATGTAGAAGAATAACAAGCTTGCCCGGAGCTACAGTCACCGTTTCCTTTACAACTAATTAACGGATATCTGCAAGCAACCTGAGGGTCGCCTTCCAGTAATAACGGGCAGCTACATTGTTTTTGATGGTTTGCCACCGAACACAACGCGTTCACTCCACAGGCAGTAAGTGACTCGCATATATCTGACCAATGACAATTTAATCGTTATTAACTAAAATATTGAATTTAATTCGACTAAAAATTATTTACCTTTGCATTTGTTATTAATGCAAGATTTATCCGCCGGGCAGTCGGTGTCGCTTCTACAGCCAACGTTGCACGCTAACCCGTTGCAGATTTCTCCACTTCTACAATCGTCATCTTTTCGACACAGCGGTTTACATATAGATACCGAAATATCGCATTTTTCATTGCCGTGACAGTTGGCATCCGAAGAGCAGACCGGCTGACAGGAATCGTCTTTGCACGCATAACCTGGTGGACATTCGCGGTTTTGGTTGCAAGGTTCCGCCGGTGTCCTGATACAAGCTATTTTCGCCGTCGGGTTAGGAACAAATCCGGTTCGACAAGAGCACATGGCTCTTTGGTTAGCCACGGTACAAATGGCATTGGGTCCACAAGGCATGGCCAAACACGGATTTGTGCACACGTTGTCTCTGCACGACTCCACTGATGCGCAATCATCGTTGGACTTGCATCCGAACAGACACATGTTGTTCAGACAAATATGGCCCAAAAAACAGTCATTGTCCACTCGACATGTTACTAAAGAAAACGAAAGTGTTATTAAGGCTTAGTGGAATGATTAGGTATATAATTATTTTTGGTTTACAAACTTACAAGCACAATGATTTTTAAAACATTTTTCGTTCAGAGCGCAATGACTGTCTGCTTGGCAATCGGGTTGACATACAGATTGATGACATGTACTGTTCGGGTAGCAGTTTTCGTTGGTTTCGCATGCGACAGGAACTGTAAATAACAGGCAAATAGTATCTCGCATAGTTTTAACGATAGTGCATTTCAATAACATACTTCGGACACATTCTATTTCACTGCTGCCGGTAAATCCCGCAGGACACGAACAATGTTTGACATGGTTATGAACTTTACAGAAAGAGTTTAATCCACACGCTCCTTCCCGTTCACAAGGATTGTTACACTGTCCTTGCAAACATTGTTCGGAGAGACCGCACTCGGCATCGGATTGACAAGACGCTATAACGAAATTATTAAAAATATAAGTAAAAAAAAAAAAATCAACAGGTTTATTTTCAAAACTTACATTTACAAGCACCGTTGTAGCAATACGTATTGCTAGGGCATTGTTGATTTGACGTACAAGCCACTGCTCGCGGTCTACATCCAACGCTCAAGTCATTGGGGTCGCCTTGATAACCCGGATGGCAAACACAAGACCCGTAATGTGTGGACGTTCCACATTCAGCGTTAGGGCCGCATTTTACTTTTTCGCAATTGTCTTGACATTTTGGAATGCCGTTGGTTTGAACGCAATGCGCGGCCGGAGGACAGTCCTCGTCTATCTGGCATTCCACCGGTGAACGGCAACCGTCTTTATACGGATCTCCGACCGTTCCCAGGGGACATAAGCATTTGAAAGAACCTCTGGAATTGTCACATCTCGCCCCTGGCCCACAAGGCGACGCTTCGCATAGGTCTAACACGTCGCAACCAAAGTACGGATCTCCAGTAAAGCCCGGTTGACAGTAGCATACCTAAACAAACGTTAGACGATTTACACATAAGACATTGTTCCTCCGTCATACTACAGGGTGTATCAAAAAGAATGGTGGGGTTTCAAATGGCTGTAGGTTGTGAAGTATTGGACTTCCAGCACTCTGGTAGGATTTAAATGAAAGAAGGAGTTGTCAAATTTCCAATGACTGGCACTAGATGTTTTATAGTCACGATTGAATTACGTTTCACAAACTCGATCACTTCTCTTGTGGGGACGTCATCTTAACAAACGGAACAATGAAGGCTGGCGACACAAACAGGATCGTCTAGTGGCAGTCATTCAAAACTTGACAACTCCCTCTTTCATTCAAGCCCTATCAAAGCGCTGTAGGTTTAACACTCCACAACCTACATTCGTTTAAAACCCCACCATTATTGAATTATTATTATTCATACCTGTTTGTGGTTTTCGGCCGAGCATAAGGCATTTGGTCCACAGGGATTGTTGGCTAGACACGATATCTTACACATGTGATCCTCGCATATCTTATCGGTCGTACAATCTGTGTTTTCGTAGCATTCGATCTTGTGGCACCCGACAGTTGGATTACCGTGGAAACCGGGTTGACAGTTACAAACGGGTCGATGGTCGACTGCCGTGCATTCAGCGTGTCTTCCACAAATCACTTCTTCGCAAACGTTAATGCACTGTGTCTGTAAATCGACAGCGCGTTCAGCCAATAAGTTATTGATTGACCAATAACAGTGCTATAAGTCTGTCTACTAACCTGGCCAATTGTATTGGTTCTACACATATTAGTACCGTCGCAGTCGTCGTTCGACAAACACCTAAGTTCTTGAGCGCAAATGTTGTTTTGACAGTATTGAAATTCGGGACAACTGCCATTGCCCTGACAAGTCGGTTGGCATATCCCACCGATACAAAGCTCGTTGCCGACACAATCTCGGGCCAAATTACATTCAACTGTAAACAAAACCGATTTTATGTAAAAAAAAACATAAGTCCGTTTAAGGTCGTTACATTAATTGCTAATCCTTACGTGTGCATATGCCGTTGTTACACTTGGTAGTCGTTGGACATTGACCGTTTGACGCACAGTACAATATCGGTGTACACCCTAAGTGTGGATCGCCAGTATAACCAGCTTTACAGCTGCAACTTGCTGCGTCGTTTTGTGTACTGCACTCGGCATTGTCACCGCAAACTTTTGAAACCGAACAGGGGTTCACACATTTTGAACTCACACAGGCTTTGCCTATTGCGCAGTCGTTATTGTTGATACATTCAACGTTTGTACATTCGACCTAAAATCAATTCAAATATGAATTATTTAAAATTTTTTTATTATATATCGTATATGAATACAAACCTTTGGGTCTCCGTGACTTTTTGAGGGACATTGACATTGGATTTCATGATTTTTGACCGAACATACTGCATTACGGCCACACATTTTACTGTCTTCGCAAGGATTTGTACAATTATTCAGATTGCAAACCGCACTTTCCGGACAATCTCTGTTTTCGGTACAACTATTCGGGCTATGGCAACCTTCGGCATGAGGATTGCCCAACAAGCCGTCTGGGCAAATGCACGTAAACGAGCCAGGAGTATTTCGACACATTGCAGTTTTGTGACATGGACTCTGTTTGCATTCATCGACATCTTGGCATTTTCCGTCTTTTATCGAATAACCATTGTAGCAAGTACACATTCCTTTATGTTGATGAGCTTTGCAACTTCCGTGGCCACAATTAATTGAATCGCACGGACCTAAAATTAAAGTAAAAAAAAAATTTGAATATTATTTTAGTGTTGACTATTTTAAATTCAAAACGTAGTTCTGTTAAAAAATAACTTACTTGTGCACTTATAATTGTTAGCCTGGCAGAGCTTATCACTAGGGCAATCCTCGTTAGAAAGACATTCTACTTTGAAGCATCCAACATTTTTATCGAATGCATCACCTAAATATCCGGACGGACAAGTGCACGCCGGGACATGATCGATCATTTGACATAATGCATTATTTCCACATGCGTCTTTACACAAATCAGTACACTTGCTCCTGACGCACGCTAAACTCGTAGCGCAGTCATTATGCTTTTTGCATTCATTTGGTCTATTACAACCCGGTTCAGTGTAAGGATCTCCTACTTTGCCATCAGAGCAAGTACATTGGAAAGATCCTGGTGTATTCAGACATTTTGCACTCGGATGACACGGATTTTGAATACATTCATCAACATCTTTACAGCCAGTCGGTGAGCTCTCATAGCCACTACCGCATCTAATATTAAAACCAATATTATTAACTGTTGTGGTTTACAAGCAAAAGCAAATAATAACATTCGATCAATAAATTACCTGCACTTGTTACCAATACATATCTGACTGGAATCACAATCAGAATCAGAAATACATCCCAATCTGCATAATCCTTCAACGCAGACTTCTCCAGTTAAACAATTGCTGGCCGTAAAACAGACTTTTTCGCATTTATTATTCGAACATCTTTCTCCTTCTGCGCAATCTAACCCGCTCATGCATACGACTTTACATATATTTCCATCGCAATCTTGCCCTAACCCGCATTGTGCATTATTATGACAAATAGTGGTTGATCTTATACAAGATTCTTCGGGGACCGGATTCGGCTGGAATCCTTTGTGGCAAATGCACATGACGTTATGATCTACAGTGGTGCATTTTGAATTTAGCCCGCACACACCGTCACGTTTACAAGGATCTACATTGGAAAAAAGAAAAAATGTCAAACGGCCGAATAAAATTTCAAATCATTAAAATAAAATTACTTTGGCATTTCGCATGGATACATGACTCGTTGCCAGAGCAATCTTTATTGCTACGACATCCAATCGTGCATACACTATTTACACATGCTTGAGATGGCATACATTGAGAATGTCCCGCGCATGGAATTTCACACTTGTTTTGTACACACCTCTCCCCAGCTGAACAATCATCAACATTTCGACAAACGACTAAAAACATACGATTAAGTTATGATACTTCATAGAAACTATGTTATACAATGTTTTAGTTTTACCTTTGCATTCTCCATTAGAGCATACGCCACCTTGGCATTCCAAATCGTTGAAACATTTAATAACCGATCTAACACATCCAATTGTGGGTTCCCCGTGAATTGGTTCGAAGTTCTCGGGGCATGAGCACACGGGTTTTCTGTCGATAATGTTACAAATGGTATTTATTCCACATGACTTTTCACAAGGGTTAACGCATCGACCAAAATTGCATACGCTCAACAACGGACAATCAATATTTCCATTAGGACATAATCCTTCTTTTCTACATCCTTCCGCGTAGGCATCGCCGATATAACCAGGTGGACATTTACACAAATAACCTGATGACGGATTGGATTCACAAATAGCAGTCGGGTGGCATGATGTTTCGTCGCATACTTCAATGGCTTTACAAGATATCTCGGCCAATGGATTTGGGTTAAAGCCAGGCGGGCATTGGCACATTGATTTGTGCCCGTCGGCGAGACATACAGCATTAGCTCCACAAGTGTCCTTATTGCATACGTCCATACAAGTATGCGATTGTCTGTCACAAAGTTTTGTCTGAGGACAGTCATCGTTGTAAACACATGACACTTCTTTACACCCATTTGCGTCATAAGGATCACCGGTGAATGTACCAGGAGGACACTGGCATTGTGCTACATGATTATTAGCAACACATATAGCATGTAGACCACACACTGTATGGTCGCAAACTGGTTTACAAGATTTTAATTTACTTATCGGGTCTGCTAAACAAGTTTCGGTGGGCAAACATTCGCCATCTTGTTGGCAACTGCTTCGTTTTAATGATTGACAACCATTTCTATCATTTGGATTTCCTGTAAATCCAGGCATACAGTGACAATTGCCTTCGTGGTTAACAGCTACACATATCGAGTTGAATGGGCAAGTTATTTCTGAGCAAACTGCAAAACATTTTAATACTCCCAATGCATCTGGTTTGCACGATTCATTGTCTTTACAGTCTACGTCCTCAGAACAATCTGGTAACGATGGCTTTTCACATTTTGATATTATCGGGTTCCATACGAATTCTTGGCGACAAGAACACACAGGAAATCCATTATCTTTCAATAAACAAATTTCTTCTGATCCGCATGCTACTTGACTACATGCACTGACACAAGAAGAAGTTCCTTCTAGTGTAGTGGAACACACATAACCAGGTTTGGCACAATCTTTATCTACAGTGCATTCTCCTTTAACTGCAACTCTTTCCAATTTACAGCCCAAATATAAGTCCCCGGGATTTCCAAAATAGCCTTCACTGCAGATGCACGAGGATCGGTGACCCTTTGTTACACAAACTGCGTTGGGTCCGCATTGTAGCTTGCTACATCCATCAACACACTTTCTAGATTCTTTGTTTAATTGGATACATATTTCATTATCCCGACATTCAGCATCGTTTGTACATTGACCTTGTGCTTCACAGCCAGTTTTTATATCGTATGGATCACCATTTACTCCAGGAGGGCATACGCATTTGCCATTGACACATCCGGCTCTCAAGCCACATTGGATATTCTCACATTGATTTTTGCATTTACCATTTTTGCAGGAATAACTATAAAATAAAAATGAAATACAAAATATTGACCGTGTGACTAATATTAATAAGACGATTTTTTTTACCCAGAAGGACACGGTGTGTTTTTCGAACATTGGCAAGTCGAAGGATCTTGACAAACTTGGGAAATTTTAGGAGAGCATTCCAAAAACGGATTTCCGACATAGCCATCAACACAACGACAATCGTAACTTCCAACAGTGTTTATGCATATGGCATTGTTTCCACATGCAGAAATTAAGCATTCATCAACATCTGAAATTAAAAAAAGGCGTAAAGAACTTTTCAAACTCAAAAACGAATATCAAATTTTGCATTAATTATTATTTTTTTTTTATAAAAAACATAATGTATTAGTACTTACCTATACATTGAACATATGGGTTTCCTCTAAACCCTGGCGGACAAGAACAATCTAGAGAATTAAATTTGTCTTTGCACACTGCGCCTGTACCACATGCTATGTTGGTACAAGACTTTCGAGACTGGGAATCACATTCTTCATAAGGATTGCCTATACTTCCAGGGTTGCAAACACATTTGTTTTCACCGAAAATATCATATTCACAATGTGCGTTGATGCCACACCCGGGGAAACACGAAGGCATAGTTATTGCTGGAATCAAAACATATTTAATTAATCCTTATTATTCATATACTAATAGAGTTATAAAATTTGTTGTTTTTGTACTTACGAGGCATACAAAGATAGTCTGGGTCTCCAATAAAAAGTGCATTACAAGCGCACTTGTTTGTTTGAGGATTGCAGCTGGCTCCGATACCACAAAAATGTTCTTGGCACTTTTCTTTACAGCGGCCAGCAACACAAACGTTCGGTGGAGCGCAAGGGTTGGAACTTGAACAGATGTCGGGTTTACAAGATCCACCCGCAAACGGATTTCCTATAGAGCCTTCCATACATTTGCAAGTCGGACCTTGTGATGTTAATATACACTGTGCGCCCTGTCCGCAAATAAATCCTTCGCATGCTGTAAGAAGTAACCTTGTTTCAATATTGTTTTGGATTGTACAAATGAAATTTCACTAATTTGTTTACTTACGTGATACACAACTACCGGTAATGGATTCTACGTAGCCGGCACTACATCTACACCAAGCAGCATGATTTTCCGCCTCACAATATGAATTTTTGTTACAAGATAAGGCCGTACACGGATCAGTGCAAGCACCATTGATACAAGTCAGTCGATTATCACAGTCGTTATTTGTCACACATTCACTTTCTGAAGCTTCTTTTCCTAGGCCTGAAAGACAAGTTTGGGTTTAATAATATTATAAGTGCAATAATATTATTTTGTGTTCTAGTTGAATGCTAGAGTACTCACAGCCTTGATTGTAGGGATCACCATTAGTTCCTAATGGGCAAATGCATTTGTAGCGTCCTTTTTCGTTGATGCATTGCGATCCTAAAGCACAAGGATTGTCTTTGCATTCATCGACATCCTCACAGCCGAGTAAAGGATCTCCCTTGAAACCGGGTTGACATAAACATTTTGGAGGATCGCTAGGCGTGCATTGAGCGTTGACACCGCATGGAAATCGATCACAAGGACCTAATTGATATATTGTGACATTAGGAAACATGATAAAATGTAAATAAAGTAGTGTTTCTTTATTACTTTTGCACAAATTGTTGTCGAGCACATCAGTATAAAATGGTATCGGACAAACACAAATTCCTGGTTGAATACAATTTTCATTGGTTAAGCAGTCAGAATCTTTTATACATTTCTTTTGGCTACGCGAGCAACCACGGTACGCATCTCCTGTATACCCTTGAGGACATGAACATTCGTAGGAGCCTCGTGTGTTAATACACTCAGAACCATAACCGCAAGTATGTATTTTTTCTTCACACTCGTCGACATCTAATGAAATTATTTTTTTTTTATTAAATCTTTACTATTTAAGTACGTTTAACAATTAAACGCTTACCATAACAGGATCCGTCTTCCCTGGGCCGATAACCTTTCGGACAAGCACAATAACTAACACCTCCCGCAATTGAAACGCATTCAGCGCCCGTTGGACATTTGCCTTTGTCGCAACCAGCTAAAGTGCACTCTCCATTTACAATTTGATACGGTGGTCTGCATTGGCATTCTAATGAAGTACATTCTAAGAAAAAAAACAAATTTTATTGCATGGAGATAGCCGAAATAAATATATATATTTTTTTTAATAGTTACCTTCACAGTTAGAAAAGGGATTCCCGTTAAATCCAGGTGGACACTGGCATTCATAACTGCCGGGAAGATTCTTACAAACCGCATTTATTCCACACGCTGGTTTGTCTCTTAGTTCGGTGCATTCGTTGGCATCTCTGCATTTGCCCGTTTTCTGATCTCGTATGTAACCTCTTTGGCAAATACAGACACTTTCTCCCAAAAATTCATCCTTTACACAAATTTCTGATCCGGGACAAGGCGATTTCGCACTGCATTGCGATGATTTTTTAGTTTGACTACAACCTTCTCTGTACGGATCTCCGTTAGTTCCACCGGGACATTGACACGAAAAAGATCCCGGTTCGTTATTACACACTGCTCCTGTCCCACAAGGGTTGCCTTTACACTCGTCTATATCGAAACATCCGGAGTTTGAATTTCCAGTGTATCCGGCTGAACATACACACTGAGCGTTCTCTTTGAGTAACATGCACTCTGCATTGGGGCCGCACAACATGTCTTCGCAAGGGTCTAAAATGAAAACATTATTTAAATTTGAAAAAAATGTTTGTATGATTTGCAGAGAAAACTTACGTCTACATTCGTCACCAACGTTTGGCGCTGGACAATAACAACGACTTTTACCGTTGCAAACCGAATTTCCCGGGCAATCGTTATCGATGGTACAGTTAATGGATTTAACACATTTGGTAAATGGATCCGGGTCTGGCACATAACCGCCAGGACATTGGCAACTGAACGAACCCGGTTTGTTGATACATAGAGCGTTTATGCCGCAACTCTTTTCGTCCGAGCATTCATTTATGTCTAAAAATTCAGTACAGTAATCGTTTGTAAGTGTTATTGACAATAAAGGCATAAACCGATCGGTTATTTGAATAATTACCGTGGCATTTCTTAAAGGCGTTACCGGTAAAACCGGGTTTACATTGGCAGCCAAAACCACCGGGTGTGTTTGTGCAAAGAGTATTAGCGCCGCATCGTCCAAACGGTTCATTTGTATTATCGCATTCATCGATGTCTGTGATTTAAAACAAATGATTGTATTGTATTGAACAATAATGACAGTAAGTATATAAACAACGGAAACCTACCAACACATCCCAAGGATAAGTCATTCGGGTTGTAAGTCCATCCGTCTTCGCATATACAATACGCTTCTTGGCCGGTTGGCTTACAAAAAGCGTGCGCACCGCATTTAACGTCTTCGCAAGGAGCTAAAATTTTAATCCGAAAACACAAAAATAAATTATTCGCATTATGTACAATCGTTGGTACTTTTTGGATAGCATACCTTTGCATTGAATTCTCGGCGGAGCTCCCACATAACCCGACTGACATTGACAGTGAAAACCTCCAGGAACGTTCAGGCACATCGAGTAAGGCCCGCATGGTTGGGCGAGACATTCGTCTACATCGACACACACCGATCCTTTGGCTTCGAATCCGTTTTTACAAAAGCACTGGCCTTCGATACACTCGGCGTTGGTGGTGCAATCGAAGTTGGACTTGCACAAAATCGTTACATCGACCTACGAAAAAACGTATATAATACCGTGTTAAATATAGTTTTCATCGAATAGGATAGTGTTTACCTGTTCACAGGCCACTTTTGGGTCGGGTTTTCCAGAAAATCCTTGAGGGCAAAGACAGTTGAATCCAGGACTAGTATTTTCACAAACCGCGTGAAGACCACACGGTTTGTTGAGTATTTCACATTCGTCGATGTCTAATGTAAAAAAAATTACATGGTTGGCAGTATTACTTTAAAAGAACTAAAGAAAATAGTAATAGCGAAAAATTACCGTGACATCCTTTAATGGGATCGCCCGTGTAGTCTTCTTTGCAAGAACACACATAGCTGCCAATGGTATCGGTGCAAACGCTGTTGTTGCCGCACGGGCTATACTCGCATTCGTTTATATCTACCGCAAAATGGATAAATTAGCGTTGGAATAAACCAAACGGTGTGTAAAGAAGGAAAAACGCAATAGATGTACACAACAAACTACAAAGTGAGTGAAGAAAAACGTCCAAAACGATAATGATAATTCGGTACATACCAAAAGTTTGATGCAATGGCGTCACACACAACAGATCAAGAAAGAATTGGTTTACCTTTATCGAAACACAAACGTGTCGTGTACATGCTCCGCTAAGTACTGGTGTAAAAATGCTAAAATATATCGAGGCAAAATAATAATAGAAAAAAATTAAATCGACCTTCCCTGCTCAAAGGAAAGACATTGGATCATGAATATGTCTGACACAATACCTCTCTCCCGTCTCTGCTCCCCTCGCTGCGGTATACCTCAGCCAGAAGACATATTCATGACAATAAAAAAATTTAAAAAACGGTTTGCTGAAAACAAAATAAACGCAAGATTTTTACAGTTCGATACAATAAAAACGATTGTAAAAGACAAGAGTATTGGCCCGACAAAGGTTAATAAAAAGCAACACGGAAATACGGCACAAGCGTTGGCAGCTGAGTGTTAAGTGCGTTATGAGGGTGAATACTTGTAAGCGTGTAAGACACTAACTTTGACAATACTCATTGGCAGAACCGGTAAACCCTGGGGGGCACAAGCAAGTGTACGACCCCGGGGTGTTTATACATTTGGCGTTGACCCCGCACGGGTTGGTCTGGCCGCACTCGTTGACGTCGGCGCAACCTTCCTGTGGATTTCCAAAATATCCTGCGTTGCATTCGCACGTGAAGTTGCCCATAACGTTCAAGCACTTTGCATTCGGTCCGCAAGGCGAGGATTCGCATTCGTCTAAGTCTGTGTTTGTGTCAAAATGTTAAGTCCAAGCGGGATTTGGCCAAATGGCAACAACAATATTATGTACATACAAGTTTTTTTTATTTAACGGTGTAAACATTTGCTGATAAATTTTAAAAAAATCTTCAATAAAAATACATAGTATAATATGCGTGAAATAAAAAAACACAGTTTTCACATTGGTATACGGACGTGGCAATATTACAAATGAGAATTATATATAAAAAAAAAAAAAAAAAATTAAACCGTATACTTCTGTTGAAAACTTGATTGACTAATGACAGTTAAAAATGAAATGTGTCTTGTGTCCGACACGCGGTTTCGATTAGACGATCAGCAAATGTTACGTTTTTTTTGTTTCTTATTAAACATGTTAATGAACCGCCGACAAGATTTTCTACGGGTTGTTTTTTTGTTATGTTATATTATTATTTGTATTGTTATTGTACAGCAACCCTGTCAGGCCGTGTGCGATCGTCTCGTACCTTTGCATGAGTGTAAGGGGTCGCCGACGAACCCTGGTGGGCACGAGCACCGGAAACTGCCCTCGCTGTTGTGACATTGGGCGTCTTTGCCGCAAGGCGATCTAGCGCACTCGTCCACGTCGTAACATCCAGGACCGTAAGCGTCGCCAGAATACCCCTCGGGACATTCGCAATGATGACCTCCCGGGAAGTTCGTGCACAGAGAACCGGGCCCGCATGCGTTCGGCAAGCTGCACTCGTTAACGTCCACGCACTGTGAATATTTGTACAAAAAAAAAAACAAAATTAAAAATTAACAAAATTCCAAACCTAACCAAACCTAACCAAACCTAACCAAACCTCACCAAACCTAACCTAATAACCTAACCTAATCTAACCTAACCTTACCTTAATTGTGTGTTACTCAATTGCAAATGTAATTATTCAAAACTGGTTGTCGACCAGTCAAATTTTCCAACAATTTACTATTTCAATATCTTAAGTTCGTAGGGGTTTAACAACACATATGGGATGGTATTGTTTAAAAATATATATCAAATTTGTTCCAACCAATAACTAAGAAAGAATGAAAAAAGTCTCATTCACTGAGCCGTAGTTAGGTAATATATTTATTGATATATTTTATGAATGATATTAATGTGTTTGGAGTTTATCCAAAAACAATTATATATTTTACGATACCATCTACCCCGCATTGTAAACTTAATGGTATTTCTTATTAACAACTAGTTCGGATTAGTTTTTATGTAAATTTTTTTTTACATAGCATCGGTTTTCTGGATTTTCACACAAATTACATTTTTATTATTCTTATTACGAAATTCGGTCGGTAGAATATTTAACGAAGCCGCAACATTAAATTCGATTGAAAACCGTTAACGGAGTAGTGCTAATAAACGCTAATTACTAACCTCGAGGCTATAAGCGTGATGGAAATTAATAATTATTATTTTTCTAAATAAAAAACGGTATTAAATCACTTTGAGAGTTCGTTAAACTGTTAGTGAAGTAATTAACGGCGAATAGTATAAGATGATGCACTTATTTTCCATTTGTATCCCTAATAGGTATAGACGAGTGTGCGCTGTATTTGTAATGATTTTTTAATTTTGTATAAACGTCCCTCGACTGCTAATGCAAGAGCATTCATAATATAGGTATAATAGTGATAATAAAATGGCGTTAAAAATATTGATTCAGTAGCGGCATTGAAGCAATCATACTAATTGTAATTACGGCCACTGAGTATTAACCTTTAGCCACATATACACGGTAATCGCATATATTAATAATAATTACAAAACCATTAATGTATACAGAGTGATTCATTATGGACGGAGACGCTAGATTTTTATTAAAATAATTATTGCAGTTTTGTAGTTTTTCTTTAGGAGACTCTTTAGTTTATGTTGTTTCACAATAAGAATCCAGAGCTCTATCAACCTTTAAAATTTAAATGGTAACCTATAATATAAACATATACATTTAATTAACTTTTTAAATTAAGTATAATTTGTTGAAATTTTTTACTCGTCGATGACCAGTTTTGGGTAATTACTTTAAATTTTAGTAACCTTAAAAGTAATTATCCAAAACTGGTTGTCGACCAGTCAACATTTTCAACAAATTATTTCCAGTCTAAAATGTTAAGGTTAGGTTAGGTTGGATTAAGGTTAGATGCCATTTCAAAAGACGACAGAGGTCTGGAAAACACTAATAAAGGTAATTGTTTTATATGTTTTGTAAAATAACATAAACCAAAATGCTTTCTAAACGAAACACTACACAATTATTGCAATAACTATTTTATGAGATATTGAGCGTCTTGTCCTTCGTTAATCGCCCTGTGCATATTATTTTTTCACCGCTACTCCATTGGTTTGTGGCCGAGTGTAAAATTAATTAAATACATAATTTATGATTTAAAAAATGTAAAAAAAAAAAACCATAATCCGTTACAGCCCAGCACTTATTGCGGTAGCTGTCCGTCTCGCCCGCTGAATTTGCGGGCCGCGCCTAATGGTTAGGTCGAACACTATCGGCTACTAATTATTATTGACATCTCGGGTCGAATCGAAGTCATCTAATATAATTACCCCGTCGTAAGGGTTTCCCACGAATCCTTGCTGACAGTCGCAAGTATAGTTTCCGGGCGTGTTCCTGCATATGGCGTTGTTACCGCAAGCGTCCGGTCTCGAGCATTCGTCAATGTCTGCAAATTAAATTTAAAAAAAACAGTTACCATAAGATATATTATGCGCAAGATTGTGCCAGCCCAACACACAATTTGTGTGCGTGTATAAGATGTATAATATTATAGGAATTATGGATCAGTAATCTCGTAAGACAATGGTCTTAACGCGTGGGCCCGATAAGATTAGTCAAGGTTTTTTTAGCGATCCGCCTGACCGTAAACGTCGCCTCTGTTTCGCAACGCTCCTCGTCCCACGCGGATTAATGATATATATTAATAACTGTATGTGAATTTTGCGTTTAAGACTTAAAAATTAGAGTATTGCGTTTTCGGTCAACCAATATATTTCAACATTATGGCACCGGAAACGGTTAGGAAAAGCCCGTTGAATTGGAGTTTCCGGGAAACTGTGGCGCGCAAGGAGATCCGAGGAGAAGCGATCACGTATACAAAACCATAGCCGACCGGTCGTTGATTTCCAAACGGATTGATGGGAAACGACCAGCCAGCAACACAACAAGGTCGACGACTGTTTCACAATTTTTCGGTTGTCAGTCCCGTCGGAGACAATAGCCGGCGACGGACGACGAATGTCGCGTTCTTATTGTCGGTATATTATGCGTGTGTATAAATGATTCACATGCAAAATCCGCCATTAGGTTCTTGCACTCACCTCTGCACTCGACTTCGCCGTCTCCCGTGTAACCGGGCTTGCACTTGCACAAGAAATGCGACGGCAGGTTACAGCATTCGGCGTTCTCCACACACCTGGACGCTATGACCGGGTCCTCGCATTCGTTGATATCTGCAAAACAAACGGGTTAAACTTCGGTTAGGGTTGGTTCAAATACAAAAGCGAATTTCCAATCCCGTTTCCCTTGGCTCTACAGGAAAGCCAAAACTGAGGCTAGAGTTGAAGCTGGAGCTTCGGAGGTGGAGATGGAGTTGGACGAGTTGTACGAGTATCCTTATACGATATAAAAGGATGTATAAGGGTACATAAGGATTTAAGGATATAAAGATGTATGGATATAAGTATGTTTAAGAATATATAAGGATACATTTTCGTTAGGTTTTTTGGTAACGCTGTCGATTTTGTTGCCAAAGTAAAGTCATAAAATGTCAAAAATCGGTGTCGATTACCATTCGCCAATGGTAAATCTTGATTTGGCCAAAAAAAAACGAGATGTTGATGGTGTTGTTTGTCGTTTTCGACACAAACAAAAATCAAAAAACAAAAACCCATGCGTTTTCGCCCCACGGGATTTGGGCCAAGGGCAGCGCTGAGAAAAATATGACACCAAGGCGTCAGCGCCCTACATCACGTAACACATCTTTCCCATAATACCGTATTGAATAACATGGCACGTACTTAATCTAAATGGCCATTATCGGTCAGTGTTAACTGCCGTCATTGTTGCACTGGCTGTTATTATACGCGACAACGCCGTCAATAAGTGAATATACACACTCGGCTCGTTTGTTTTGTATACATTGCCGTTAAGGTCATTGGCGGCGAAAATATAGGGGGGCTTGGAGGGACTTGGCAAATCCTCTCCGAGGTTTTCGACGGAGTCAGACAGTTTAGGCGGTTTAGAATATAGGTTTGGTTGTATTCCATCGTTAAAAACACCAACAGCGACGAATATTGTAATCGAATACGAACACGGCCATGGCTAAATTAGAATATATATTTCTTTTAATGCCGAGCAGTTGTTGTAATGAAATAGTATAATAAAAATCCAAAACAAGACCTGTCGACGATAACACGATCGCCGGACCGCCGTCTTGCTGGTAATATGGGTAATGAGCCGGTTTTGCCATTCTCAAAAAACCTAACGGTACGTTATATAAAATAACGCTATGGGTGAAGACGGCGGCCCGAGGAATGGACAAACAACCTGAGCAAGGTCGATGCCATTTACACTGCGCGTTCCGCCAAGAACCTCTGGCCGGATTAATTATACACAGCACCACCGGCCAGTACACCACGCGCAACTCTGTATGATATCATTAAGTGCAATATGGTATTTTATTTCTATATCTTCAGCTAGTGAACCACCTACCTTGACAGTGAAATCCGTCGCCGACATATCCTGGGAAACAAGTACAGGCGAAGCTTCCAAGACTGTTGGTGCAGTGAGCGAACACGTCGCACGGCCGATACTTGCATTCGTTTTCGTCTGTAATAGATAAGATATAAAGAGATAAACTAACACAATAACGGAGTACCTAAACACAGCGACTAAAACCAGTATGGCCGCACAAAAGGTATAAAGTTGAGCGGTTGGTAGGTACTCTATTTTTTAACTGGACTGACTGGCTTTAGTCACCCCCCCGAATGCTGAACGACATAACAACAGGCGCACACATAATACACATATGTGTACACAATAGCGTCGATTTCGTTATGTTCGGACCGCACAATATTAATGACGGCCACGCGTATTATAAAATAATAGTAATAATGATAATAAAACGTACCTGGCACTTGACACGAACATCCACCGTAGCCGTCGTTACAATGGCAAAGGGAGTCGAGGCAGACGCCGTTCTGACAGGGCGTTCCTTCTTTCGCCTCGCAGTCATCTGAAACAATAGCAATACATGGTGTTAATACTATGCAAATAATATTATTGTACACTGATTACACCGCACGAAGGACGACGAAAGACAAACACAATCGTTGTACCTAACATTACAATGCGGCCTCAAAGGCATTCAACGTCAAAGGCGTCGCAAGACGGCAAATAATAATAATATAATGATCCACCTTGATCGACCGTATCGGCTTTCGGCGACTTGAGGAATTTTAAAGATGTAAATAAATTCGCATATGCAGTTTTAAATTACAACCGTGCGCTCGTGCATTGCATTGGGTGTGCCCGTATGTTTTTTTTTTCAACCCGTTCTGCTGGTTTCTTAATGTTTTTGCATCGTCCACTTCGAAACAAAAGTACAATCCGATTGTGAAACGAAGAAAAACGATCAACAACCATCATATTCTCTTTCGGATCCACCTCATAAACTAGTAACGTTCGACTAATTGGTATTAAAGCCGTCACTTCCAACTAGGGCATAATATTTTCACATAAATATGTCTTATGACGGATGATAAGGAATTGCTGATAAGATACAGCTAATAATATAATGGCTTCCGATGAGAGACAGATATTAGTGAAATTCAGACTCCAGAAATGAAGGGGGAGGTAGGAGATTATTAATTATAGTGATCGGGGTGAGAGAGGAGGATATTTTGGGAAACAAATTAACATGAACCTTCTTATCATAACACATATTCAAGATCCAATGTTTTTCCTACGAGGGAAGAACTAATGTATTTTTTTTTTTTTAAGTTTCGACAAGGGCTTAACAACAAAATACAAGTATGTGGTCGTTTTAAACCCAAAGCCGCATTAAACTGTTGTGTAATGGCAGTATACGAGTCTGGCCGGTCGTGTTGGACGTACACGCCGAAAATAAGTAATATGAAAAAAAAACAACAATTCTCATGGTCCGGCTGGAAGAAAAGTATTTTTTGTGAAATAATTCGTGAAAAACGGATCCGGAGACGGTCGAGTGTGGAAAAACAAACGGTTTACAGTTAGGTATCCCGGTCGACACGGGAGAATACAAAATGCACACACGCAGAAAGAAACGGATGCATCGCAAGAGTCCAATTACAATACATACACACGGCGACGACGAACGGAGAATAAGAAAGGGGGAAAAAAGCGAATTAAAGCGACACAGCGCCGGTGATTATTAGTGCTATTATATATATTTTTTTTCAAGTCTAGGTCGTTCACCCAACGGTCAATCGCATGGGTACGATACTATACTATAATATCGTAGGTATGTATATCCGCATGAACGCACGATTTTCTTCCTGGCATCCCGGTTTATTTTGCTCTCCGGATCGCTATTGGTATCACGCTATTGCGGAAAACACTGGGCACAGGTGGTACGATGCCCGTGTAATACAGGGTGTATCAAAAATAATGGTGCGGTTTCAAACGGCAGCGCTCTGGCAGGACCTAAATGATTCAAGGCCTACCAGGAGCGCTGTATGAGTCCAATACCTGACAACCTACAGCCGTTTGAAACCCCACCGTTCTTTTTGATACACCCTGTACGTTTCCAGACCCGTTGCCGATAGTAGTAATTACAAAGACAGCCTCCTTATAAACACTGCGCCGGTCGTGACAACGGGCCTATAATGAAATCTTAGCGGAGATCAGCAGTGGCCAGGTCGGAGGCAGGTCCCGCTGTTATTTCTCGTATTCCTCTATTTCTTGCTGCAGTACCCACATCGTTTCAAACTGTTTGTTACATATTATATGCGTACATACAGACAACACTCGCGTGTACTCCTCGGGTATAATTATCACGTTATAAATTATATACTCGAGCAGTGTGCGCGCCAACGTGTTCCGTTGACCCCTGCACCGCAGTCATTAGGTCCAACGGGAGTTTGAGAATGAAGAGAAAAAAACCGTACACGCGGCGTGCCGAAGTTCCGGCCGTGTTGCATATTAAATTAATCGTTTGGCCATTATGTCCTTCCGTTTTTTGTACTTACTTTGGCCGGCCGGCCATCCGTCATTGTTGTTCGCCTATTGGTCGACGGTATCTATACGTGAGCGACAATCGCAAACGGCGAAGACCTTGGCCTTAACAAGCTAACGGTTCTCGCCGGATCCGTTGACAATATTGCATAACGTTACATAATGTGATACAATAATGTGAGGTGCAAAAAATATAACATTTCCACAAGGCTTTGACCGATTTGCAAACTTTAAATTACCCCGAATCAGTGTTACCGAAATAGAAATATGAAAAAAACAGCCCTTCCGTTCTACATTGTGGTCAAAGAAATTCGATCAAGCATCGACCTTGGTTCAACTTCTCGATGTCAGTAGTTCATATCAGCTTACAATGTTATTGTAAATTGTGTGTACAAAATAATTTGGCACAACTGCGTTTTGACCGATCAAAAATAGATGTTTGAAAATCTATTGTTTTACTACAAGGCACACTGTCTGAATTAGCCATGGTTGCCAACTGTTTAAGACCGCATTCGGTCCAACAGATCATCCAGTCAGCTTTGGAAGAGTCGATAGCTAAAAGTTACCTAGGCTTGACTACTATACTGGGCATTTTGTTAATACTAAATTCAATTAAGAGACTTGAAAACTAATTTTTAACATTTAATATAATAAAGATTTTTCTTGAAATCATTGACCCATACTGTATCTCGACTGCGTGACGAACGTCAACCATCCATCGACTATTCTTACTTGGAAACACTACATTTATATTACAATGTTTATCAATAAAAAAAACTAAGCAATACTTAACTATTTCATCTCATACAAATGGGGTCGTTCCCCGTAATTCTGTGTTTTCTTATAATAACAAACGCCTACATTTGGCGCCTGCCTACCTACACCTCTTCCTTCACATTAGTCCTCGTCCACTGGTTGTGAAATTCAAATATTTTATTATTAGTAATCGCTTCAAGTGGAGATGTAGCATTGCAGACTTTCGCCGAACAGATGCGTCGTAGGGAATTATTGTCGGTCGAAAAAAACAACTACAGTTATTTAATACCTTAAATTATGTTATGGTGTATTGCCGCTACACGTATGTATATTTATGACAGATTATTTTTTTTTTTTTGTTGTATTATTATACATAGCAAATTAATAATGATACGCGTACGACGAAATTCGATTTGCTCACTTAGGTGATCTGTCAACATATTCAACGGGGCGTTATGCAAATTAAGCCTAAGACGTGCGAGAAACGATATCGTCTAAGATGTTTGTGAAAAAATATTATCTTCGGCCATTTTTTTTTCTCCCTTACACTCTTCATAGTAGACACGATAATGATAATATGTTGGTAAATTATAAGCGAGAAAAAAACCCACGGGACCGTGAAACGTTAGGATGACAAAAAAAAAGATACTGCAGCTATTACCGTGGCGTGCGTGTCTCCAGTGCGTTATTATCATTGTTGTTTTTTTGTAATATATAATTTCTATGTATATACAGGGTGATCATATTTTTATCCCTATGCGATATCGAGTGGTTCCCTGTAAAATAATCACCCTGTATATAAATAAGGAAGATCCTCGTGACGATAATTAAATGGAAGTAGGAAAAATAAAAATACCACAATATACACACAAGGGGTTGGACATGTTTGGGAACAAAGTGACCCGGCATCGTTCATAATATTGTTTCGGGGGCGGTTATCCTCCTAGCTTGTCATTATTGTCGGCGTCGTCGGTCTTGGTTAATGTAACTTTACAGCATAATAACAACAATCGAGGTAGATTGCATGCATTGTGGGTGGTGCTCAAAAAAAAAAAACACAAAAAAACTGACTGACTGAACGTTGACATCCCTCCGACACACGTTGGGGTTGAACTCATCGCACAGGTACTAAAGGACCTCCGTGTGAAACAAATAGGTCTCTTGGAAAACAAATGCCTTATATTAATTGAATAACTCAATACAAGTCCGCCAATATTTTTCTTTGGTGTATTTTTGTAGTTGCCGATGAAAAAAATCAATTGTGACACTTGACTCTATGCGTTTAAAACAAATAAGAAATCGACCCTTTTGGAGTTGTGTATGGAGGTTTATTTTGAAAAATATCATCACAAGAATTAAATAGATTTATAAATTTTAATATAACCCGTTTTGTTGCCATTTTCGTCCTGTGGCTGTATTCGAAACCAAAATTAAAACTAAAATTGACTTTATGGTGTAAGTGATTTCGAAACAAACATTGAATACGGCTAGTTTTAATATAACCGTCGGATGGGTTGAAACCAACCACAATTTTTTTCATTATCAGTTTATCAGTTTGATGTTCAATATTTTTGCAAACCATGTAATAATACAGTGTGATCATTTAGGGTATACAATATAACCAAATTGGTCTTTTAGCTGGTTTTGAAACTAGACTAGATTTTTTTTTTTAATTTAAATTTAATTAAGACGTTTCTAGCTAACAATACTCCGTCGAATGTTACAGAAACTATAACAATAAAAGACTGAAGGGAAATGGTCCTATAATATATCGTGTATTTTGTCTTGGAATTAAAAATATAATTACAGGTTTTGACAAAAGACAAAAAAACCGATTCTCGGTATATTACATTGTCGATAGCGTTGATTACGTTTTGGGGGAAAATGTAAAAATCCGCATGTTTCGCAACACGTTCGGTCCACACTGTACACCTAGTCCGGCTATTCGTTTCGGCCGGGCATTGTTTCATAACTGATTATCGAGAATTTTATTTAAAACCCAATTTATTTTCCGAAACAAAAAAAAAAGTAAATAAATCGCTCGCAGACGTCTCGGTGGCGGTGGCGGCGACTTCTGATGACATATTAAAGTTTCTTTAAACAAAAATAACTACCATTACTTGGATGGCTTTCGTGTAAAGCGCCACGTCGAGTCAGTTTAAGCTGTTTTTCAGGAAGCATAAAAAAAACGTTCTACAAATATTGTCCTGTCTAGTCAATCAAAGTTTTCCATAGGGCCATAAGAAAAAACAAATATGACTTGTGTACACAAGTGCCCATTCTCTTCTTGTAATATATTGCCCTTTTATAACTTAGCATGGAACAATGTAGACTATTACGCACTATGTGTGAAAAATACTATACTTAAAAAATGTTGCATCAAATAAAAATGTCAAAAATTTACTTTGATAATATTATTATACTGCGTCGGTGGTGGTCTAACATTTTTTTTTATTTCATTTAAATTGATTAATTGATCTCCAAACTCCAAACCAAAGAAGATTAGTTTAGAAGACTTATAATAATATGGACTCTGACTATTTATCAAACCCGGTTTTTTTTCCTTCACACGTCAACACACCCGTGTGGCTCAGACATACACACACACGAGACGTTTGATTATTCAAACAACGAACCGGCTGATTATTAACCGTCGCGTCGTGTTGTTTGGGGTACGTCAACCCGCTTATTATATTCATATTGTGTACACGTGTAACCGTATAGCTGACTCACCCCGGTGCCTTTACACCGTATACTCTCCAAGACTTTGTGTAGAGACGAGCTACGTGCCTGTGTGTACATAAAACCTGGGCAGCATTTTTTTTTTCATGGGAAAGTATATACTTTTGAAACATAAATGGTAATTTCCAAAGATCAGGCGTGGGAGCTTTGGGAGATCGGCTATACGGTCCTACGATTCCTCTAATGGCGCTAATCACAATACAATACGAGACGTGTGATCGCGCTTTGTCTGTGTAATCATTACTTGCTGTTGTTTTGGTTTTGGACTTACCGGTGCACTTGAGCTCTCTCCTCAGCTCGTCGGATCCTTTGTAACAGTCCTGTTTGCCATCGCACAGCCTGGAGAGCTCGTACAGCTGCAAGACCGCAGTGGATTCGTTCACCTGGCAACCGAAATAGCCATCTTCCAAATTCAAAAAGAATATTTCTCTTTTGATACCGTGTCCGATTCCACCTTGAGCGTCAACCTGGAAAATCCAATACACACGGTTAGGTTAGCAAAACAAAAAACGCCGCATTAGCATTATTAACGACGTCTATAAATTTGATTGGAGCACAATCAATATCTTGTGGCATAGTAATTGTTATTATACCGTTGAATAGACACATAATAGACAAATGGAAACGTTAATGTTCACCCGGCAATATTGACTATAGCTTCTGGTAATTAACTGTGTTAATGTAACTGGCTCACTGTGTTGATGATCGCATTTTAATTATCGCCTAAGACTATAGCGTGCCCTATATTCCGAAACAATGGACCCCACGTGGAGTTATTAACCCTGAGAAATGATTTCGCATCGTTCCACGCGTTCTAGCATAGTCTCTGACTGGGACGACCGAAGCAAGCGCTAACAGGATTCGAGACTGATCAAACACTTTGAGGTTAATGTAATTTAATTGGATGTGCGTAATATTGTGCGTGGAATAACTTTTGATGAACTACTATTCGCCTATGGTTTTATTTCTGTTTAAAAAAAAAAATTAAATTGTCGGAAGACGGTTGAGCAATTATTGGCGAACGTTCGTTATATTCGAATGTCACGCAAGCTATTGGTCTTTCCGGCAATCAGAGTGTCAATTTTTCCGGCCACCGAATCAACAACGACGACGAAGACGGCATGCGTAACGCTCTATCAACTATTGCACGGTTTGTTGGGTTCGTTTAGGTTCATGTGGTCACACTACTTGAGGTGACGTCGCTGGTACCGTCTTCGTTCTGCCTACACAAGGTTATGACTTCCGAGTCGTACAAACCGTCACAGTGAAATAATAGCTGCACGCACTTTCATTGGTCCAAAGCATACAAACGACGAGGTGGAGAATTTCATTAGAGATGTTTGCCTAAACGGGTCAGCTTAACGAAATGATCTTTGAGAACAAGTCCCGAGGAGGCGATTATGTTTTTGCGTTTTAAGTATACTTTGATTTCAAAAATTAATTGCCTATACGAAACTACTTGCAAGTGATTATAATATTGCATGGCTAAACGCTTAAAAAAATAACACATCCCACGCGAGTATAAATTTTGTCCGCCTACGGTTAGGTAGTTATTATTTTAAAATTATACAATGTGTAAATATATAGATAAATTAAAGTATTTATGTAACCGAATAGGTGTGATCTCTGGGGAAAAAAAAATACAGATTTTGATCTATACAATCGCGATTTGAACTTTTTTACACGTCTGTCTTTTCATAATAATATGTAATATGTATAGCAGGCGAGATACAATTAGTAGTGTACCGTGTGTGTCGCATTCCGATTTGCTTGATGATTTGGCGTTTAAACGGCCGGTACAAAAGTCAATAAAATTCCCAAGGTGCGATTCATAAAAAATAAAAATAGTCAAAACACATGCGCACATAGGACACATACCGTTAAAGAAAAAAGTCAAATAAAGAAATAATATTACAAATGTGTTATTGTGACCGCTTCGAATGGAGAAATAAAATAAAAAATTGTCTCTATTGAACTAAACTAGTGAATGGAACCTATGTAGAAGAAAATCTCCTCGACCACCGCTGTCGTGACCGTTATGCATTGGGTTTTCTATAGGTTTTCCTCTTGTATATCTTGTGGTGTCTATACACTGCGGACACAAAAAAAAAAATACCCCCCCAAACGTCATCAATAACAATGACCAAGCACCGACTGGTCAATTGAGCCATCCAGCGGAAACGCGCAGTGTACGGATGAAAAAATAATTGCACACAGAATACTATACATATGGTTTCTTTTGATTCCAAGACGCTTCGTCGGGTTGTAGAAAATCCAAAAAAAAATAGGTGTTTTTTTGTTACATTAAATACAAAACTATCAGAAATAGCAGAGTACCGAAAAACGCATGTGTTTTTATCAGAAATTTTGACACTTTTGGTTAGGTTTAGAATAATTGTTTAGAGGTTAAAATTCGAAAGGTTAGGTTAGGTTAGGTTCCGGAGCTGTCATAGCTGTAAAGGGGAGAATGGGGGAATACCAGTCAGTGGGTAATAACGGTCAATGGCATATCTCTTAAAATATGATAGCTGAAATTTAGATGAGCACATAATTTAAAAACTGTTGTTACCAACATCTAATACCAGATGTTTCAAAATGATAAACAATTTTTATCAATTTTGTTGTAATATTTTTCCAAAATAAAACTAATCTCAAATTAAGAATTTCTAATTTTTTACTATACTGACTGTTTTTCTAATATATCACCATCTGACAGGGATTGCATTTATTTGCTCATAATATACATGTGTTTAAAAAAAAGTCTGATTGGGGTAATAACGGTCTAACATAACTTATGTAATAACCTTACCTAACTAATATTTCCATTGAACATAAAATGTCTTTGAACAATATCATTGTACAATAGGTCTGCACTGATAATATGATAGTTTAATTATAATTTGTGTGTTTTTTAGGAACTTAAATTTTTCCCTATTATTTTACATGTGTTTTTGGTGAGCACTTTTTTAAAAAAAAATTTTAACTTAATTTTAAAAATCTGAAACTTATATTATACAAAACACCGACCGAGTCTGTAGTTGGATTTCAAGAAAGAACGGAATTTCTGGACAAACCTAACCTTCCCCTTAGTAATTACAGGTTTTGCGATTGCGCCAATATTATGCGTTTTAGGCGAACCTAGGGGCCTAATGGGCGACTTACTTTGAAGTTCTTAGAAGTTTGGGTTCAACTCTAGAGATTCTCGTGCAACATTACGAAACCATTGCCATGTGCAGGAGGTCATCCGCTCCGGCGTGGGTTCCCGGAGAAACCGCTAGCTTACCCTTATATGGGAACCCGAGTCGGTCCAAGGACGTTAATAGCATTATCATTTTGTGTGTGTGTGTTTCGCATGTTTATATTACACAGCTCGCTTTGATGCTTATAATAATAATAATATACTGTTAGAATCGCGATTATAAAATACTCTGAGAATGCTGCATAATACGCATTGTGGGCGCCCACGAAGACGCCACGGTGTTGCATCATACCGAATGAAATTTCTGGGTGAATGTCAACAGTGGAAGAGTGGGTAAAGAATATGCATTGTGCCTCGGATTCTTTTGCTCTAGATTTACAATCGAGTAGGATCAAATGATAATAATAAAAACACACACACTCACATATTATACATTTCAAGGCCAAAAATCGAGAACCCACTAGCCGTTGTGTAACACATACAAAAGGAAAAGAGAAATTAAGATCACAAGTCTGACGTTTTGTATCTTATCTCTCATCTCAGTGACCGTCTGACTCTTGAAACTTAAATGGTAACGCAGAATAATGTACTAAAAGTTTTGACAACCAGTTTTGGATAACTATTTTTGAAGTTTAGGACAGGAGATAACCCTCAGAGATATTGAGTGGTTCACGTTAAAAAAAAAAATTCACCCTATATTTCTACTGTTATTCTATCTTATACTTATGTTCGGCGCGTTTACTCGATTGTAGGCAGGTGCAATGAGTGCCTAAGTACGGGAAATAGTTTCTTGTCCATACAAACCCCACCGTGCTCGATGAAAACGAAACAACAACAATTTGTAATAGCTATACGCGATGCGCCGTACACGTTAGCAATAGACTATATGGCATATTATGTGTGTAGAAATTTGACCCGTTTTGCCAAATAAGGGCCAGCGAAAGTGAACCCTCTCGTCCGTCCCGATTTGGGCAGTCCGGAAGACCGTCACATTAATCACCACTCCGTTCCTAGTATAATGTTATGAGTGCGCGTAAACGCGTTTTTTCATATTTTTTCGCGCCGTTAGTTTTTATGTCACCATAGAAAATAATATAGTATTATGCTTGGATAGATTAGGTTGAGGATATTGGATTTAGGTTAACATTGGTTGACAACGAGAAATTCGATAAAAGGAATGAATAATTCGCTGGATTAGAAAATCTCAATTCATAAAAGCGCCAGGCAGCCATTTTGTGTAACAATTTCATGGAAATGAAAATATGCTACGTTAGTTTTCCATGATACATAACTGCACCTTTATATAATCGATAAATCATAGATACTCTAGGTTAGGTGATGATAACATATGATGATGACTCTGTCGTGCATTTATCTGATAACCGTTCACACAAAACGGCATTTTTACTTGCTTATTTGATGCCAGCAATCCAAAATTCAGACTTACACGGCTTTGACATCAGCAAAAGCACAACAACATATTCTGTGTGTAATACTTAGCCCGCCAATTGGTCACACGTGACTCTTCTTTTGCCGTGATATTACCACTAATCACGCGCCCTTGATATACGTCCCCGTTGCACAACCACTGTCAATAGACAGATAGGTGGAACTAACGTCACTATTGTACCGGTGCATTTATTTTTTCTATTTGTATACATCTTTGTGCGCGCCTGCCTAGAGATGTATCGAAAATCCGACGACGTGTGGTCATCGATATAGTAATAACAATAATAATAATAATATATTGTGGGCGCTGTTGTTGATTTTCCTAGAGTAAAGCCGCTGAAGTGCGTGGGTACCGGCCAACACAAGACGGATGTCATTGCTCTCTGCGGTGCCTGAATGCAATTTACATAACATAATCGCCATAAAAAAAAATATGTATATAAATATATTACATGCCTAACGTATCTCGTTTGAACTTTAAAGCCGCCGTCGAAAATGTCGGGACAACTATACCATGCGATGCGTAATAGCGCTATAGAGTTTGTGAGGCTATTGAGTAATTGGATTTTGGATAGGTTGGAATAGTCGAGTTTTAATAATAATCATCCGAGTGGTCCCCAACGAAGAATGCAGTTAAATTTAGAATGCAAAACCTTATCAGATTTGTTGTCCTCATGTTGTTGAACGGATTAATAATAAACAGCAGCCGCGTTGTGAGATGTTTAACGCGATAAGCTCTCGGTTTATTAAACTCCGTCGTGCAGTGTAATACACTGTAATTGCATAGTTTATTTAATACTATGCTTAATATTTTCGGTGGTACAACACTACGGGTTGAAGAGTTATTTAGTAATTTGAATACAAGAGGAGCTGGAAAAGCATTAAAAAAAAAAAAAAACAAAACAAAACGCCCAAAACAACAATAACGTTTATTATTATCCGTCGGGTTAGGTTTATTGGTTGTGGATTCAACACTTTCACCGATGATGGTTCATCAGTTGAATATGGACGGGACGGTGTGCCCATATGCATTTCATTGACTTTGACTGGTCCATAGCCAGTTTTGGATAACCGTTTTTGGAATCGTTGAAGTTTCAAGTTGAGTTTGAGTGGATGCGGCGTTAAAACGATCACCCTGTATTGGCCATCCGGGCAAGGCGAACCGTCATACATTTTTTCCCAAGTCGACGATCAACGGCCGTTTTGGAATTCTCTTCACACACACGAGCACGTCGCGCACATGATGTGTGTGTGTAAGAGGTGCACTCTATCGTGTGTGTGTGTGTAAATAATTATGATTGTTATACAAATAATAGCATAATATTATGCCGTCGGCCGAGCAAACGCCGTGGACGGAATTGAAAACCGAGCGCGTATAATAATATGTGAACAATAAATAAATAAATAAAAGCCGGGTTTCCGTGCGTGGCAAAACCGAAAATAAAGTAATTTTCGCCAAATCCAAATTGCGCCCACCGACACCACCATCATCATCATCATGTATAAGATTATTATTATTATTTCCTTTAATACCTACACGGATCGCAGTCATGATATCGGACTCACGTTGTGGGCGGGAAACGAAAAAAAAGCTGACCGCACGTCTGACCAGCTGTACAATACATATTGTGTACTATGATAATAATATTATGTACCTATACCTACTAATACCCGTGCGGCTGTATCGCAGAAACCGGTATTTTTTACGTCGTCGACCCGAGAATGCACTAGGAAAACTTTAACAGGCTCGGGTAAGCATAACAAAGGTACAACAAATACACAAACAATGGCCGACGGAAATCGTTCAAGAATTTTCATCGTTTTTGCGCACAAAACGAGTGACAGCGACAAAATTTGAGAGAAAAAGTAGAGAAGTACCAGATGGACACTGCCAATTAGTTTTGAATGGACCATTCATATCATACATACATCATATCATTATTTATCAATAGGCTTGTCAGTATGAAAAATTAACTTTTCAAAAAAAATGCATTGGTTATGTTTCATTTCCAAGTTCAGTGACTCTAGATGGTGTCACACTGAATACATTTGATTGTTTATCTGGTTTTTTTTTATAATTTTTGATTACATTTTATCACTTAAATTGAAAACGTTAATTAAGTAAAACTGTAATGTACCTCTCTATTCGAATAAAATAAATTAACTATTGAATTTCACAATATGATTTGGGTTTTCTAATGGTAAAATATATACTTGAAAATTAAGTTATTATGCATTTGTTCAATACGAATAAAAGTATTATTTGAATTGTGTATGAAACATTTCTATAAAATGTTTTACTCAATACTTGGTAGGGTTTAATAAGACATTAAATTAATTTTGTTTTTACCCCACTCCAAACTAATTATTTTTATATCAACTTTTGAAACTTAAATAGTTAGTATACATTTTATTAACTTTTTATGTAAGGAATATTTTACTACATATTTTGGGTTTAAAAGTTAGGACGTGCACCTTTCCTCCTGCCCAAAACTTGAAACTTCAAAAATAGTTATTCAAAACTGGTTATCGACCAGTGAAAATGTTTAGTAAAATGATCACCTTGTACCTTGTTTGCAGTACCGTGTTTCGCACAATAACACCTACGTGTGGTTTGAATATTGTTAGGTACAAACCGTTTACATACCTAGTATTGGCGAGTAATAAATGAAATAAATTATTATAGTGTGATGATCATTTATAAACGCCCGCCCGAGTCTATTGAAACGCCCCGGGCCGAGCACACAGCACACATCCGTCGGTGCGCCGCTTCCAGTTCACGAGAGAACCGCCAATTTGTGGTGGACAGAGGTTCGTCGACCCCGACGGTGACCGTGGTCGCAAGAACGTTCAAAATTATTATTATTATTATTATTATTTATGTATTACACCGAGCAAACATCGGCTTGGTCTCGCGCAGACAGAGTAAACGGCCGTGGAGATGGATTGTACCTACACAGAAACCGAGTACTCCTCTGCAGTGTATTGTGTGTTATTATACTGTGTACACAACCCCTTAGCTGGCAAAACAAAGCCAAGACGATAAAAACCTAACCGTGGAGATACCACGACGAGATAACCGCCATTGCGGTATACGCGCTGTCAAAGACACAGTGTCCACTGTCCTTATGCAATGTACACACACCGGCACTATCACACTACAAGTTTTCCATACATGTGTAATATTATGTAGAAAAAAAAAAGGTTCTGGGTGTAAACAAACAACAAATCTTTTTGCCATATTATAACCACCTATGTACACATATCGGGGTATAATATTGTGTATTGACCGGGCGTTAAAGTCTTTCGGTTCCAACGAGATCAACGCGTTAATGACCACGGAAAATAATAAACGAAGGTCAGGTGGAAATTGAACCCGTATAAGTATAATCCTGGTGTACGTTTTCAAGGTCGTATGGGGCGAGAAATGATCATGACGTTAAAAAGGTAAAAATTATAATAATAAGAAACCATTAGTAGGTATAATAACCGTTGATGGACAGTCGTCGGTCTCGTTCATAGAGTTAATCTCGAGGTTCACTTACACCCTCTGCAGGAACAATGCGCGTGTGGGCAATGGAAGGATTTCAACAATAATAATAATAATTAATTTTTTCTCCCAATGAGTTGTCGGTAAAGTCACGTGTGTTCGGTCTTGAGATTCTTTGAACATTTCATAATAGCACATAGAGATGACCATATTATACAAGAACTGCCCTTCTTGCGCGCCTAAGACTTCCCTTGTGCGAAAAATAATAATTCCGCGCCGGCGACCATCGGTCAAGGCGTTGTTAATTTCTTTGGACGTCCATAAAAAAAAAATATATTAAAAAAAAAAAAATACCCAATACACGGGAGCCACGATCAACAAGCACACAATGAACCGCCACACACATAATGGGCCGAGGAATGCCGCCGAATCTTTCATTACGGCATGACCAAATCGGCCGATATTGACAACGGTATACAATGTGTTTATACAGTGAACAGAATGTCATATTGTATCGATATGTCATAATAATAATAATATAATAATTTAATTTTTTTTCCTTCGCACAATCGATTCGACTTGAGGAGGAGACTTTAACGAGATACTGACCGTGCGAAACGCACAATACATACTTGGGCGGAGGTCCAAGTCTTGGGGGGACTTATTTGTAGTAATAATATTATACACACACAAGTGTGTGTTCAGCAGGCATGGTAATATTATAATTTTTTCAAATATTTTATCTTGTGTACGGCGTGCGCTGGAATAATTATTATTCTTATTATCGTCGTAGACCGGCTGCACACTGCGATGAGTCGCCTATTGTCTCCTCTTCAAAACAACACCCCCCGAGGACGGTCATTGTGTGTGTGTGTGTGTGTATATTTGTACTTACACACCATAGAGACATCACCGGCGCAGTGCCATTAACTACGTAAATAACGCACGCTGGGCCGACAAGTGATGGTTTATATTATTATAAACCATAATGTTATGCGTTCGTCTGTATGATAAACAGATTAAACACAACGTAATGTGCGCTTTGTTCGGTGTTCTTCTTCTTCAAGCACCTTGGCCACCGTCTCTCCCAATTTCCCGGCCGTAATCCTCGTTACTTTTGTCACTAGACACTGACTCCAACGTGGCCCGCCGTGTTCCACTCGTTCACTTCGTATGTATGTTTATTCTTATGGCCGAGTGCAGTGACTAGGGAGTCTAGGAGTTGCATCAATTTTGGGGGAAATGACAGAGAATAGGTTGAGATGGTTCGGTCATGTTATGAGAAGAGATGAGGCAGAGACAATGGATAGGTAGAGGACTAGGGTGGCCAACCCCGTGTAGTTTGGAGTGTAAGGCAAAGAAGAAGAAGACTACTTATGTATGCTCAAATTCTAAGGTCAGCCAAATTTCCTCTGTTTAAGATATCGTGCGGTTGCTCGAGATCTATAAAGATCTACTTGCTGTAGTTATCCAGACTCCGTTCGATATGGAATATAAATTATGGTCTAGGAATCGACCGAATCATCAGTTGGTGCAAGTGCGATCGACCGGCGATGCTGTAACCTGTTTGTACTTTCAATGAGCACATATTTTTATTCCTTGGTGAGGTTGTTAATCGACGTACGTCCGCGGTAAACGGTTTACATTCTACACAACAGTCCGACACGACGGTGCGATTTCAAGGTTTTGCGCTTCCTAGACCATAAAACAACAAGGCAAATAAAATACCCGTTGCTCGAACGCGGGATGTCCGAGTCATTGTTTCTTTAAAAAGTGTTTGAACACTTACACGGGTTAAACACCGTTTTCGAGTGCGCCGCCGCTTCGAGTCTGAATGGATAATAATATTCCCATGAGTGTATATATGTACTATGTTATACGGCCGGCCATAAAACCCGTACGGTTCGGGTTACCGGACTCGGTAATGCGTTTTTGGTGGCATAACGGTTGTGCGAGCCAATCCGAGCACCGTGTTGGGCCTATACAGGGTGTCCCAAAAAGAATGGTGGGGTTTCAAACGGAACTTGACAACTCCATCTTTCATTCAAGCCCTACCGGAGCGCTGTAGGTCCAATACTTTACAACCTACAGCCGTTTGAAACCCCGTCATTTGTTTTTGGGACACCCTACATTCTTCGGTAACACGTTTTTTATTTAGAATTTGTAAAAAAACCACTCTTGATTTTGCGAACAGTGGCCGAGAACTATTTGCCACCGCAAGAGGTGCAGCAGCGTTCCTGGATGAGTTTTTTATTATTCATTTTTTTTTTTCTTCAATTTTATTACTCCCCGAGGCGATTAAACGAAAAACTCATATTATCATGTAGAGGTACCTACCCAAGACCGGTGTGACAATCCGTGGTAACGCGTATCGTCACGTCCGTCTACGCATATGTATATCCGTGCACATAAAACCCCACATCGGTGGTCACGACGCCCGGAGACTTGAACTTGGCTAGCATTTACCACACACACACACACATCATTACAACCAGCATAATAGATAATATTATACAGACATTATCCTTGAACTTGAGGGGGCGAACCGTAGCTGTATCCATAGCCGTCGTCTCGGTTGTATTGTTTTCGCACCGTGCTAAACGCGTTTATTCACGGCAGTTTCACACCAGACACATATTATTATTGTCCCCTCGACAAACGGAAGTTTACAAAACCGATCGATTTAATATGGGCTTTTTTAGATGGTTTTTTAATTTAATTTTTCTACATCCCGTCTATGACTTGTGTGTGTGTGTGTGTGTGTACACAAACCTTGCGCAAAAACGGTCGATTTCGTCGGCTAACTCGCAATCGCCAGACACTGCGCTCTCAAAGGAATACATAAAAAAAAAATAATATCATAATAAAAAAGAACATCACGACTTAAGGGGGCGAACGACTCGCCGTGCCCGACCACAATGGGAAACGACAAAGACTATTTACTGAACATAAACGGTTACTATATAGGTAAAAACTCTTGAAGAGTTGTGACGCCAAGGAAGAAAATAGATAAAACAATATTCCAATATCAAATCCGTCTAGAAAATGTATTCACAAAGAAAACGGTTTTATTATATTAGGTAGTACTTAAAAAAAAACTCATAGCTCACAACAATTTGATAGTATTGCACTAGTCAAAGTCTCCAGCGAAAACTTTAGTTGTAACCATTAAGTTTATGGGGCGATTGTCAAGCAAATTATTACTTATTGTTATATAACTTTTTTTTTTTTAATAACCAAAAATATGAGTTTCGAAACGAGAATGACAAATTGAACCTACCAGTCGCTGATAACCAGTTTTGAATAATTACATTTGGGAATATGATTAGCGTTGGAAATCCATAATATGAGAGGAGAAGCGGATTCGAGTAGTGCACTTAGACAGTGCTGACTGCTCTCTCTCTCTCTCCGCCTACGCTTTTAAACGATTATAATAACTTGAAGAGTGATTTTTCAAAACTGGTTGTCGTTATCGTTTTATTGACCCAACTATCGGTGACCATTACCACAATTATTACCGCCATCTTAAAGAAATATGTTTGATTTGACCAAAATCTTAGGTCTAGCACAGACGCCGCCGTTAAGTTCATTTCGTCCCTCGACCGACCCTTAAAAAAACCGTGAGTTTTTTTTTTATTCAAAAGGTATGATAGATACCTTACACAATATGTCTATACAGATGAACTGGACGGGTTTAACGGGCACGCACTGAGGCGAGGGCAGGGAGGCGCTTAACTGATTTTATCGTGTCTCTAATCATTCTTAAAATATGCATGCGTATTAACGACCGCTACCAAAATGGACCTCAATCATAATAATAATATTTGTATATTTTACCTACTCGACTACTCGTATAATGTTTTACATTAGCCCAGGAATGCGGCCGGAGATCCTCGGTCGCTTGTGTTTCACTTAACATACTATTTTTAATGTTTTTAATATTTTGTAACGATTAGGTAAACCGTTTTTACCACGCTTTGTTGTTAATATATTATAATATATATCCCAAAGGATGTGATACAACGCACCTACCCAACAAACGAAGGACAAACAGAAAAACGACTTTGGCATAATGTACATTTAATGTACTAGAGAATTAACGCCGGTAATTCGCCCAAGACATCATTGTGTTTTAAAATAACTTAACAAGCGTTTTTGTTCGGATCTTGAGCGCTTTAATGGTATTGCTACACACGAAACAAGTGAAATAGGTAAGAAATTGCACAAATCATGCAAACACACTACAGTATTTAAATGGCGATGCGTTGGAAGAACCGCCCACGGCTGTTGTCCTTTTACGGGCTACTATAAAACGGAAATTGGGGTCCATTGTAATTATCGGTGTCATCAATTTACATAGTAATGTTTTAGTTAATTAAAAAACCACCACCAATGGTCGTTACGACACTTTTAAGCGCGGAGTACGTGCAACGTGTGTAATTGGACAGGACTAGGTGTATTGTGTTAAGTAGATGTCGATAAGACCTATAGTACAACAATGTATAAGACTGTGTACACGGTTTTCGTTTCGTTTTTAATGAGGACCTAATGATGGGCCGAGGGGGTGGGGGAAATACTAGCGTTGTTATTTATAATTATAACGTCAGTTTTTTTTTCCTTTTTATAATAGTTGCAAAAAACCAACACCATTGTTCGCCCCGCACCGTCCGAAGGATACAACGAAAAAAGAGGCATCGCGGTGCAAAATGAATACGGTGAACATATATTAAAATAATATGTAATAATATAGCGGGCAACCTTCCTCCAGTGTATGTGTATCTCAAGAACACTTTTAAATTAAAACACACATTGTTTGGGCTAACGATGGACGTCAAAACACGGGTGATTAACATCGGCCTTGGCGGTAAATTAAAATCGGTTACATATTGCGTGAATTTCCTTAGAATTAAAAAAAACATTTGTTTCGATAGTTTATGGAAGGAGAAAAAAAACAGCTTTTTTTCTATCCGACGCGAATTTCCGCAACGGTTTCTTCGTCGTCGAGAAAACAGACTAGTAAGAAATTAATACTAGAATAGATCATCCACAGGGGTGTGATCCCTGCAATTAATATAATATACACATTTATACATATTATGTATCATATATACACTCAAGAAACCGGTTAGTAATAAGTACCATTGCAATACTTTCTCTTGGCGTTGCCGAACACACAAGGTTGTGTCGCCGACGTTTTGTAGGTGGTGTTTTTTTTTTCTTCTATATTATTATTACACGTTATTATGTGTACGATGAACCGCCGTCGTGCTTTTCCGGTTTTCAATGTCGCTTAACGTTTCATTAGGGAACAAAAAAAACACATCATCTAAACGTCTTTAGGCCTAACAGGACCTGATGTATCCTCGAGAGACGACGGTAATTAAAATGATACTAAGTACTAACAGTAGTAATAATTACTCACCAAACTGACGAATTGCCACAGCCACAGCACTGCGGGCAGCAGGCATTTCATTTTCACTGAAAAAAACCAAAAAATAAAACAATGAGTCATTATTATAGTATATTAATTAATGGTAGTCGCCTAATAGAAAATTCCACGTGGATATTGCTCGGCGGTCATTGTGATGACTCTGTCCGGTCGCCGGTTGATGTACCGTGCATATTAAACAGCCTAAGTATGATAATAGTATTACTGTACACGGTGCAACAATCGTTTAACGGTTTGATATTAATTTTAAATCGAGCACGGGTGTCGCGTGTCCCGGGACAAACGGGCGTTCGGTAATTAATTTAATGTACTTTCCAATTTCAATACGGTTTCATTGAAAACCAGTTCGTGATCTGCTCCGAGTGCGGTGTTTCTTGTGTTTTGTACGCCAAAAATCTGGGCCAATAGTCTTAGAGGGAATGAGGAGGAGGAGAGCAGGGTTACTGTCATGCCAAATATGAAACACACGCCTTCTTCGTATATCACCCACGATATCTTTCACTACATCGGCGGCTCCCATACGTCACAACAACGTTGTGTTTCACTTTCTATTGCCCACTTTGTATTTTAAAGACAATTGCCCGTTTGTTTTTACTATAGGTACCTAATATTGTGTTGTACAATACCGCCGCACAGTGGTCAATGGACCGCTCGTGCGAATCAAAGCAAGTAGTGTAATATACGTCTTGTACTATGATCACTATACCGGATTCTACTTCGGTGGACATTATATAATATCACTAACGGCATAGTTTGAAATAGTACCCTGAAGGTACTTTATTGGGCCCAAAAATTGAAAAGTTTACCACTTCCTCTTCAAAACGCCCAAAAAGTTAGACTACAGAGGGTTTAGACTAGTTCAAATTCTTCTAAACTTGTTCAGGCTCTGTAAAAATGTCAGCAACCAATCGGGCATTGCCCCCAAATAAGGTTTATAATTTTTATTGAAATCCTGAGGGAGCTTTTAGATTAGGTTAGGTAAGGTCAGGTTGGGTTAGGTTGGACTAGGTTAGGTTAGGTTAGGTTAAAAGATCTTCAAAAGGTCTGAACTACCTTAGCCTATTATAGAAAGACTACCCACCCTAAACGCCTATCTATCAACACTCATACAAAATATACAGTTTTATAGACATTGACAATGCTTGATTAGATCACAACACTGTGCTGACATTTTTTTATTTGTTTTACCATTCGAATATATATATATATATATTTCAATAATTATAATATACATATAACATTATTTTCACAGTATGTGTACCGCGTCTGTGGAAAAAATATTAAAGCATATTCGACACATGGACAACCGTAACGATACGATTTTAACCGGATAACGAGCGCAGTGTCAAAATATTTGATACACTATGATTTTGTGGTTTTTAATAGTGTATTTTTTTTTTTGGAAAACGCATCTACAATTAACGAATGTGCAGGAAAAAAAACCCAGAGTGTGTTAACAAATGGGTTTACTCGGTACACACAAGCAGAACGGAATTTTCTCACATGTGTGTGTGTGTTTATACACACACAGTGTCGCGCTTAAGAAAATGGAAAAAAAAATCATGGAGATTCGGTCGACCGCTTTGCGGTTTTTTTTTTTCAAGTATTCATTTATCACCGACAGTATAAACAATACTGTATACCTATATGTGTATACTTAACTTGAGCGTGTTGTAACTTTGTGGATTAGTTTTGTAATCTCCACGTCAGGTATACAACGTGTGTGTTTGTCTTTTGCAGAGCAAACAACCCTTTATTCTAAACTGCACCCCCTCCTGGCTCTGTTATCTACATCCCGTGGTGACCTATGTTAACGTTGTTTTTCTTGGGGTACATCTTATGAAATCACAAACATTGATAAGAGGATTATAACATCTAGTGGTAGGTACAATTAAAAACCGCACGGATGTTTGTTGTGTGTGTCCTGTGTGCGGTTTCGACAATGTCAAGGACCGCGTTCGGATTCACTTGATCGGTTGTGCAGCCACATTGTATAAGTGCTACCGGTGAAGATTTTTCGAGTGCACCGATGACTTCCAACACCGACGTCCTTGAGTCGGTCTGATGGTCGGATCGAACACTGTTTTTTTTTTTTTTTTGTTCCCATTGTCTCTAAGCCTATTACAAATGAAGTGCACGACGATCGCTCTGACAGGAAACAGTCGGTCGACCAATTATCATACAAACAGTTCGTTAACGCCGGTCTCGATTATTATTATTATGTATTAGTTGTTGTACGTTGACACGACAGGAGGTGCTCTAATCAAATAAACCGTGTCTTCGGTCGTTGCCTCTCCCGTCGTTGAGATGGTTAGTTTCAGGCCAGAACGCTGGAGAACATACGGGATGGATCCTAACCGTACTCGGTTATTGTTGGTATCTTTAGTACAGAAAAATGTAGCAAAATCGGATCGAAGCATTCGTTAAACTTCAATGAGACTTCATCACAATCCAAGTACAGTGTGAACCAGCAAAATCCTATTCGAGAAAACGCTTCGATGTGGATACTGGACTTCACTTTGGCAATTTCTTACCACGCTGGCTAGGACAATGTTTGGTTCGGACTGTGCCGGTTTACACTGTACTTGGCGGCAATGGCGTGGAAGCTAAAAAATCGATAAAATAACGTAGCAGTGCGATTTACCTAAACGGATCGAAAACGGCAAACCGCATTCGGACCACCAACAGATATATTATAAAGGTCGGTGGAAATAGACAAGGAGATTTATCATCGCAGGGGTGTTGCATGTGCGCCGCATGAGGTGTGAGCTCCGGCCACGGTCGCCTACGCCTCGCGACAATTGATATAAAGGTCAGGGACCGACAGAAAGGTGGATTTGCAGGTGCAGGTGAACTACTAAAGGAAGAACATTTAGAGCACACCTTGCGGGGTGGCTGGCACATACTACACCCACGGGTATTTCTCGGTAATTAGGACATTCTCATGTCCTTAATACAGCCGGTTCAGGGTTTTCGGCGCTGTTGTCGTCAGACGGCTCTATAATAATTATTATGCGGAGGCCCCACTGTCGATAATTTGGTTAAAATTAATAAAAAAAAATTGCGGTTTCCCGCAAGGTCGAGAATCCGTCCAAACGTGAAGCATCGCGACCGTTCCACCGTGAACGACGGCCAACGCGGTAGCGTTACGCTAACGATACATTAATACCGGCGCAATAAAATAACACAGTAGTAAACTGAATGATACAAAAAAAAAAAAGAAGCCAGCACAGTAGGACAAAGTGGGAAAGGAAAAAATGTATAGAAGCCAAAAATGTGTTAAACAATTGTATATTTACTGTTGGGGTTGTTAGCATTGGCTCTATACGTTTAGGGTTGGTCGTCCACCTAACATCAACAACTCAATGAAAATAGTTTGCAGACACCTCTTGTCAAGGTGTAATGTCTACTATTTTTTGAGGGGGTTTCCTAAATAAAAAATTGACAGATGTTTAGCTACAATCCAACTTCCACCCCTTAAGACATACGACTTTATTTCAAAAAGGTTTTTGATACTCATTTGTTTGGTTTGTCAACGTCCAACAAATTTAGATCTAATTTGTGTTGTTTTCTTTGTCAAAATTATTACATAGTAGTATTACTATTGTCATCATCTGCCGTCACGCATTAATTGCAACTCCGGTAAGTAGTTATTGCGGTCGTCCGGAAAGTATAAAAAAAAAAGACTCGGACAAAACAATTTTTTTACCTGCACCGCTTTTATGATCGCGTCCCAGACGTCATAAACATTTTTTAAACAATTACACTGCATACCGGATAACTTTATTATTGTATATATTTTTTTCCCCTTCAATGAAAACTGCGAATTTTTTCCGGCCAAGCTCCGTTCTGTCCGACGCACTCGAAGGACTTACAAGCGCAATATATATGTATACTACTCTCGTTAACCGGATAGGAAAAAAAAATGCAATAATTGCTCTGGTAAAATACATATTATAGTATAGGCGTCTTGGGCGTGGGAAGCAAACCATTACCTCGGATCCGATCGGCATTGTCGCCCTTGATAACGGCGTGACCCTGTTGTTATGAGCTTTAATAAATAAACAAAAACCGTATAGTTCTCATTCAAATACCCTTCCACCATCCACCAAGTCAAGCGATTAAATGATAACACGGTTCGACCAAAATTTAGGGCGGGTCTTGTCCAAAAGATCAAACCAATCTTGTCCGATAGATATGTTTTTCACGAGGAATCCAAAGCTGTCTTCAAAATTGTTCTGGCACGTCAAGTTTCTGGGAAAATAAATGTTAAAATCGGAAAAACCCCTGAAAACCCTGCTATTCCAAAAGTAAAATTGTTCATAAAAACTATAGCATAATATACTCAATTTTTGATCAATGTGTTTTATTTTCAGTATTTTCAGGGTTTTAAAAAAATGATTATGCTATTATTTGTATAAGGCATTTATCGTTTCAGTGTTTGTTTCATAGCGGTTTGAATTTTATGGGAACAATTTTATTTTCAAAAATAGCAGTATTTCAGGGTTTTCCCCGACATTAACATATATTTTCTCAGAAACTCAGATTCCTCAAAATCCATTGGACAAAGTTGCTTTCATCCTTTGGACAAAAAACCCTTGCCTACATTACAAAACTGTTATTATTCACATATTGTTCGTGCTTATAAATTACCATACATTATGATATAACGAAGAACTTGATGTGTACATTACAGTACCTAGTTTTTTCTCGCACGTCTGGTAAACATTTTAAATACTTAAGTGTTACAAAAAAACTAAATTTTATTATTATTATTATTATTATTATTAGACTTGCGCAACGGTACACGTTGTGATGTACATAATAATATTAGGAATGTGTATTTAGCAACGGACCGGCTTGTTTGACAGCGACTTGTTAATTTTATGCGGGAAAAACAAACTGTATTATAACTGTTGTTTTTTGTAGAGAATTTGTTTTTAACAAAAACCTGGGCGTTTGCAATGTTTGGACAGACAAACCGTTGTGGACATATTATCATCTTTTTATGGTTTTTTTCACAGCCTCTCGTGACGACAATTATTATCATTCGAGTCGATAAACTTTCGGAATTTCTCTAGCCGGTTTCACGGATTTCCATTTGCCGTTTTCGGCAACCCTGCGCCAAATGCTGTGTCCAACGCCCAAAATTGGTCTCTCTCGGCCAAATACGGTTCTCTTGATCGTCTGAAGTCATTACTCACCGGGAGAAAGTGCCCACATCCACACAAACAATAAATCCAAACTCGCATGCGCCTTAACAACAATAATATTATGTACACAAACACACACACACACACAACATATTAGGTACAACCGTCTGGGAGACCATCGTGTCCGCTGGGTACATGTATAAATTTACCTCAAGGTGATCTTCTGGTATTATAATAATAATAATAAAAAAAAAAAAACATTATAATAATGCAATGCGATCAAGTGTGTTCGTGGCGCGGCCGGTCGTAAAACGACAGCGCTTAAACCGACAAATTTAATAGTATTTTCATAGTGTTTTGTGGTCGTATTATGTATTATTATAATGGCGAAAAATCATAAGAGGAACAGCCGGCCGACAATAACTATAAATAGGCATTTAGTAAACTTTAAAGCGTTCGTTCTACCATAGATTAGAATATACACTATAGATTAACAACGCATGTGGAACGGCTGAAAGCTTAGTTTTTCTGTCAATAAGGCTCAGAATGGATTTTAATGCCGGTGGATCACATAATATGTGTTATTCTGTCTTTAGCCATGCCACACGTTTCCACCACCCTTGCCACCATTGAGCGCTCCCAGTGTCCCACGGGCATTGTTTATCTATAGTATATTTTATCCATGTGTCCACTCGCTCTTCCTGCTCTCCCGGTTCCTTATTCCCTATTATTCTACAAAATGCTTCCCTAAACCGTCTAATGAGTATACTGCCATGACCTCTAGATATTGTTTTTAGTTATAGTCGTATAATTGCCAACCATTTTGATATTGTCACGTTAAGTAATGACAGGCAACTATTGTTTTTTTTTATTTTTTATTGTAATTCCAATCGGACCGACGATATTCGCCAATATTTATTTATGATATATTTTTTTTTTCGAGAGATTTCGCAACGGTGACGCAACGGATCAGCGGATCGTGTAAACTGACATTTCGTGCATCGTTGATCTTGGACAGAGCGAAAGTGAATAATATAATACATATCGTTATGATAATTTGATTTTGCACTTGTGCAGACAATATTAACCAACACACTGACTTATGCGGCCGAGTTTTTTTTTAAGCGGGACGACCTCTCAGATCAGCTTGCCCGTTTACGAATATTGTACACTTGTAATGAAAACAAAAACCAACCGACGATCTCGACAGATTCCTTCCGCGTTATATGTATAATACACTAATATATTATATGTTTAATATATTGCATGTACATTATAATGTTTTTTATGAACGGTGGTCGCCCAAATAAACGTGCGTTCGCCGACCGGCTCGGTCGGTAGCTACGTTGGCAATTACATATTATTACTATTAGCAGTAGGTAATAGTAATAATAATACGAGTACATGAAAAACGTGTCGCAACCCGAGTGCGGTCGTTAAAACCCTTTACATATATTATGTCTATGTAGACTATATTATATTTTTATTGCCAGTATATCTGAGTCTGTGTTAAAAAAATAAAAAATCAGTTGACCGGATCAAAAAAAAGGTCGCCACGACTGGCTTGGAAAAGATAATATTTCACTTTCAAATCAGCTGTTCTCCCACACAAGCCCGATGTTGTAGTGTGTATATTTATTTTTTTATACATACATACATAACATATTCACCGTCTTGTCTTTTGGAAAGAAAGTAAAACGGACCGCGTTATAATAGTATATTATAAGACACAAGACGGCGGCTATTATTTAAGGCGGCCTTGTCCGCGGTGACGATTCAAACGATTCATGACTATTACCATCACCTATTGCATCGTTTGCGTTAGGTCAATGTTTTTAAGTACTTGCCCATAATGTATTATTATGTACGTGCTACCGGATGGCCGCGCCGTTTTCGCCGGGTGACTTTTGTCCTGTCAACATATAAATCTTGTCGATTCCGAAGGCCGACAATGATAGTTATTACCCGCCATGACTGTTTGTAAAAAGGATTGCATTCCATTGATTTGTATTAAAACCTATGTGTGCACAACCCGAGGCCGTTCGACTTGGGTGAGAAATTGCCAAAAACGGACGGCCACTGCTCTTGTTTAGGTGTACTTTTGAGAGTTGCGCAAAAAAATGTAAGAAGAGAGCGAAAACTTAGAGAAATTAGTCAACTCAACTAGTCATTTGTATTATCCAATCTAATAGTAGATAATATATAATATATAACTTGTACTTTCCTTGTACGGATACTTATTATGAAACTAGAGTGATTATTGCAGAACACATGCGCGACCCGACCGCAGTTTGACGGAACGGTCAAAACGTTACTCTAATGAAACCAACCAAACGGTTATTTTTTTTTTTTGCGGTAGTACTTAGCTGTCGGTACTCGACCCTAAAGATACCTAATATTAAAAAAAAAAAAAAAACACTACAAAATTGGGGGGAGGGGCGGGCCATAATTAAGTATCGGTTACAACAGGTACATCACACACAACCGTATAATCATTTTTCGGTCAACGATAACACTTGTATTTTTTTTATGCGTTTCCAATGCGGGACCCTCATGGCTTGTGCAACGGCTTCCTCTTTTTCGGGATTTCCTATTCTCAATACACACAAATAGGACAAAATGTAAATAACCACACACACCCATATGAACACAGCGACATGGCGATGATTGGTAGTAATAATAATAATACGGTATTTAATGTCGCCAAGGGCGCGATGGCGCAATTCACTATGACGGCTCGTTAAGTTTAACATAGAATATCAGCCAGTTACACGAAATTACAACTAGAAAAACATAATAATATCGTTGCCCGGTTGGCTTTTTCCGGTGGCCGAGACCATAGTGCATGTGTGACCGTGAAGGACGGGCCCTACCCTTAAGAGCGAATCCGTATGATTGTTATTGAGAAAAGGAAAAAAAAAACACTTCATATTCAACGCTGGCCGATACAATAAAGACAATGGTCTTGGAATTCCGGCTCTATTCTGAATATTATAATAATTGTTCAGTTTCCTCGACGGTGCTCTGTTAATCAATCACTTCACCACCGGCCGGGGCCGACCAGTACAACAATAGCCTTCGAATGTAGCACCCTGTAGCACCCTATGTAAAATAATACTGAACCACGACTGTTACATTATCGCTTTCGTCGGTGTTTAATATTTCTACCCTCTGCGTTTTAATTTGATCACCTTAGATCTGTGACCCATCAAAGGTAGGCCAACGAAGACGTTACAGCCGGTGTATAATATTGTACAAACGATACCGTTGTATATTATATCATTTGTATATAGTGTTACAGTAAAAAAAAAAACAAAAATTAAACGGATAACTCGATGATTTACCTTTGCTGGGCGGACGTGTTGCGGTATAAGCGAACCGAGTCGGTTTTTTAACGCGTGCCCGCATATAATAACACTTATAACCCGGCGCCGTGACTATGCAAAAATCAACCGTAGTCTCCATATTATATTACACATTATACACAATAATAATAATAATAATAATATAGGTGAAAACTGCCAAAACCGCAATATTATTCCCTCGAAAGTACCCACGCGCCAATTGGATCGTCTCTGCCCCCCCATTCGGAACTAGTGTGTATTTTTCGCTTACCTAGCCTCGTAAAGCCATCAAATTCATATTAATAGTATTACATTGTAACAGTTTTCATAAAGTATTAACCTTACACTGCCCCATTGCACGGGGTCGGCCACCCTAGTCCTATACACCTGCATAGAGCTCTATTTGGATAATGTAAATATGCACACGGACCCAACGGCGAGTAAACAAGTCTGCCAAGTCGTTAGTGAGTGAAACGGTAGCGAAAATCAATTAGACAGAAAAATGACAAAATATTTATCATAGCGGTACAATGCAAGCCAATAGCGCACGCCTCTATTGTTTTTGTAACAATATCGCATATAAAGTCATTGAATCGGTTACTACATATTGTCGCCGTACTAACCGCTAACGAGCATTAAACACTTGAAGTGTATTCATGTCGTTAATCTAGAAAACAGTGTCGTGTGTGTAGAAAGAAAAAAAAATAAGGTGTAATGACTTGACACAAATGCATAAAGATGCGTTCTTCTTTGCGAGAGACAACGGTTTATCTACATGATAAAATATCGCTGAAAATTTGGAATATTGAAACAAAAACTCTAATTGTCAATTGGATTAAATTAAAAAGAGGTTTTAACCGATTTCGACCGTGTCAACAGATTTACCGGTTAATTAATTGTAAAAGCTATAATTTGTTTTGTGAATGAAAGCCATTTGGGTTTATTTTACACCAACAAGCCGGTAAAAATGTCCACTGATCGTTTGGCTACTTATTACTACTTCTTGTAATTAAATGAATTAAAATTGCAATTTTTTCAAAGGTTAAGCCCCAATTTTTTTTTTTTTTTTGCATACAAAGGGCACCAGATAAAAAATCCGTTTCCTACATAACCTAGTAAAGTTGTTAAAGAAAACAGCTCTTATAATTTTACAGAACTCAAATCGGACCATCCTAAGTAGTCGACAGACCGCCTGCAGATACACTTTATTTTTTTTTTTAATTTAAAAGTGGGCGTATCCGGTGCAAAAATTTGGCATTTTTTTCCCACAGTAAGGCAAAAAAAAAAACTATGTGTATAAACTACCTATTGCAGTGACCCACGGTCGTCCTAGTACGGACAGACGCATTTCCTGTGGTGTGCCTACCGTGATTTTGCAAAATACAACACACACACACACACAGTGTTATTTTGGGAACGTTAGACAATAATAAATATAGAGAGAAAAAAAAGTAAATATTAACCGTTTCGCGGACCAATATTTATTATTGTTAATATTATTATAAATATGTTGTCTTACAGAAGCCACGCGTGTCTGCCCCGGTGCTAATGAAGCGTGAATTTATAACAATTTCCGTAACCGTTTTTACACGTTGTTTATTTTTTTTTTTTTTTGTAGATTTTTTCCTATCCCGCCCCCGCCCCCTCCCACTTTGTCGAGTAAACGCTTCATCGTACGAATTACACGTATGATTAATATCATTTTTTATTATTATTATGTTTTTTTTTTCAATATACAGGCCTCGGTTGTTACCGTTGAAAAAACGGGGGAGTCTACGAAACACATAGGTTTTGTGGTTTATAATAATCCGGGGACCTGTTGTCGGTTAACACCACCTGTTGACTGTGCACACACGGTGTGTACACGTCGGAAGTGATAATTTGAAACGTTATACATAATACAAAAAAAAAAAATAAAAAATAAAAGCCCCCAAACCTTCCCTCTAGATAGTACATTTTCCAAGCTCCACCAGAAGTGTAGAGGTTGTGGTCGTTTTATGAGTAATTTTTAATCTATATATATATATTTTTTTAATTTAGAGCATGCAGGAAATATTATTGCAATATTATCCGAGACATGTTTTTAGGCTATTTTTTTGTCGGGAAAAATGTACCAATCAATTGAACGGTTCACCCTGTATATATATATAGGTATAATTGTCGATTTAGCAAAACTACCGTTGCAAATGAGACTTGTAAACAAACTAAAGTAAGGAAGTTTGTACCCACTTGAACTGTTTTCTCGTGCGTTTCATACAATAATATGATACACCTATGGTTAAGAAAATAACAGTATTATATCATGGGCGACCATCCCCCTGCGGAGTGCCCTAACGCGGTATGTCGTTTCCTACTAAAAATTACTATCCTTGACATCAAAACGAACACGTTGAAACGTAGAGGAGACACGTGTTTTATTATAATAATATCTTATTGGTTTAAGTACCTTCGGACGCGGTCAGAAGAGGAAAACAAATCGTTATTATTATTTGAATAATGTCGACGGATAACGCGGGGGCGCGGAAACCTTCGAAACTTTATTTTTTTTTTCCTCGGTCTACGACACTCTTACTCTCTTACTACTACTCTGTACAAGACAAGTCGGTTGAAATATTATATTATATTATACTGTAACATATTGTGAAGGCTCGAACGCGCATAAATTACTTAATTGTTTCCGAACATTTGACACAACCCGACCAACTGTTGCACCGGTGTAGTAATAGTAATAACAACAATAAATACAGTCACGTTTGCTCGAGGAGCTGTTCGCCTAGGTACCTATACACAGCCAGAGGGCTGCGGTATGCGCCTAGTAAACCGTGTCCACGATGATATTATTATTATTATGAATTTTCTCTAAAAAAATTTCAGAAACACACACACACACACTCGGGTTAGGAACCCAACCGGTCTCGGCACTACGAATAATAATATTATATCACTTTCGGATCGGTTTTGCGCTATTAGAAAGTCGACCGGATCAGCTTTGCGCTTTTCTGATGTCATCGAAAACAAAAACAAATGAATATCCACGTTGAATAAAATACAAATGAAGTAATTTACCAGAAAAATCATCAAGTTGGTTGGTCACGAGACTTAAATTTGGTACACAGAAAATTTACCAAGCCAAAAAAAAAAGAGACATTTCATTATAAAATTAGGTAATTTTATAATAAAAATATTGCAACATAAATTTTGATCATTTTTCCTATCAACAAATACGTTTTTTGTCAGTTACCCAATTGAAATGTTTTAAAACAACAGGAAATTCAGATAAACAAACTTTGGCCATCGCTATGCTTAATGATAAACACACACGGTTCGCCGTTTTTGGGGGAGCCAGAGGGAATTTTTGGATTTTTTTTTTTTGGGGAAATCCTAATACCTATCATCTCTATTAAATTTAAGGATATAAAATTTTTACTAACCGTAGTTGGGCATAGTCTATCACGTTTGCTCTGCGTCCATCATATATATTTATGTATATATATATATATATATTATATCACAACACTCGAACACAAAAAAAAATTCAAAAAATCGCACAATTTTCTTTTCCTTTTCGAAACGCACTATATATATATATATATACGGCCGTATCCGAGTTGGTAATATATTTTTTTTTATTATTTAATTCGTTTGTTAATTATTATTAGCGGTGATATTATTATAAATAATATTTTTTTGTTAATTTAAGCGATTTAAAAAAAAAAAAATCTAAAAAAACTATTACTTCGTTATTATTATAAATCGAAATAAAAACCGGCGTCCACTGCGATCGACGTGCTGTGGAACTCGCGGGTTGTCGTGCAAGACTGAAAACAAGTAAGAACCCGCTGGCAGACGGACAGACAAGAGGTGGTCGCCGGTATACAGCTATTGCTATATTATGTTATACCTCCTATAATACCACCTTCGCGTGTTGATGCCCTCCTGTGCCGGTCGCCTTGCCGTGACGTCATGTGTCCACCGTAGGCAACCACTGGAACCGACGACAGATGGGCTTTTTCCTCGCACACGTCCCCGCCGAATGCTTTAAGGCAAACAAATGCATAGAAAAAATTGATGGCTAATCTAATCTGAATAATATCCGCGCCCATCCCTAAGTCGCCGCATACTAGACGGATAAGTCCACCGGGATATGGGGCCGAATTGAAATATCTTTGGAACTAAAAGTCCAGAACACCCGTGTTCTTTCTTGAAATCCAACTACAAACTTGTTAGGTGTTATGTATAATATGAGTTTTAGATTTTTAAAATTAAGTTGATTTATGTTATTATGGTAATACCGCAGTCGCCAAAAAACGCATGTAAAACACGATGGGTAAGGTTATTACATCCTAAGTTATGTTGGACCGTTATTACCCCAATCAGACTTTTTTTTTAAACACATGTATTTACATAAAATCTGTAATATTTAGGTATATTATGAGCAAATAAATGCAATCCCTGCCAGATGGTGATACATTAGAATCAGTCAGTATAGTAAAAAATTAGAAATTCCTAATTTGAGATGAGTTTTATTTTGGAAAAATATTACAACAAAAGTGATAACAAAATTGATAATTATTTTTTGGTGGGAAAAAAGTCGTTTATCATTTTGAAACATCTGGTATTAGGTTTTGGTAACAACAGTTATCAAATTATGTGCTCATCTAAATTTTAGCTATCATATTTTAAGAGATATGCCATTGACCGGTACTACCCACTGACTGGTATTCCCTCATTTTCCTCGACCTTGTATTTGCTAAGTCTATCAGTATTATAGACTACAGGCTGATCCACAGAGTTCAAAGTACTACTGGGCCCAACCCATTGAAACCCAACGAGCAAAATAAAATGACAAATTTTTAAAATTTGCATTTTTAGTAACAAATAAAATAACAATCTTTAACGAATCACCCTGACACGCAAGACTTTTTCACTGGCTTAAATGGCGTCATAAAGCCGCTTGGATGTTTTTTTTTATAAATAATAATGTTTAAAAAAAGTATGAAGAAAAAAATTTTCACAATAAAAAAACTACGGTGAGGTGTTATTGACATTGTAGAAAGACAAAATCTATATTATATATATGTATGTATTTTTTTTATGGCAAACAATAATGATGTTTAGATTTTTTTTAATTTTATTTATTTTTAGTATTTACACTTTACAGTAATAGCAGCTCTGGGTATAGGTGCGCTGTGCAGTGTGTTTTATTTGTGTTGGTTATGGAGTCCCTTTTTCTCCATTGTTTTTTTTTTTATCTGTAGACACTACTACTTGTTTTTATTAAGCTGCACAGAAAACATCACCGTCTACATTCAGGAAATACTAAAATAATACACAGATTTCGCTTAGACTTCAAGTACGTTATAATATATCCACAACAAAAATATTATTACAAAAACAATTATTCAACTTAACTATGATTGATGAACTAATTCAAAATGTTCGGTGTAGTATATCATACAACTTCAGGTCTTCAAATTGTAGGCTGACTTTTTTATTTAGATGCAACAAATTAATAAAATGTTTAGATGTTGTGATTAATGTTGCTAAAAATATATTATAACAAACTTAATCCAAAGATAGTTCGAAGACTTAAACACTATTTTGCCATAGTTCTAATTATTAATTGGTTGAAGTTGGTTTACAAGATCAACTGTTTAGGTTTTTATCATTATTGTTGTATCGAGTTAATAAGAATATTCTTGAATACATACAAAATAGGATATTATTAACAGTTAAGAAATATATATCTTGTTATTACTTATGCTTGAGATTCTAAAAACCTTTAAACTTAAAAATAGTGCTACACTTATTATTATTTCAACAGCAAATCTTTCACTAAAAAGTAAGAGTAGGTGATTTTAAAGGCGCTCGTTTTAAGTTTTTAGGTTTTTTATTATCACAAAAATTAAATTGACAAGATACAATATTATAGACATTACAAGTTCAGCGGTTTTGTGTACTTCCAAATTAATTGCACCAATGCGAGGAGGTCAGTGCGCACTTCGGTAAAACCATATAATATCATAATAATATAGTACAATGATATACAGATATTATAAAAAAATGTGGCCCCCCCCCCTCTCTTAGTGCGGGAAATAACAGGTGGTTTCCCGCGTAAGCCCGGATCGACTTTCGGTTTTCATTTTAATCATAATACATAATAATGTCTTCTATTGACCTCGTGCATTTATTATAGGTAGGTAATCGTCCTATGCGCATTTCGGATATCTGATCCGACCGTATGAGTTTTGTAATGCCTACTGCGTTTGTGTGATCTAACGAGGACAAGACAATTGCTGATGGCCGACATAGTAATTAATCTGAAACATGTTATTTTCGGTGTATATTTTTTTCCCCCGTGAAATAATTAAAAATGGGTAAAGGTTAACGTGCACACAGAAATATTGTGTACTCGCGTGAATACTTTAACACAGTTTCTCAGTAAAAAAAAAAAAAAAAAACACATACCTATTATCCAATTAAAAAACATAACATGTAGAATAATCAAGTAATTTTTCTCATCAAATATTATACCAGCAATAAAATACTGGGCGGACTTCGAAGAGTCATTCGAAGGACCGTGTAAAAAACATACAATTATGGCAGAATTTGTCCAATTTGACAATTATTAACATACTTTATTTATAACATATTTACACACATTGAACGGATTTCTTTTTTTTAACAAATTACAAATGTTTTTAGGTCGCTTAGCAAGAGATGACTGAATATCCATCAGAACCTGTCACTTAATGTTTTTTTTTTTTTTTGTCAACAAAATCGTGTAATTGTCAACAGTAATATTATTAAACGCTGCAGGTTAAATAACCCGAACATAAAAGTTAATAAGACAGCAAAAAAAATCCAAGGTCTTAAAAGTTAAAATTCCAATTTTACCTAGCTTCGTCTCGACCGTGTTAAATAAACATGGCTAAAATAATATATTAGTTCTCGGTAATGTCATTTGAAAAAACGATTACGTGTCGTACATTATGCCAGTGATTATGAATAAGTATACTTTTGGGAATAGAAAAAAAAAATTACTATACCGACCAAGTAAATCTATTCTGGACGACCATGACCCGGCATTGACCTAGGGCTATAATGTTTGACTTTTCAGTCAACCGAAAATCGCCAATTTTTTCCACTCGGAGTTCTTCTAATTGGCCTATTCGAGCTGAAAAGATTTATTTTTATTGTCTGTACAAATTTACAGTACATATTTTATGTATGCTCAGGTTACTACAAACATATTGTTCAAATCTTATTCTCAATGGAAAAGACATATTTAATTTTTTTTTAACTTATATATTAGTAGTGACATTTTTACCATAAAATTTTTTTACAAAGGGGCTGTTGGAGTAAATTTTAAATGCTTTAAATAAGTATAAATTAATTTCATTAACACTTCTTTGGTCAAGCCGAAAACAGAATTTATTAAAATTTTAAATACAGTATGTAATATAATATTGATAAGTTGTGGGGTGACATTGTGGTGGATAAAAAAAAGTATAACATTTTAAAAGAGTTCTGTCACATTAAAGTAAAATATATAGATGTACATTATTTTGGTCTTGCAATTAATGCATATTAACTCTTATGGAGCATTGAATTATATGGTTTTCTATATTCATACAAAACATGTATATATATTTTAATTAAAAACTGTTATAATGTATTCATTTGTGTTCAAAACGATAGTTACATAATCAGAAAAATTAGTTAAATCAGTCTAATTTAAATAAGCGGCTGTTTTGTACACACATCTTTGTATCAAAATGATCAGTTTTAAATTAATTAAGCGCCTAGTTATACTAGTGTACAATTAGGTAACATATTTATATTGTAAAAATGTATTACATAATATCGAATCAAATTAATTACATTCTTGTTTAAACATAATCCTATTGGTCTTGCGAGGTTGTATATGTAGTGATTGCATTGTGGTAGTTGTCACTGCATTCCGACTACTTACGTTCTATATAATATAGTGTACAGGGTGGTTTATTACGGATTTTTCTTCAATGAAACACCCTGTATACTTGATATTACCGGCACCGTATTATGTGTATTGAATCCACTGTAAATGTATAACACAATCCGTTTGCGCAGACGGTCCAGCAGGAATTTTTTAACCGGCCATTAATATATTCACCTTGCCACCTTTTCGTCCGATTGTGCCCCTATAATAGCTGTTTTCAACGGTTTTAATGGGTTTTCCGTTTCCATTTACTTCAACATTGTTTTATTTTTTTGCAAATACTTCTTAGAACTTAACAGTACAACCGCACGGTACCGTCGCACCGCATAGACACCCGTCGACAGTGGTTTTATTGCTCGACCTATGTTTTTTAGATGACCATTTTGGCCTTCATATGTAGTGCACAATATTTTACACGGTCAGACTTGACCGCCATACTCGTGTGTCCAACTACCCAGGAATCTGATCTGAAATGCATTTTGCACACTTTCTACAATGTGCTGCGTTTAACCATTTCGGTACAGGCTACTTTCGCCCGGAAGGAATACGAAGGGGAAAACTTACAGCATACATATTTAAAAAACGGCAATTTTGTCAAAACAATAAAGATTTACGGTTTTTGCGTTCCCCGTGACCATATTTAACGCAAGTAAAAATTAAATCAAATGTCAAATGCTAATTCGAAAAAAAATTAATCATCTCAGGTGACTCACGTTATGCATATAAATAATATTAACCAGCCAAACATTAACATACACTATAAATATTCAGCATGTTATCACACACACACACACGTTACCTTTTTTGTAATCCAGTCGGTGTGTATTTATTATGCAAAAAAAAAAACCTATAATTTCGGTTTTAAAACGTTTAACGTTGTCGGCCAGATAAATGACCAAAATAAAATACATACAATAGACCAATCCTAATCATTTTGATTATTTTATATGCGTTTTACCAGTAGCATTGCGCTATATGAAATGAACTGTTATTAATACAGTGATTAAGATCAACCATGACGGTGTGCAACATCATGTGATGTGCATTATATTATATCCCAAGCTATGCGAGTCTATATAAGGAGGTTCGGATAAAAAAAAACCCAGCGCTGACTAAAACACACCGATTGCACCATCTGAACTGCAGCTATGACGATCGAGTTTGAATTAGCATAGCTTTAAAAATTGATTGAGCAAAAAAAAATTATCTAAAAACTTTATATTGTACTTTATTGTAAACTTTATATAACTTTATATTATTTTACTACAAGACAGGCCCGTCCAAAGCATTTATTGGGTTAACCGAATCGACATTGTACAGGACAAGTGCAAATTTCCAAAATGTCTCGATCAGTTTTCTGTGAAGTTTGTGTGTGTGTAAGATGATGGAATCGTGAGTAAGTACTTCAAGTCGATCGATGTTCGGCGGTTAGCGTTGGAATTGATAAACGTGATCGTCCCGAGTTGTTGTAATTGATTCCTGCGCTGAAATACATTACCTATGTTGTGATATTCGTTGGGTTTCGGTAAATGATTCTGTGCATACCAATGGCCTCCGGGTAGTCGACCAAATTACACACTGCTAGTCTCATCAGAAATACTATCCGAATCGCCTACCGTGACCTTTATGCACTGAACTCAATGTGTATGGGACGCAGCCATTTTGTGTACCAATTTCATGGAAAGTAAAAATGCTACGTTACTTTTTCATGATACATATTAAAACGTTAGCTAAGACGACGATAACACCTTCGTATATTTAATAAATCATAGAAATGTTAGGTTAGGCGATGATAACACCGTCATATACCTGGTAAACAGTAGAAACAAAACAAATATCATGGAAAAAACAATAACCGTTCACAAAATGGCAGCCATCATAGTTGTTGTAGTTTTGATTTTCATTTACTACAAGTAGTGACGAGTGGAGATTTTCTAATACTTCTAGTGCTATTTTCTCTCTAATATTAAGTCCTTCCATTAGAATTGTTTACATTTTAAGTTATTTTACTGATTTGTGTACTTCTTGATTTTTTATGTTCCCCATATCATACAAGTTATATGCTCTTTAAATCTAACCCCAACTTTTTATTTTTATCTGATCTACACGCAGAGTTGTGCAAAATCTTATTCAAATACAAATGTATTCAATTTTATTCGAATAATTTTTTTAAAATGTATTCAAATAAAAATTTGTCTTCCTATATTTACTGGTTTTATATATTTTCTAAATATAGAACATATATGATGTATACGAAATAATATTTTCAAATATAATTACTTGAAAAAAAAAACAATTACAAACTATTTAAATGGTATTTTAAAAAACAATAGAATAACTTTTACTTGAATAATGTGTTATCCAGATAATGTTTTATTTTAATTATGCACAAGTCAGCCTACTTGTCATTTATCACATTCTTCACATTCTATTTTGTAAATGCCTGGTTTTTTCTCTTTCCCTTTTTTATCTTTGCTGCTACTATATAATAATTTTAAATAACATTGCGATTTTTTAAAACAAACTGTTAAACCCCTTAAGATACCTAACCCCCCCCCCCAAAAAAAAAAACCATATCCGGTCTTATAATTTTTTCTTCAGCCCCCTCCACTAAGGTGTCCTAATTTTCTTTGACCATTCTTACCTAAAAATCATATCCATTAAATTCAGCTATTACAATTTATTATGAAATTAAGTTCTTTGTCAAAATAATTTAGAAAACACAAACGTTTTAGCTTCGATGCGGAGCAACGATGCTATTTCTAATTCCACCTGGCTTATGACAGATACAGTCGGTGAGTTCTGACGTGCAGCGCGATCCGGTGCATCTTAATATATTTAAATTTATAGTTATTTAAAAATGTGTACACATTGAAACGGTTATTTTCAATCAGTCGATCCGGAAACGGCGGGTCTGGCCGAAAAGCGTTCGGCTAGGAATATTGACCGCAAGTCGCCTTATCCACGTCAGGTCGGCGCGACAAGCTGCTGCCGAAGTCGTCCCTGAACGACTCCTATATCCAGTTTTGTATATTAAACTATATTTTATACGTTTACCTACAATAATTTATAATAAACCCGTGCACACAGACGGTGGTCATACGCGTTTGTCAGCGTCGAAAACGTAAACCAGTTACACAATACAGCGGATCGGAGGAAATAATATGAAATACTAGTTTTTCTTAATAAGCCTTATGACTCAATAGTTTCATGATAATAACGTGAAAGCTAACTGGCCAAAGAATATTTCCTGTTAACGGCGACCGCGCGAATTACTGTGTTCTACTGATGTATGAAGAGCCGCAAGAGAGCTCTAAAAAATTCACACTAGGCACTGCTCATATAATTGAAAATCAAACTCTCAAAAAAAAAAAAAAAAATGTTACTAGGTTACTCAGAAGATATCAAGGTCAGTTACAACAGAAAGGACAGATTCATATGATTGTGGAAGAAGCTCTGCCGTAAATAAGTGATGATACCTCATCTAATGAGGTATCATCTCAATCTTAATCATCTCAAGTAAAAATACAATATTAAATTGCAAAAATGACATTTTAGTAGTCTAGAAGGATATGTATATTAATTATTTCTCAGCCTTGCCTTGAGGCCAAAGAGTGTCACTTTATTTTACCTTTAATAAAGTATTATTTTATGTAACATTTCTTTTTTTTTTTTTTGTAAAAAGTAACCTGTATAATATAAAATCGTTTCGTTCCCTATTTGATTCATATTTAAAATGTGTTCTGTAAACTAGTCGTTACACGACAGTCTCTTAGTAATGTACTAATATGTATAACACCGTTTTATATTAATGATCAATGCCGTATGGAATAAATAAATCAATTATTAATGATCAATTATTACCTACATACATTTATATATATATTTTTTTTTACAAACTATTAATTATTACTTTTTTTTTTTAAGTAGTTTTAAGCATTAAGTAAAACTGTAATGTACTTTAATCAAATTAATAATATTTAAATTCAAAATATCATTTGGCTGTTCTCGTTAAAATATAATTAAATAAATTAAGTTATTATGAATTTATTGAACATAAATTATAGTGATTTGTGTATAAGCATTGTGTATAAGCATGTTTACCTAAGTAGGTGTCTACCGTAATAATTACTTTGGGAAATTCTAATTAAATGAAATAATCAAATAATGTAGATAGACACGCCCAACGATTGATTTCAGCACTGAACAGCACTTTTCACAGGTTTTACTTAAAATGCCTTCAACATAAATATAATATGAACCTTTAATGACTTCATTGCTTACACGTGTGCCGGGTAATATTATAAAATTGAACCGTGACGGTTAATCAGTTTTTTTTATGTCATTAGCGAGCAATCGGGTTGTGTTAGCGCTACTGCAATAAATATGTAAATTAAAAATCTAATGCACGTGCCCGTTGCACATGGTATAAGGTCGGTTTGGTAGATATTTTTTTTTTGTGTGTAGTATATTTTGTTTGTTATTTCGGTTACAGCCGGGTCGGTTGGTTTGTTATACCTAACGGTTTAATATTTCCGTTTTTCCTACGAGTGGACATACTCCCACACGTGCGCTTATAATGTGCGCTACACACTATTTTTGATATTATGTATAATATTATCATTAAAGAACATCCCGACCAACAAGCCTAACCGAAGAATAATAAATTAAAAAAACAGTTTTTCCAACAACAACAACAACAACAACGGCGGAAAAGACAAATTATTCGGAAGGCTGTCCGGTGGGTGTTTTGTGTAGTGATGTAATATTGTACATTTTGCATGGCGCCATATGTTATGCTTTTTTTGTGCAACTTCGCGCTTACTTTTGCATTGAAAATAATTATCGTCCACTAACATTGCAGTCGGCTCGGTCGACTATCGTCACGCGGATAGTAATTAAACTATTAGTGAAAAATCAATCGCAGATGTCGATTTGTCGTTAATGAATTTGAAGAGCAAAACAAAAAAATTTGTCCCGATCATTCCATTTTTGTAAAAATGACCATGGACGACCCACGTCGAACGAGTGCAACACTATGACGTAATGGGTAGGTCTAGGCTTGGTTCGTACGAATATTACGGGAATAGATACCGAGTAAATATTATCATCGTGTGTTATCCGCTATAGACCAAATCGAATTCACCATATTATAATACCAATGTGTGTGTATCCGTTCGTTTCAATAGGAATACGCCGTCTCCGATTAATGACTGTTATTAGCAGCACCACCGCGGGCGTTACCAATGGGATGGTTTCACAGTTGATGAACACAGGACTCCCACTGTACTATTATTATTATCTACTATGTATACACAGCATCAAGACCGACCGAGATGTAACTATTTTAATTGCCAGCGAATCGTTAATGCTTGAACTCGAGATCATCCTCAAAAATAAAAATATTCCAGTCCGACCGAACCATTTGAATCGTATAAATCGTACAGGGAGATCCATTTAAAAAAGTTAACACTTTTGTTGTTTTTCTTCTTGTAAACATTTTTTAGTCCTGTATTTTTTCCACTAACTAAAACTACTAGGAATTAGTGCAACTTCTTGTGGGACTTTTTCAATATGTTTTTCATCATTTAACAAAATTGTGTATATTATTTAAAAAAACATTAAGATGTTATGGATTGAAAAACAATGTGCAACGCATTGACAGCACTTTAAGACCGATTTTTATCAAATTTAATAACAAGAAAAAAATCAAATTATAAATTTTACATGTCAATTTATACTGCTCGCATGTTTCCTTTTAATCATTATGTATTATGGAGGTGAATTAAAAGAGATAGTGGATTATAAATAAGGTATTAGAGATACTAGATTGCTGGACATATTGATGTATCTGCATGAAGTGTGGATACTCTTAACTTTTTTTCTAGTGGCCAGTAGTTATTGGAAACAATCTGGCAATCAGGTCATAAACAATATCCTATATTGATAGTGATGATCGATGGACAAGTGTTTTTTAGGGTGTGCTAAATTTGGAAAAGTGCCTTTTTTTGAGTAATTATATTGTACATACATTTATAAAACAAATCACAAGCGATACCACTCAGGTTATGTAAATAATAAATTATTATTATAATTTATCAAAAAGTATAAACTATTTTGGCCACAGATGGTGCTGAAAATCTGGTCAATGCATAATTATTAGCTACTGTCGAATAATTGTTTTGAAAATTAGTATAAAACGGTTTCGATATGGTCAGTATAATATCATATGAGTCGCTCAACCCACAAATTAACCATTTCAAGAAAAATCCTACTATAATTTTCTTAATGCCAGTGTAAAAAAATTAATTCTACCATTTAGTGGATACATTTTTTTATAAGTTCAGGTCAGTATACGGCTCCGAAATGTTTAAGGTGATAAAATAAAATGTAACAAAAAAAAGAAGGACCGGGCGTTATTTGCAATTTAAATTCTTTGGTACGCGACGGTAATCTCTGTACGGCTAACATGTGTACGAATAATTATTGAAATTACACTGTAATAACAACTGTACAGATTGTATACTTTATAATAATAATAATGCAAACGTTTGATCGGATTTACCGCGTTTTACCCGTGGCGTAGATCCGCAGCTGGTGTAATATACACTCGCATAGGAGAGAACATAATAATAATATTAGGTATACTTACACTTGCGATTGGTATGCTGCGCCGTTTAGCAGCAACCCGCTGAGGTCAAGCAACTCTGTTGCCGGTATAATGTCGAATACAGCCCAGTGCATAGTAAGTCATTATTATCAAAACACGATGACCGGTACACGAATTATTATTATTATTTTTACTATTCAGTCCGGCAATGGCTACAACGTCGACCGCACATGGAAAAATCACAAGCCGGTGTTAAATATTTCCGTTTCTTTTTTTTTTACTTCTGTCGAAAAACCGTTTAAATTTCATGTCAAAATGAAAATAGCATCTCTGCTTTGCGTCGAACCTAAAACGATACCGGCTCGGAAATTACCTAATATATTAATATCCTATCCGACGACTCGCACACATATTTTACCGTCATTAACTAATATGTCATATTATATTATAATAAATGATAATAATATGTTGTAACTCGGCAAGACCAAACGTCGAAATGGTATTCATAATTTTAATGGATAATCATTATTCTAAGTAATTTTTTTTCACACGGGTTTAAGATCTAAGTGGTAAACCTATGAGAAGCAAACAAGGATAAGTTATTTGTCTCAGGAGTCCGTCAAAAATTGCAGGAATTATTTAAAAATTTTTAATGGCTTTATGGTTACTTATGAGTTATGACCGTTTCTGGTTACACTATAGTTCTATGATACAGTGTTGCTATGGATAATAATATACTAACGATTTTGCTAAAATTAAATACACAGATAACTCGACAAGAAACACTAAACGTTCTTATCTAGTCTCAGTCTAATAGTCTAGGCAAAATCTTTGGTTAGGTAGAATTCACGGGATAGTACATTTTTTCTTAACATGCCAAACTATGTAAATACTGAAATATATAAAAATCAATGTTTACCAACAACTATGGAATTTGAAATCCAAACTATTTTATCATTTAAAATATTAATAATAAACAAATTAAAACAGATGAACCAATATCATCAATATTATGGTTAATTAATTTTAAATAATATCAAATAAAATCACTATTGTTTCAAATTAATATTTAATAATTAAAACAATATTTCTTAATCGAATTTGGTTTTGTTCATAGAACTTATACATTTAAGGAGCCATCAAAAGTAATTTTTAACTCTGTAGTACTCTGTAGCTTACCGAAAAGCTAGCAAGAAAGAGCAGCTTTAAAATTGAATTTGCATCTTCCCTAAAGTACCGATAATTTGCGCTTATTAAAAAAATAGGTGGTCATGTTTTTTTTGTTTAATAAATAAACTGTATAGGTTTCTTTTAGGTTTTTAGTTGGACAATTATTATGGCTTTACGCGCGATTCTTGCAAGTCGATTTAATTTTCTTAACTATTATTATCATTGGATTGCGTGCGAGCACCGTTTCATTGTTCACTTTTTTTGCACAACGCCACAATATTGCCTATATTATTTATATAACGAATGGAAAACCCTATTATTGATAACGATCAACGGTCGAGAGTGGTACAAGTGCACAAGACGTGGCGCGGAGACTTTAACGCTAGTGTATAAAAGGAGTTAACTCGAGTTTGGATTGGAATAAAAATAAAAAACCGTTGCATTGTTAAAAGCAAGCCCGCGGATATAATATTATGGGCCGGACAAGTCCATACCATTGTATGCGAAAACCGTATACTTGCAGATCAACAAGCGAAACGCGCTTTTTTACCTTTCGCCAGAAAATACAACACACACACACACAAAATGACTTTCTACCGGTCCAAATTAAGTAATTTTTTTTGTTATCCCGTCATAACAATCATATTTATATATATATATATATATTGGATAACCGCGGTCATCGTTAAATTTTTGTTAGCTTTGTGTACCGAATTTTTGTAAATGGGCTCTTGTACGTTCAGCCCGACAATAAGAGAAATAATTATTGTACATTAATGCGGATAAAAAATTAGCGCACCAGTCGATTAACGGCCGACAAACCGGGTGAGAGTAAAAACGGCTGTATAACGTTTATAAAATATATCAATAATAATACTACTAAAGTATACTTAATATAATAACGTGGACCATTTAGATGATGATAATAATATGTAGACTGCGTTCGTGTAAACGCTCGTGTAAAACCAAACCGAATTGGAAAAATCTCTTTCTATTATTATTACCGTATAAATTATTATCGTTATAAACGCCATCGTGTTTTGTAACACTTGAATATATGTTTAGTACACATAACCGTAATTGGAGTAAATCATCGTCATAACTTTAGACACGCTCGTGGATTTTTGCATACGTGTCTACTACTAACTACCGTCGGAAGTAAAAGAAGAAAAAAATAGAATATAAAGTAGTATACAAAATATGTGGAAATACATATTTTATAATAGCTATATTTAATATTATTACTTTTCTGTATAACTGTACTATTTTCTGTTGTCTATATTTGTACGTTCTGTTAACCTATAATAGGTATTCGATGATTAATAATTGTAGACCGGTTTAGTATTTGTTTCATTTTGTTTATTTATGAGACATTACTCAAATAGTTTTACACATTTCTAATTGACTTGTTGTAAAAATAACAATATTATGAAAAATTGGTATAGTTCTTTGAAATTCATAATATGATAAAGAAAATACCACAATTCAAAGTATATTATGTTACGGTACATTGCATTGTTGAGTTATGTACACTAAAAGAAAAGAACTGAGATAACTGGTTTTCGCTTTGATAGTTTGTACAGCACAAAGTTAAAAGTTCGGTGTGTCTTGGAACAAATTTGGATGAAAACTTGTAATTTTGAGACGTTGGATTTGTATAAGAGGTTATTATTATACCTACGCCATATTGAACTACAATAATAAATTGTACAAATTGTCTGGACAAATATAGACTGTTTTTTAATAATATAACATTATAGTCAGCTAAAGCTAAATGCAAGTACTTTTAACCCATACGAAATTAAAAATACATTTATAATACCTACTCTACGCAATATTGTGTAAATATTAATTAATCATGTTTTTAACAGGTCCACACTAACATTAGGAATGATGTAGATTATTTTTATAGATGGCGCTCTAATGATATAATAAACAATGTTTCTAGTCTAGTTATTAACACTGACTAATTATTTATTACATAATATAAAATATGTACATGCAATTTTTTTCATATTCAACGGCAATAAAAATATGCTTATGATAAAAAAAACTAAGTCTCAGTAAATAAATGACATACATAGGTATTTTAATATGATATATTACCATATCACTTAACCAATACATTCGGCGCTACTCAACTGTAAGCTAAAAAATGCAATTAATAATATTCAATTTGCGCTTATCGATTAGCATCTATCAACAACAAAAATAATGATAATAATATATTGTTATACTGAATGAGTAAAAATTAGTACCGTGTAATTATAAACACAGCAAATATTGACAACCTACTGATTTTTTTTTTTTTAAGTCATAATTTGTTTTTGAATTAACGACGATGGCAAGTGGGACAAAACCAAACTAACTGTTCAGACTGCCAATCCTCTAATACTCTATGTCAAAACTGTACATCTACCCACCAAAAGATTTCCCTTGTTTAAGACCTCGTTACATATTAATACAGTACTACCTACTAAATGTCTTATCACGTTGGTTTATTTAAAATAAACGTATGTACCAATACCGTTCATATACAAGGTGATCGTTTTACCGTGAACCACTCAATAACTCATTGGGTTTAATTAATAATTACATTTTTTTTTTCATAGCGTTTTTTTATAACGTGATCTCAATTTTTCACGTTTTAAGTTATTGAAGTTTCAAGTTTAGTGGGGGAGGAAAGATGGAAGTAGTATTATTTTTATCAGTGCGCACTTCCTTAACTTTTAAACTCTTTTTAACTTGAAAAATAGTTGTTCAAAACTCTATTGTGAACCAGTCAAAATTGTTAGTAAAATAGTCTTAATTTAAAAACCTTATAAAATGTATGCGTTACCGTTTGTTTTCTAAAAGGTGATATTAAAACAATGTTTTGAAGGGGGTAAAAGCAAATAAAAATTTCAATTTCAATCTGTTATGGCAATTCAATTCACACTAATCAATAATTAAACTGCATAGCAACGTTCCTAAGAAAAGTTTAGAGTGTCCACACTTCATGCAGTTACATCAATACTTGGATATTGTGTCCTGCAATTTAGTACCTCTAATATCTTATCTCTAATCCACTATCTCTAGTAATTCACCTCTATAATCCTGCATACTCCTCCTTAATCCCTTCCTAATCCTGTCAATTGTGAAAAATTGAGATCACATTGTGTAAGAACACTATGAAAAAAAAAAGTTGAATTTCTTATTAAACCCTATTAGATATTGAGTGATTAATAATAAAATATGATCACCCTGTATTATTTGGTTTCACGATTGTCGATCCCAGACTTTCGAATTTGCAAGCCAAACGAATTTTGGGTTGGTACACACATCACTCAAATCGAGCAGTACATAATTACTAAGTATCAATAACTACTGTTTTGAATGACTTAATAAAAAACGAAAATTAATTGTAAAATAAATACTTATTATACTTTCAAAAAATACTTGTCAATGTGTTTTATGCGTTACTTTTAGCTGAACCGGACGACCAAACGCGGTAGCAACTGTATTATGTAAGGTGTTCTGTATTTTCATAATAATTATATTATATTTAATCCGGATGATAATTATTTGTAAATTACTGTGCACTGTTGCATTGTCTCGAAAGTGTTTAGCCGGACTGTTCGATACCCGTTGAGAAAACGGGGGCTTTCCTGCAATAATTATAGCAACATTTTTTAACGACACTTGCGGTAATAGCTTCATCGACCTTTCGGTTCAATAAGCTGAGTATGTACCTAACTGTGTACCTACATGCGCTTTAGCTAATTATATACAAACCTAGTGTTGCATCATATTTGGTAAGTCAAAGCGGACCATATGGTGGCCAGTTGATAATATAGCAATAAAAAATAACTCGTGAAAGTAAAAAAAAAAAAAGCAAAAACTATCTAAAGAAATCCTATTTTTTTTTTTCAATCTTAATTCATCACACGAGACAATAATTATTGTTACCTTTTAAAAGCACATAAACGTAATGCGGGTTTCTATGTAGAAAAGAACAATAGAAAAAAATACTCAAAACGCATAAAATTGTCTTCTTCCATTGTTTCAAAAACCAATAAAATCAAATATATCTTTATTATAAATTTACTAATGCTTTCATTTAGTAGAATTTCATACAAACACAATGATGATGCACACTTATGGATTATGACTGTTATAGACTGTAAAAGCTGTTTATAAGATGATAACCAATAAGTATATCAATCAACGTACTCGGTGTGAAAATCCATTTAAAATATATAGATAAGTCGAGTACACAAACGCCGGACATGATAAATGGTACACTTATTTTGTATCCAAGTCGATATTACTCTGAAACTAACAGTTAGAAATAGAAAGTTTGTTGGTTAAATTTAATGTAATGCGTGCCTCATCATCTACCAATTTCATTGCTAATATAGATAACTTTCATATTGCCATTAAGTAACCGCATAAGATTTAAGACTGTGTACTTAATTGTTAATCATATTTATGAGTGTTGCGTAACTTCTTCCACTGCATCCGGAATCGTTGTCAAATCAATGCAAACACTTGGCAACAAGTAGTTGAAAATGAACTGAGAAAAATTACACATAATTATGTCTAATTATAATGAGACACTTTAAATAATTTGATTGGTCTTGAGGTGAAATTACTAACTTGTAATCAGAATCGTTTTTTTTTTTTTTTGTAAAAATACATTTACTAATGATTTATGTTTGACTTAAGGACACTGCGGGCGACCAGTTTTATAAAATCCAAAAGTCGTTTTATAGTTGGTACGTCAATAAAATATGTTTTAATAAACTATTATTATTCGTACTTATTATTGCGGTTACAACTTACAATTCCAAAGATAACCTTCACACTATATTAATTCATTGTCAGACTCTTAATTAGGGTAATGTTTAGTTATTTTTTAATAAAACATCATAAATCAAATGTAGATTTTTTCTAGAACCCCGGGAACTTTTTAATGGTAGACCTGATTTTTTTTTACTATCTTCTGGTGAGAATCAACTCTAGTCGTTACTTTGGCAAGGTCAAGAGTTAGAAAAGTTTTCTTCCTCTTTCCTTTAATAACGTGACACGCGTTACAGGTTATTCTAGTGTCGACCTTAGACTTGGCGTCTTTCGCACAGACACCAGTCATAAAACGTTGCCCGTACATAAAGGTGGGGCTTACTTTAATTTTTTTTACCTGTCACCCCTTCAATTTCTTTATTGCCTTAAAAAACGTCATTTATATCTTAAAAGATATTTTTAAAAAATGTTAATTATTCTTTTCCATACTTTTATAGCCACTAGTTAGATATATTTTTCCACAATGTGTGATTTTTTAATGGTAACATATTATGTATTATTATTTTAAACTTTTAAACTAAGAATAATTTGCTGAAGATGTCGACTGACTACTCTTACTACTCTTAGAGTTATTTAAGTTAACCATTAAGGATGGGAGGTGGAGTGTGTTTGAGCACAAAAAAATAATACTTCACTTGATAGTTTTTGAAAACGATTATCCAAAACTGGTTAAGGTTAGGATAGGTTAAGTTAGATTAGGTAGGTTAGGTAAGGTTAGGTTAGGTTAGGTTATACGTTACTGTTTAAGGAGCTTCAGTTCATAAAGGGTTTATAAATATATATATGGAAATTAGGTGAACTGTGGACTGTAATTAAAAGTACAACGAAAATAAAAGTTACATGGATATGTCCTGCAATATCTCATCTCTAGTCCACTATCTCTATTAATTCACATCTATAATATCTCCATAATTCCTTAATACACCTCCATGACCCTACTCCATAATTCCTTCATAGTCCTCTTCCACGATCCTCCTTCATAATCCATAATGGCGTCAGCACTGTGACGTCCATTTATGGACCTCCATCAATCAAACCATCAATGGTTTCATGCAGTCACTCTGTTGATGGATCGACTAAATTTTGGGATTTCTGGAAGCATTTTATGTAATAAATATTGTAGTCCGAGATATTTGTTTTTAATGATTAAAAGACAATATGCGAGCGGTATAAATTGACATGTGAAATTTATACTTTGATTTTTTTCAAATTTAAACTTGCTAAAAAGTATATAAAAAAATAAGGCCTTCCAAGGTGTCGACCAGAAAAAAGATTTTGAGATTTTTTTTTTGTTGTTGTTTGATTCAGACACCGATCAACTTCATGCAAGTTTCCGTTCCACTTGGCTCGTGATCCGACGGGCGTGGGGTTCGTGTACTCCCCCACGGTGTGTACATTACACAGGTATTTATTATACTTATAAGAAGTCATAGTCCCCACGCTCGAATGGTCTGCTCCCCGGCGTCGTGGTGTTCGTGCGCTCGGCAAAGGTCGATGGTATACATTTTTTTTTTTGTATTTTTTTATCGAGGGCGATGAACGGGTGAATCACACTCACACCACAGACCCGAAGCCGTTTTTCCTTATAGAGTACAAGTGTTTGGGAAGATTCGCAAACTGGTTCACCCACCCGCCGGCCAAGCGACAGTGTAACGACCAAAACGATAATGCCATTATATAACTTAACCTTTTTTTTTACTTACTTACTTAACCGAAGCCAGTGACGGCCTGGGTGTCCGTTGAAATTATCAAGAACCATTGATTAATCGCGCCTTTGTCTCCGCCAATCCCACGCGTGTCTATGACTCTGTAAAAAATTTAAAAAATATATATATATACATATTTGTTACCAACGTTAATGGTATATTTTATAGCGATAACCGGTACGAAAACTCACGGGTACCAATTATTATTAAACAACATATTAATACATCATCCGGGTTTATCGCGTTGGGATTATGCGGAGACGGCGGAAGCGTTTTTCAATGTAAGAATATTGTCTTGGGCCAGCTGGACTACCTCTATATAATAGCTGTAAAACACAATGTCTATGTCGTCGTCGTCTCCTGTGGGAATAATCCTTCCCAGAAACGACATAAAACCAAATTGAAAATTCCACGGTTAAAAAAAAATAATAATAATTAAATAGTACGAGGTGTTCGAGCCGGACTGGATCTTCTTCTTGGATCGCGCGTCGATTTACATCTGGACACCGACCTGCAACACAATAACATCTCAATTGTGCGAGTACCTTAATAATAGTCATTATTGCAACTCGTTGAATATAATAATAGCGCATGGTATATCTATTTGTACAAAGAGTCTTAGAACGGAAACCAACTTGTTCCGTTACGTGCCCCGGTTGTTATTATTTTGTAAATATTTATACATGCTTTAATATCGCCACGGAGTAAAGCTCAATTAGTCGCTTTAAACTGTTGCCTAATTATTGTGAACCTGCAGAATTTAAGGTTCAAAAAACTCGAGCTACTCTATATTAGTCACTAGCACAGCAGTTCACGGTACAATTGTCTGCAAATCAAAAATTCCACACAAGTAACATTACATAAATTAAACGTATAAATACAACAAATGTTGTTTCGTTTATTGTCCATGCTTTAAATGTTGCATGCAATCAAATTACTTTTAAACTAAACCATACTTGTGCCTAATAACTGTGTCTTCATCATTATACTTATTATTATTCTTTTGGTTCTTGTTGCATTAATTCTACAACTTCTGGAATAGATTTCTTTCTATTTTTTCTCTCTACTTTCTGGCCATATAATCTTGCAGTTTCCCAAAACCATAATTTCACAGACAATAATAATCAATACTTTAACTTGATTTATCTAACCTAACCTAACTTGAATTTTGATTTCAGCCTTCTTACTTTACAAATACCTGTATTAATATCAGTACTAATACTTTTCTGAACTATTTTTAGTACTATTATTCAATTTAAAGTTTAATAAAAAAAAAAAAGGGTGTATGACAAAAATTCATTTTAATTTTATTTATAGACTAAAGACCTAAACAAATGTATATTGGACGAGTGGTTAGGTTTACTGATAAGTAAATTATAGTAAGTCACATATTGGAATCGATTATTTGTGAAAGGAATTTAGTCCAAAAAGTTTTTACTAGTAAAAAAATGTAAAAAATATTTTTAATACTTATGCAATTGTTCAAAAAAATTTTATTTTTTTTAACTAACAGCCAGAGTTGAATTGAATGCAATAGAATGATGTGAAGCCAAAACTGCTTTACTAATATATTTTATAAAAATATATCATAAATCATTAATAGGAACTCTTGTTGTTAAAATTTGAAACGCCGTAATAAAATGAACTATCATGCGAATTTCGACTCCAAACCTAACCAAAACTGTTTTAGCAATAAATTCTCAACAAAATTGTGACTTATGACGTTTGATAAATAAACGTTACATTTTATAACGCACTCGACAAAAGAAATTTAATATTATATTACTAGCGCTACACTCATCATAGCAAAAGTATTGTGCGAATTTTGTTTAAATATTTGCTTTGGGTTAAACGGTTTGAGTTAAAAAAAAAAAAAAAAACGGGAGTGTGGTATTTACAACAACAACGCGTAGATTCTTTGCATATTGTGCATATTGGGAAAGCAGTGTGGAATGATTTTCTTTTACAACTATTCACAACCGTTTAAAAGCCCGACACCGGATAGTGTCAACTTAAAATGATCTACCTAGTCTGGATCGGTGTACTGTTTTACGCGGCGTTCGTTTGGAAAGGATCGTTGGGCGACGACGACGAGACCAAACCGTCACTGGCAGACCAGCTGAATGTGATTTTGAGCTTTCCAGAGTGGCAGAGGATGACCAGCGTGGCAGCCAAAATCAACGGCAACCTGTCGATCACCGGGAAAGATCTATTCGTGTCGGACAACCTGTTTATCGGCAACGAAAGCTCGGCCAACACGTTGGTGGGCGACCACGACCCAAACGCCAAACTTTTCACGGTCACTCATTTGATGGCGTGCGTTTACGCGAACGCGGCGGTGAAGTTTATAGAATTGCTAAGGAACATCGTGGTGGCGTGCAACCGATCCAAAAGCAACGTCAGAAGCCAAGTGGATTACCGGAAAAAGAGGAAATCAAAAGCACTGCAGCAAGAAGTAAACCCTGTCGACCGCGAATCGGCCGCAGGAACCAGCGACCGTCCGCCGACCGAGGAGACGCTAAATGCCGACTTCCGTACGGCTTGGTGGATTTTGAACTTTGGTTTGCTTCAGTTCACCGAAAGTAGTCCAATGTTCGATCGGATGTACAGCGCGTTGAAATATTTGACCGACACGGTACAGTCGGGCGAAACGTTCTACTCGTTCCCCGGGGACGCGCTGGTAACCGAGGTCTTGCCTTCCTTGGGACGGTTTAAAGAAGTGTCCAGAAATTTAAACCTGGAGCTACGCGTGTACACCGGCTTAGCGGACCCCGACTACAACTATAAAGTGGGCGTGATTTCTGGTAAGTTGTCGTGCTTTCTCACTAACGAAGCCAAAAACACTTTGCTGCCGTTCTTAGACCATTTTTGCACGGCATCCGAAGTGCCCGTTCCCAGCGTTAACGCGCTGACCACTATGCTTAAGGATAAATATGGTGTACAACCGACACCCGTCGACTTGGCCTATCAATTTGCATCGGGAATCACACGACTCGCGCGCGATGTGAACACAAATTATTATTCACAATTGGGTTTCGTGTACAACGTCGCCGATGAAACCACTTCTTTTCCAAAACCACTGACCCCAAGTCCACCGTCCACGGTCATCGTCGACCAAGACCTCCTCGAGTTCACGTGATCACTTAAACCTATCCGGATATCGATTATTATTTATTTGATTAATAAAACACCATGTTGTAAACCAATTATGCGCATTGTGTTGTACTGTCCCTCTATTGTGTTTCCTTGAATCCCAGTGCTGGAAATTTTGGTATGCCAAAATGACGTTCTTGGCTCTGATCTTCAGGTTCAAACTATACTAGTTTGGAATGTGCTGGTTTAGGCTGTGCTGGTTCACACCGTGCTTGGTTTGAACTGTACTGGTTTAAGACTGTACTAAGTTATATCACATACAAATTTGCATCAAGGCGTTTGAAAGGGATTAAATCATGCTAAAGCTAAAAAATAAAAAAAAATATGTTTATATGTATGTTTCAACTTTCTATTTATATATGGTCTACAACTTTAAAGCTCTGTAGTGAATGAACTGTATCGGATAAAGTTCCTCTTCACTGCACTTCTACGTGCCAAGGTGATCCCAATAAGACCATAAACAACATAGTAAGTTCATCCATTTTGGAGATCTGCAAGTGGAAAGAAAAATAGCTAAAATTGTCAAGTAAAATGTCCACTTAGTCTGAACAAAATAAATTCGAGGAGTGTCGAAATAAAAATATAAATATCTGAGATTTTCGTCGAGTAGAATACATTTTTACCACAAACCTGTTTAGATTAAAATAGACTACTTAATAGAAATGTTACCTTCGGATTTTATTGTCTATATTCCATGTATCTAGATCAAGGTTTATTTGATATTTCGCATAATATTCTTAAATTAACGATTAGAGCAACAGGAAAATATCTATTATTTACCTAGATACAGTTTTAAATCTAATTTCAAAACTAGCCAAATGTATTTTTTTCAACAATTTTCCATGCACACTATAAAAATGTAATCCTCAAATTGCAATTGTACAACTGTTAGTTTACTTGTTTTGGGATGTATTTACAACTATTTGGAATAGCTCGAGAGCTGATTTTGTAGCAACAATACAGTCAAGAGGGCACAAACTGACCAGATGAAAATTCAAAGAATTTCAATGCAATTGAAAAACAGAAATAAGTCGTTGAAAAGTTTATTTTGAAACCGATCGATATTACGTCCATTACATAGTTTAGTAACCAGTTGAATACTTGTTCGAGGCTTAATATTTTTATACCTCTCGTGCAATAAACTATAAACTGTGTCATGTTTTGTGTGTGTCTATGTCAAACGAGTCGTGTTGTGATGGATTTAGCAGGTCGAGTGGTTCCAAAAAAGTAAAATAGCTGCTAATTTTTCGCGTTGACAGTAAAACCTTCAATAGTGATATCAATATCGCTGTGTGCTCACTGGATATGTATTAATGACTCGACAAAATATTGAACCGGGCAATTTTTGAAAAGCTTAAAACAATAACTAATACATAAGGAAAACATGCAGTATTGGCGGCGTTGTTTGGACCTATCTGTTGCCCACAGGTTTTAGCGTCTTTCGAAGACAATTTCCCGCACATTATGTTTGCTAAAAAACTAACAATAAGAGTTGATAAATTCGTGTAGCAATCAGCAATATAGTAGCATATAACTCACATCGACGGTTCGAATGGTTACCCAATCCGTCGCCACAATAAAGCCATTACAAAACGTTGTGCTCGACAATTCAATTGATCATCCCATCAATTATCATTTTGTTTAGCTCGATTCGCTCTATCGCCGGGGTTCACGGAACGAATTCGTATTTGACAATATAATAGTAGCAGTGCTGTGCTGTCTAAATGATAAGACATAGCCACGTTAGTAGTTGCAAAATAGGGCTAAAAAAAAAAAGCCCAGGATAAGGCACATCGTCAGATAGTACAGGGTGTTTCATTAAGAATAACACATTCGTTTTCTAATTACAGTTTTGTAGTCGTTCTTTTTTTGAAGAGACACTTTAGCTTGTGTAATTAAAAAATATTAAAATGTCAATAGTTTTTGATTTTTTTCCAGACCACTATTAAGTTTTGGAGTAACGTTGAAATACATTTAATAAACATTTTAAACAAGAATGATTTTCTGTACGTTTTCGACAGGTTGACATTCATTTTTGGATCATTTCTTTGACACTCCAATATCTTTAAGAATAATCACCCTAAACTGGTTAAATTTCAAAAGTTAGCAGATCTCTGGGAAACACTAAAATAATGTGAATACTTAGGGATTTCAGAATCTATTAGAATAACATAAACAACAGTGTTTTCAAACTGATTGCAATTTTATAATAATTGTATTTCATGACAAAACGAGTGTCTTACGCTAAACGGATCACTAGGTATACAGAGTGTTCCAGAAACCAAAATCGCACTCTACTGGATGGCACTACATGAGGATCATAAATTATAACCTATTGGGTTTTTTTGAGAAAAAAAATTTGCATGTTAATAATTCGGGTTTCCCGGGTTTATTTGTGAAATATCAATCAAAAATAAACCATACTATGGAATTTCCCAAACAAATACGGAAAATCCCGAGTATTCGACATGAGAAAAAATTCCAAAAAATCTATTCTTGGCCTCCTGTGCAGTGCCAACCAACAGCTGCTGGCGAATTATCTCTGTTGGACCTCTGACGACAAGTACCGCGACTGTGCTCAATATTGGATTATCCGGCCAATTTAATTTAAAACGTTTTTTTTTATTTATTAACATTTTTTTTATTACACGGATATACGTACGATTCATCCGAAACGCCAACAATATTATATACATTATTATACGCGTTTTTTTTTTTGTTAATTTCAATTTTTTATTACTCACAACCTAATATTATGTTTCCATAAGCAATTTCGCACACTCTGCAAACGACCTGAAGTGTGGGCAACGTAATTTGTATACTTACATAATAGCATAATACAATAATAGTGCGACGATAAATATAATATTATACTTATCAATGTTATGAAAAAGAGCTAACGCCTACACAAAACATAATGCGTTTACCTAATACGTGTTCTGCTGAGTAATTTTACACTATTGCTTATAAATATTTTTAATGTTTCATAGATGACAATATGTATTTTTTTTAATAATATGTTATAATATAATAACTTAACTACTTAAAAAAATACATACAACTTTCTAAGCAAATTGAATAAAAATAATCTAGTTACAAGACGCATAATATTTACAGTGTATTTTTTAGTATCATAATATTTCAATTGTATTTGGTCTTATACTAAGTATCTGTTATTATTATTTTTTTTTTTTAATGATTCTCTTGATTAAAATTGATAAATTATTAAATTTTGTATAACTATACATGATAATTGTTTTAACCCCCATTTTGGGTAAATAATTTTACTGTTGTTGCTTTGTATACTTAGAATAAACTATAAGTGGGATTCTATATTGTTATTTTTTACATGCACCTAATAATTATGTGCTGTTAACAGGATCGTCCTTGGATTTAAAGAAGTCCTATTCGCCCCTCATCTTACCTCCTAAATGCCTTCTTCTCGTTTCTCAAATACTTTTAAAAAAAAATTAGCATATTTTGTTGGCTTCAATCAATTCTGACCTAACCGAATTGAACTCTTTACTCAATCATTGATCATTACAACTCTAACCGTATCCCCTCTGTGGACTAAAACTACAATTTTAAACAAATTTTTCCCTTAACGGTATTTAATTTTTTCATCCTCTACGTTTATTATTGATCACCTTCTGTTGTAGCAATTCCTGGTAACTTGCCATCTCAACTCCACCCCAATATGCTTCGGCCTTCGTTGTGGTGGTTTTTCAAACTGGAATTCGCACAAGACACATTTTTTCCCCTCAAAGGTATAGCCGGTGGACCGACGGACGTCGTTTATCATATTTTTAAAAGCCGTTTAACACCTAACCAGAAGCCGCCTCGTCCGAGACTGGATTTGCTTATTTTTTTATGGTCTATTTACACGATATCCCAGTCATAACTCATCCGTACGGCAATTAATAATAATAATTCCAATTGAAAACGCTACCGGGTATTATTCAGTAAGGTTTTTGTATTGTCCACGGGCACAGCTCGCCGCCGGACTTGACTTGGGGACCGCGCGATGACAATAGAAATATATGTATTTATAATATATATATATATGTATTCCGAAGTACAATTTTTTTTTTTTTAAAAACCCATTTCCAAATCCATTGTACTATTATAACATTGTTGATGCTGGATCACGTACCCACAACGAGTTCCCATCGTACAGTATAATAATATTATATGTTATGTGCAACCACACAGGAAACGGTGTGTGCGGAATACCAATTATTGACCATCGCTATATTTTGTGTGTAAATGTGTGTGCCTCACTGTTAAGTAATGTAAAACCAATAATCACGGATATCCGTTGGTACATTATAATATTATACATACAAATAGGCGAATGGGTATTTTTTTTACCCGACAATCACACCATAACCTTTTTGTTTGAAGAAGAGCCCTCGGTAATTTTATTATATAATATAATATCTGTTTGTCGCTTTATGCATTTTATTAACACCACAGAATTGTATTATTATAAAAAAAAAACCGTAACGTTATATAATTGTATTGTTATTATATTAATGAACATTGTTTTTGGAATCGTTCACACAAGACCTTGGCATTTTGATGCGCATGCAAATCAAGCTACTCCGGTCAAATTCAAACAAAAGTATAATATTGTTGGGTTAGGTGGTACTTTGAGAATTCAGACAAAAATAAATACTGGTGTTACAATTTCAAAAAGGTAACCTATCTTGTGAAGCGGACAAAAATCATAACTGGTCGAAAATCAGCTTTTAATCATTTTTTTTTAAGGTATTACAGTTTAAAAAGGAGGAAGGGCTGTACTATTTTTATCTGCGAGCATTACTCAACATTTTCAGCAAATTTATTTTTATTTGAACGAGTTAATTAAATACACGAGTCGAGTTTCAATTGTTTGACACTCGATAGAGCTCTTGAATCTCAGTATCGTCTCATGTCGTACGATGACATAAACTAAAGCGTCTCCAAAAAAAAAAAACTACCTATATAATATTGCAATAGTTATTTTAAGACAAAACGAGTGTGCTATGAATCAGCCTGTATTGAAAAGCGAGCGGTAACCGCCGTTAAGGTCGATTGAGTCGACTGAATAAAAACGGGCATTACTCGTTCGGTAAAAAGTAAGTACCTACATAATAATTATTATTTTATATCGGTTCGGCCTTGAGCGTTAAGTAGGTACGTTTGTTACATGGAACAATGAATCGCGTCCGTAAGTGCGTTTGGTGGTCGATAAAAAAATCAAATAAAACAAACCCTAAGTTATGTGTACCCGACCGAGTATGTGTGTAAGCTCTATAGCGGCGCGCCAAGAATGTAAGGAAACAAAAAGTTAAGTCGCACATGAACAATGGAAGTGAACAAACGTCGGCATTCTAAAAACTATCAACTGCGGTTAAAATTTAAATAAAAATACAGGACCGGTCTTCGGTGGAAAACGTCGCCAACTCTGAATTTGAACGATGCACAGAGCTGTGCAGGTAAGGTAAGTATAGGCTATTTTTTATGCGGTGCACACAACTTTGTTCACACACGGGTCAAGTGCAGCTGTAAGTATCGAAAACGGAATGTCCTGTATGTTCTCCAGTCGACACAATCAATATCCTTATTGTGAAACTCGGCCTTTTGAGCCTGGCAAAGGGAAATGCCGCCTTCCTTGATCCACCGCCTTCTTTAACATCCCATTTTGTCTACCTACCTACCTTGCTTATGTTACCTAACCCAAGTGAATCTAAAACAAACCTAGCACTAACCTAAATTTTCCAATTTCGTGTCGCCTGTTAGCATATTCTATGAGATTAGGCTTTGTTAGAGGCCTTGAAATGTAGAGGAAATATAAGGGGATGAGAGAGAGTGAGGCAGAAAGAAAAAAAGAGGGGTTGTCGATGAAAGGGGAGATTTGGGGGAGTTTTACGAATTTTCTTGGGTGATTTCCAATCCAAAAACATTGTCAAACCACATAATTTAACATGGATATATCTTATGGCAGGGTGTATATAGAAAATTTGCCTGGCGCTTTTGTGAAAATATGTGGAAGAATAGGGGAATGGTATGGGAAAGATATGATAAGGGGGAGGACTGGATAGTGAGAGGTGGGGATGATTCCATCTGATCTCATAAGACATAATATGTTCGTGATCCAAGGGAAAGAATGAATTTTTCTTTTAAGACACTTGTAGTTTGGTTTCTTAAAAATTACATAAGATATTATAGCAACAGCAAAACCACGCGGTGCAGATATAATCAGTACAGATTAACTCTCGTTATAACGATAGAAGACTAGCGACGAAAATCACATCCTTTTGTTTTTTATTATAATATTATAGATGTTATTTATTTTGTTTTACTATAAAAAAAAAAAAAAGAAAAAGGTTTGTACGTGATGCAATTAACGAGATGAGCGATAACCGATTGTAATTATCATACATGCGCCAGCCACTCGGATGCCAAACGTGATGTATTAATAAGCTATAATGATTTTGTTTGGGTACAAGTTATTTTTTTTGTATAGCGTGGATCAAGTAGGTATTTTAATATAGGTATAGGTATGGTATCGATAATAATAATTAACGGTTTAAAAGTTAGAACTGGAATATTGTCCCGTCGCTTGTATTCATGCCCAAACGATAACATCAAACATTTTTTGTTCACAGACTAAGTCGTTAAAGTAAGATCAATACAATTTTGCTGGCCGACTGGATTTATGATTAGGCGACTCATAAGTATAGCACTTAACCGACCTACGACTTAGAAGTTGCAGCAGTAACTTGCAATTCAGTGTTATGGTAGAACAAATAAAATTAGTCCAAGTCAGCGGACAATGGTATCGATTTGCAAAACTTTCTCTCACGACAACAACCGGCAACTGTCAACCTAAAGGTGTTACATTATTATCTTTAGCGACCAGCACCTGCATAATAATGTTATAAACAAACATATTGTTATTGGTAATACACGCAATAATTGATCAAACCGATACCTGAAAAGGTCATTCTTAAAACTGCACGTTATATAATACAATACAATATTATTATGTGTCCTAGCATTTATTATTCAAAACAAATCCTGTGTGCATTTCAAATGCAACAGCTGTTGTTTTTGGCAATTAAACGTACTGTTATTTCAAAGTACCAACATGTTTTTTTTTTTTGTAATGGAAAACAGCCAAAAACCTGATTATTTACATTAAATAATCCAACGTCAGTTATCCAAAAGAATATTAATTAGAGATGTTATGTCACGAACATGATTTACTTTCTAACTAATTTTACCTATATGTGTGCTCTATAGTTTTGTATGCCAATTTTGTTTTCTTTTTGTCAATCTAAAATAATTTTCTTGAACAAGTCTGTTGGTGCAATCATGGTAAACACGTCACGACACGTCCCAACCTATAGGTTGTATCTGACTATTGGATTTTAATTTTTTTTTTTTTTTGTAGTAGAAAAATAAGTTTTTAATATCTGTTTAATAGGTATGATGCAATTTTTTTTTTACATAATTTTGCGATATAGTCGGTAAAATGCATAATGCATAGTGAACACATTTTAATGCCAGAAAATGCATAAATTGAATGGTACGTTAAAGTTCATATTTTTACCAATTACGGACAAACCGAATTATGCTAAGTGGACGCCGCAACTGCCAAATTTTTCAAGATATTTGGGCATAGGAAATAAATACACAGCTATTATTTATAGTTAGCTTTATTGTTCTTATTGTAAAACCATATTAATATTCTAATGTAATAATAAGTACCCTAGTATTGAAAATTATGCTGTGTCGTCCCTGGCAACCTACGATTATTAGACAGCCTGCATGGTTTTTATTTAAAATAAATGAGATAATTATAAATATATTACTCTATAATTTATTGTTAACAAATGCAATTATACTATTAAATAAGCTATTTAACAGCTAATAATCACTTATTATTTATTAAATAAGCTAATTACATGTATGATTCTATTTTTTTTTCTATCACGTGTACACAAATAAAATTATATTTTGATTATGTCTAGCGTTAAGTCATTAGTGAATCAATGATTTATGAAAAACGTTTTTGTTTGTGCATACATTGAAAGGCGTGTACGATTATTTATCAAGAAAAAAGAATAACAACAATTATTATTAAATAGATTACATCAATCGCGATCAATGACAGCATGTCCATCATACATTAGATTATAATGGGTGTAGCTCTAATGAACGGTCTTACTGACAAAAACATTCTTCAATTTAACGCGAAAACCATACTGACTCGTATCACGCCTAATGTGTATTACTTTTTATTTCAGTCGGCTCGACAGCTCACAAATACAATGATATTGTTTATATAATAATCAGCGGACTGTGAATATCTGTAAAAAAAAAAAAAATTACAAGGTCTTAAAAGATATGCAAATAAACTGTTTTAGTATCAATATTACATTATGATAGTCAGGCACTTGAAAAATTTGCTAATTTTTTTTTTCTTGGCTTGAATAAAATCTAGCAGAGCGCTACCCAACCTAATTTTCATTCAATTAAACACCATTCTGTGTCAATGCAATTTTTGTGATCTTTGCAAAACACACCCGGCATAGGAACGAATAAGTAGTATCTTATTGTTTATAGGAGAAGGGAGGATCGCCATTTTTGAGATGCCTTTTTCTGTTTATCGTTTTGATGATTTTAAGTGCTTCTAGAACAATATCGTTGGCTGTGTGTGACCTATACGGTCGAGTGCTCGATCGGCGACATCCGGGAGCGAATGCGATTTCGGCGCAAACGGTTACAAGGCTGACCGAAGGACGTGTGTTGAACCTATAACGGATAGGTAGAGAGATAGTGTGGCGTGTAGGACGTCGCCTCTGGGAGGTCTTCCCACAGACTTTGGATGTAAGACGCCTGGCCGGCGCAAACACATCAAAAGCACCCACGTGCCAATTGCTCACATAACGCTATAGACAATTCTGGCGTTACCAGAAGCGCTAAGGAGGTTTCAAATTTGTTTTATTTAGCGAATAAAACGGGGAAGACTGTTTTCTGGATGTTAGACACGCACCCGAACCGTCCGAATTGCACTTGGTTCATTTTATCATTGCTTTTGGAATGTCTCGATGAAGGGCGTATTTAGGTCAACAAAACGACTTGTTGATCGAAGTCAATGATTGAATAGCAAAGGTAAAAAAAAACATCAACGAATAGCCATTTCCTCACACTCCTGGCTTGTCCTGACAAGATCTACGACTGACCCTTTCAAGGCCGCTCCTGGCATAGTGATGGATCACTGATCTATAGATAGATGATAGATTTTCTGAGAAATGACATTAAACTACGTCCTGTGGGATCACATTTTTGGTGCGTTCAACATTGGTACATTACTCCCTTGTAACATTTTTTAAGAAACCGAGAACCTTTTGCGCTTTTTGGACGATCACGGTGCGGTGAGACGAATTTCGGTTTTATTAAAGTACTGATGAGGTGGGGTGGATCCGACTTGTGATCTAACCGGTAAATCCGTTTAGCTAACAATGACGTGCCCAACGTACGGGCAAATAGGCAAATAAATTCGTATAAATATTGTGTATCGAGCGTCCCCACGCCATCTGGCGCCTCGTCCCTATTGTTCCCTCTTGTCTTGCTGTGCTGCGGTTGCGCCTACACGAGACACCGACAGCTTTATACATACCTACATAATAATATGTAATATTTAATTACGTGGGCGGAAGCAGTAATATCAGTGCCCACACGAAGCGGACCGCACCGCCGCGACAAATCAGAAGTAGAAGTAAAAAAAAAAAAAATGCTCATTGTTGTCCGTCGAATAAATAACTTATAAGTACTCGGTGAGTGGTTGGACGTATTGTATACTTAAAAAAAAAATAATCCCTCTGAGCGATAAATTTATGCGGGTAATAAAATAATGACTATTTAAACGCGCCACGTCATCGTGTGTCCGATATGGCGAGATTCCTACGGCCGAGAGCTCAGACCGGCCCGGCCCTGTACAGCGCATGATTCGATAATAATCGATTATTATTTTATTTCTATAAGTAACCGATAGGCAGCGAGCAAATCAAATTAGAAAAAAAATTGTTTAAATCTACCGACGGTCAACAATCCCACCGCCGTCATTGTTACACCTCTCTGTAAAGTAGCCTCACCCAAAATAACATAGTATGCCCGGATGCCACTTCCGACCGTTGGCCGATGTCTTTGGAGTAAGTAAAACCATCCTCGATTTTTACCTTTCCAGAAGGTCAAAATCGAAAAAACATCTTCATTTACCCAATTAAGCTCAAATCCAAGGGAGTGAAACATAAGAGTGTGCGATTTTCCTTGGGAATCGTGATTGCCTTGGTTGTTTTGGGAATAAACAATTGAATTCTACTCCCAGGTATTCCAATGTACATTTAGGTCAATACTACTTAGTTGACCACATCCACAAATTAACCCTTCCCAAACAAAGTAACGTGTTACGGTTGGTTTTGGAGAAAATGTAGAAAGGTAGCTCCTTAAAAATATGATTCTCAGACCACCCCTGCCCTGGCGGCCTATTCGAAACTTGACAGGGAAGTAAGGTACCAGTGTTAGTTTACCGTTAATTGAATGGTATCTCTCCAAAAAACTTCATCTAGCAAACAATGCTGCCATACTATTCCAATGTGACTTTTATCCCAAGCGGCCTATCACCATGTCAGGAGCTGCTTAAATAGGGGTCTTGTGACAAGCCAGGAGTGTGAGAAAATGGCTATTCATTTATTTATTTTTTTAACCTTTTTAGTTGGAGTATATCCGCTTTTGTGGACCCTAAATGGACAATTACTACTCATGATTTGCCATGGACAACACAAATGCGCCGCTTTCGGTGAAATGATCCACACGGTATCTGTGTGTTCAAATTCAAACGTACGCCTTCAGATGTAACACTATTATATAGTTCTGATTTGTACTGTACGGTTAACGTTTAACGCGAAACCAAGAAGTAATATAATATATATATATTTAAAAAAAAAACGATAAAAAACCGCCTATAAACCGTCTTGGAAAATAGGCTTGGTAAACATAATTTCTACGATACAATACTACATCTCAGAGGTCGTTGCATAGTATATATTTTAGTCGAGAATATTATATAACGACAATTGTTTTAAAAAAAAAAAACATGAGCCGCACCGTAAAAGGTAACGGCAAACCTATTTACTAATCAATAATCTTCGTTGTTGTCTTCGATTTGCTGTTCTACTATTATTTTTATTTTAACTCCGTCCACGCCAATTTATCATCGACAAACAGTAGTTCATCATATTTCCTACACATTATTGTCAACCAAGTCATTGGAAGCACTTGGACGGTAAGCACAAAAGTGAATACCTAATCGACTGCACACGACAACCTAAACAATTTCTGACCCAAAACTACAGTGTAACAATATAATAATGGCCACCGTTCTGTTTCAAAGTGGAGAAAAACAATCTCTGGAGACATTCTTTTTGGGAAGGTCGATTTCTTAGAAATTATAATCACCAAAAATGATGAAATTCTTTTCGGATAAACGCTTCGGTGCAAATGTCTGATTTATATTGCGATAAGACCATTGCATAATATTATGTTCAAATTGAATTAGATGTTGACGATAAACAAAATTGTATATAAAACAGGGCCACACCAGATCCAACAGCAGTGCAATCTTCTTTAATAACTTTCCGAATAATGTGTACATTTTTTAAGAGGAATGGGTGAACCTGACCTAACTCGAACGGACATACCGCACTGTTATGTGGTCTCGTTGCGTTGCTGGTCTATGGAAACCTTTGCTAATTCAGACAGCTGATGACATTGGACTCGGATACAGTGACGTATATATCCACCGAAAAACGAAAAGCACCGGAATGACTTTGGTCGCGTCGGTCACATCTAAACCCGTTTTCGGCTGCTCTGTAAGGTTATTCGTTTTATCCGGGATCTCGTTGACACAACTGCAACATGATGCACGTCCAATATTACAATCATAATACGACATCGTAAAAGTATTTTTATTTCATATATATTACCTTGTAGCTTGTACACGTACTCGAACAAGATACTATTACAATCTCATAAACTATACATAGAGTACACCGCAGAGTCAAAAGCACGGTCAGTGCGTGCAGCTGACGTCTTTTACCGCACAAGTCATTGGTAGTATTAAAAAAAAAAATAATAATAATAAAAAATAGTAGGAAAAATACCATGGCTATTGTCGAAAGCTCAATCGACAACCTGTTTAGATGACTATACTTTTATAGTTGTTAAAGTTTGAAGCTCAGGACGGGAGAAAGGGCGGAGTTTTAAAATAACTATCCAAAACGGGTTGTCGACCAGTCAACAGTATCAGCAAATTGTTGTTGCTTTAAAAAGCTAATTGAATACATAAGTCACCATAGGAGTTTCATAAGTTGCGAGATAGAACTCTGGGAAATACTAAAAAAGGTAAATGTTTAGTGATTTTTACAACAACACAACTGTAATTATGTTAAAAAAGAAACAGTGTGTTGTCCTTAACGAACCACAATGTATGAAAAATAAAAGTGTTGTGTAATAACAACCAAGTATAAATCACGTTGTTAATGAAATTATAATCATATTAATAGACCGTAAACGACGATTTTAATAATATAATAATAATATGAAACCGTTCCCCGATTGTCTCGACAACTCGTTATAATCTACTGTTATTTTGTACTTAATTATGATAATAACTGATAATTTTATTATTTTTTCAAAGTCGCGGCTTCTTGGTCCTTGGCCGTTGGCTTTTGATGTAATTATTTTGCTTATAAGTACGATAATTACTGCTGTATGTTTTTTGTATGCACCTGTATGTGCAATTTTGTTTTACATGAAACACTTTTGAAAGTTTATAATACCATTATTAGTGGTACACATTTTTGGTACTTGGCTACTATTTTTTTTTTTACTAACAACTATGTAGAAGGCTCGATTAAAAACTGTCTGACCGTAATCAATTGCACAACCGATTAAGCATACATTTTATTTCCCTCGTCTAAATATAGCTACACCGTCCGGTAAGGAAATATATTTAAACACATAGCATAAATATCAACTAACAAACATTGTATGTATTAAAAAAATAACAGAAGCAACATTTTAAGTGCAAAAATGTGTCCTAAACATAAAGTAAGTAGAGATAAAAATAAACAAATTTTTTGGTGTAACCCAACACTAGCATCAATTAAATTTTATTTAAATGGAAATTTTTAAGCCATTGATTGCATGAATTAGAATTGTATTACAATAGAAGCAACCATTTTAAAAATAGTCAAAAATAACGGAAATTCTAATAGTGATTAGGATTATTTTACTCCAAAAGAAATTTAATCTTATTTTTGGCCCACGTTTTTGGACTTGAGACGTGCAAACTAGTTCGATTTTCAAGCCTATAGTGTTACATAATAATATTTAATAGTAACAACGTGTACCCTTCACTGCTAAGACACTGCCAACAATAAACAATCTTTGGTCTTCAGCTACCATTTTTTTTTTTTTTTTTTGAACACCTGTGTAGAAGGCTATTATATTATACTCAATCAAAAGCAGCTACTGTAAAGAAAGTAAAGATCCTATACAACAAAGCCGGCTCGTCGCAATTGATCAGAAAGTACGATTAAATACCGTTCAGGCAGACTGGCTTTGTACGAAAACATATCTTACCGTTTATGGAGTAATTAAATTCATCTACTATTAATTTTATAAGGTTCTATCCATCGTAAACGGGTCGGTCCAATCGGTTAAAAACTGTCCGACGAGCAACACGCAGCGCATCGATTCTCATACCTAGTTACATAACCGATTAAAAATAAACAAAGCTTATCCTATACCTGTTGTGTCTGTTATTATCTTTAGTTTTCTATCTTCAATTTTAGTGTAAGATATTTATTGTACCTAATCGACGGCATGTAGTGTAAAATAAAAACTAAGTCAATGTCTTAAAAGACTTTTTCATACGGTTCTAGCTGTAATTAGTTAGCCCAAATTTGATATATTTTTTAACAATATAGCCTCTATAGGGTGCTATAGGTGTAACGACCCTATGAACTTAAGATTCGAGTAGCTTGGGGTTATAATTTTGAAAAATACACCAATATTGGGTTAACCAATCGCCCTGTATGTAATATATTTCCATACTGCGACTCCGACTGAATATACCTAATGTTATTCACACAAGTCACTTAAATAAATACCAGCCCACGACCGACCGCTCTCCTGTCTATACTCTACAAGAATGAATGAACACATCCGTCACATTAATATTGTCGAACGACTGCGTGTAGAACAGACCTTTGACCCGTCTAAGCGCACATCTAAGCTGCAGCTAATTTTTAAAAATCTGTTTTGGAAAAACACCGATCGGTCTTATATACCATCGAGGGTACATCATAATACCTATATGTATATATATTATGTACAATACCTGATGGATTTATTTAACCCACAGTTATAGTCGTGTCTAGAGACTCGACTTGATACGATAGGGAGACTTAAACGCCAACTGCTGGATGATGATAATAAATGAACAGCTATCATCCTTTTCCCAATGATGGATTTATTTTCTCTCCAATCCCACGACGTATCTTGAGACGCTAAAAAAACTGAACACACCTACTTAGATGTTCCCTTTAACAATATACAGTGTAACTTTTTAAATAAAAGAGATACACATTTAAATACTGTAAATTAAAATACACCAAAGCGTCTCCTCCGGAGTTGCAATTACTTTAAAAGAAAACCAGTGTCTTATCCTTTTTACGAATCACCTATTGTATACCTTCGGCCACAACAGCTATTACACAGCGGCGGTAGGTAAAATGTTTTTTTTTTTTTTGTAAATGGTTCGATGGCTATTACAATGGACTATATTATATTATTATAGTTTATAGGTTCCAGCTACGCGTTGAATTAATATTGTGTGATTAATAGCCGCCCGAGTGCACCGCGGTTGATTTATTTTGCATTGCGTCGTTCCAATCGTGTAACGAGCAAATATTTCACGGGTTATTATTACTATTATGATTAGAAACATAGTGAAACATAACGTGATCCGGAGCGATTTAAAAAAACGATGTTGATCGCCTAATGGTTGAGAAATCCACCGTCGGTTATCACGATCCGATGGCGCTATAAATCGCATATCACATAAGTAGGTACAGATAATGGTAATATTTTATACCGACCGGTCGAGTTGCCCACAATCCACATAACGTTATTACAGCCGACAAAGGCAGCAACAAGTACCTAAGCTCCAAGAGTGATTTTAATAACCTAGTCAATTCCTCCAATTCTTGTCCAAAAACACGCTGCAAAGATGGAAAAAAAAACATAATAAACGACGTATGCAATATTACCACTGTAAGTTAAGTATAACTATCAAAAATATGCAATTTGGCCATCTTAATTAATTAACCAGTACAGTTTAAACCAGCATAGTCCAAACCAAGTACAGTACAGTAAATCTGAGGCACAGTCTTAACCAGTACTGTCCAAGAATTCTAAACCAAGATAAGTCTAATCCACCACAGTCCGTTGGGTATACTTAATTTGTGATAATACAATAGGCCATTTTTCTTGATTTCAAATTTGTAAACCCAAATTAGCATTCAAAATCCCCATTATATACTTTTTGTGGGTTTAATGACAAAAAAAGTTGACTTCAAACCAAAAACATAACATTTGACAGCCAATTCCTATTTCATCGAAGCTGAGCAAGTCCGCCTTTGTCTTAGAAACTTTTTTTTATAATTTCAGAGAGCTAGTAATTTTTAATTACTAGTTCAATCATCTCTATAGTCGGCATGTTTATTTTAATTTGTCATTACAGAAAAAAAAAATTCCATGGCCTAGTATCTGTTGTGTACGTTATAAAGTAACATATTATCTAAGATTGTGCAACTGCACGTTTAAACTGCTCCGTCCAGTATTTAATAGATTTTTTTTTCTTTTACATTTATTCAGGGAGAAAACTAAATAGATCAAATCAATATAATATTATTATATTACAAGACATCTTCGTCTTGGACTATACCGGCCGTTCAGAATTGAAAACAAGATGTTGTTTCCTTTTGCATGATGTTATCCAATTAAATTATTGCGTACAACCGAGATCCCGTGTATTCAGGGTCGACAAAATGCCATTGACATTTGCTGATGATCATTACACGCGTGCTAGCCTGTGTGGACCGTGTTGAAAATCGATTTAGATCAATCAAGGATACACGGATCGATGACGATTATTATGTTCGTCTGCGGCTAAGATCGGTCAACACAAACACTGGTTCGGGGTTCAAGGTTGTACGAAAAACAGCGATGATCCTTGCCGAATAATAATAATGATAATTATATATGTATAGGTATCCGCCGTCTGGGAGATCCGCAGCCAGGTACATGGTCCGCCATAATGGCGAAAATGTGTTTAAAATAATGTATTTTTAGTATCAGGCTTGTAACCTAACCTAACCCAACCCGATGATTCGTTGCCTTGGTTGTCAATTATTGGCCAATCGACAAGTCAATGAACATGTATTTCGGACACCTGTTGATAACATATTATAGCAACCCAGAAACACACTACAGTAAGACAAGTGTGAACAATAAAATAAAGTTTCACTTAAACGTACAGCCCTTTTGGCAGTAAGGTTAGGTTAGGAAAGGGTTTTTGATACTATTTTGGGTTGTCAACTGACCATGTCCAAACAATATCTATTCCATACAATATTGGAAAGTATTATACTATTTTTAACCTAACCTAACCTAACCTAACCTAACCTAATCTAACTTAACCTATCCTTTTTTTTTTATATCCAAGTTTTTCTGCAAAATTAGAGGGGGAATTGTTGTTCACTTTGCTTCCCCTCTAGCCCGCCTTCAACTAAATATACACCCACACTAATATATACTACCTAACTAATATTGATTAAAACCTAACCCTAACCTAACAGTTTTTTTTGGGGGGGGGGGGTGCTTTTATCGGGGGAAATGTGAACACTTTTAAGTTTTTGGCCAGATAAAGCACCTTTTGGGTACGACTGCTGATCCGGTTGACTATTGCTACTCGAAGAAATCGGTCTAGTCACAAAAAAAAAATTACCAAATAATTATGCACCTCATTTGTGTAACATTGAAAATCTTTTTGTAATATTATGTTGGTTGGTATTCCTCGTCTTGCTCGTGTTTCAAGAAGGACATGATAAATTATCTCATTACAACAACCGAAATTGATACGTAAGTACACCGACGAGCTACACGGACCTCACGCGGTAATTTATCATCCCATTCTTGTTGTTGTTGTTCGCCTGGTTTTTCTTCGATCCTCGGATACTTGACCTTTAGGTTCATAGAACACAATATTACAAATAATTAGGTATTACCCGGCCAATGTCCGCGTTCCACTCTGCCCACTCCGCCAGACACATCTCCTAAATACATGAAAAATTTAAAAAATAATAATATGTTATGTATCAAATTTAATATAATAACCGCGTGGCAGAGCATATAATATTGTTTGGACTACTGCACACTCTGGTCGACACTAATGAAGCCCATTTAGGTATTTTAGTCGCCTGTTGGATAGTATTTTGGGCGACATTGTCTTTATAAATAATAAAATATAAAATTAAAAAAAAAAAAACCACCTCAAAATAGCCACTCAAGTTACTACAATTATTACACAATATTGGGCAATGTTTAAATTTTTATCTTTTTTGCTTTTCTCCAGAGCTCCATCAACTTTTGGTAGCTGAAATGGTAACGACTTTTCAAATTAAGAATAATTTAATGAAAATTTTGATTTGTCCACAACCAGCTTTGGACGATTACTTTTAAAGTCACATAAGTTTAAGAAAGGCGAGGTGCAGTCCACCATTCTTTCCCCTCTAAATTTCAAACATAAGTAACTTCAAAAGTAATATTATCCAAAACCGGTTATTGACCAGTCAACATTCCAAGTCAATTAAATGCCATTTAAGTTTCAAAAATCCATAGAACTCTGGAAATTATTTAAAAAAAAAAAAAAGGTAAACATTTAGTAACTTTATAATATAATAAAATAACCAAAAATAATGCCTTTTTCAAAATTGCAATTATTTTAAGAAAAAAGTGTCATCCTTAATGGATTACCTTTTATGTTGTAATAAAAATTTGAGTACAAATATTTTTTCTAATTTTTTAACCGGATTTTCTTATTAGATAAAATCAACAGCTAAACGCTAACCTAACCTAACCTAACCTAACTTAAGCAATTTTACTGTTTTAAAAAATAAATTATACATTTTATAAATCAATATCCGATTATTGTATGTGGCGTAAAAATGGCTTTGACTTGTAAAAAAACGTTTATGGCTGCCGTTTTCAACACTTGATTTTTTTTTAAGGTTTTTTTGTACTGTAATGTGTATTTTTTTATTCTCAACGCCATTCGACCAATATGATAAGTTATGACTAATAACGGATGTGCTAGAGGTATCCGCTGCTCACAATGGTGAAAGTCAGCATTGTAATTTTTTTTTTCTATGACTATTTTTGCGGTACCAAAAAAAAAAATATACAAATTTGTCTGTACCCATTCGTTATGTAAATTAGGCGCCGCCGCCAGACAAGTATGGTAAAGGTGCGTTGCTAGACATTAAAAATTCCCAAGGGGCAATATGGTATGGTCGACATTTCTGGAGACTCTTCTCTCGAAAAACCGCAACATTGTTTTCAGGAACCATCGTCGTTAATTACGTTTAAATCATCTCCACTAATGATTATTATTATTACTTGCACGGCCCACGTGCCCCGGCGGCAGTGTTTGTTATTTATTAGGTTTCATAATGCATGCATATCATGGTGAAACAAAAACACAGGGAGACTGTCTAAACATAGTAGTACCAGCACCTCCAGACAAAGTTAACTTGATAAAGTATCAGACCATCCAAGTAGGTATAGTTTTGTCAGACTTTTTGGTCTAAGACTTTAATAAACATACTCTACTGTCAAACTTTATAATGGTTTTGGCGTTATCAGTATAGTATGTAAATAGACTTTTCCAAATATTTAAAAAACGCACATCAACAGTCTATACCAAACGGCTATCCAGTTTAAATTCAATCAAGAGTTTAAACATGTCTTTGATCAAAAAATTGTTTTTTTTTTAAACGAATTGTGCAGAAAATTTAATATCAATTCAAGTCATGTTGAAATATTAAGCAAAAAAATAATTAATTAGATACGTACAATAACTAGATCTTATTCTTTATCTCTTCTTTTTTTTAGTAAATTAGATATTAACGCTTATTTGTTTACCTATACTGACTTCTATTATTATTTCGTTATAATCTACAATTATTATATTATTAATATAATATTGAACCATTCCCTAACACAAGCTATGCTTATTGAGGAGGTGTCAATTTGTCACATTAAAAACATGTTTTTTTGTAAAACTTATTTTTGCATTGTTGTTATTGTTGTTGACGAATCAAACAACATTATTATTAAAACGTCCAAAAAACAGACTACTTAATGGATGTACTTATAACATTGTGTACTTAGGTATGTTTTCCAGCAAAACATTCGGAAACAACAATTTAACCAAGAAAGAGTAGATTTTGATTTCAAGTAGACCAAAAGTTGTCAAAAACAGCATATTTTTCAAAACCCCAACAATAATAATAATAATCGCACGACGGCACGGCCAACGACACCTGTGGGCGCGACGGCCAACGTCGGTCTCGCGCGTGTCGTCCGACAGATGGCGGCTGTCGCGCTCGGTGGCGGCGGCTGTGGCGGCCGACCGACGTCCTCGGTCTGGCTGAATATTTGGCGGTCTTTGTACCAGGGGACCATGTGCCGACTGCGGCCGCGCCGTCTCGAAACGTGTGCGTGGTGCCGAGCGAGCGCCCGTTGAAAATATTATATACATGCGTTATAATATAATTATTGTTATTTCCCTCGCCGGCCGCCGCCGCGCCGCTCGCCATACGAGTAGAGCAAAACAACAAACAAACGCGGATGACGGTAATGAAAAAAATATGTTCTACTGCGCGTCGTCACTGTATTGTTGTTGCCGTAAACGTTTGTGTGCGATTTTCTATTTCGAAAATAAGTCTTGTAAACTTCCCAAAAAACTACACGACAGCAATATTATTACCGTCGTTTCGCCTCCGTCGGTTTCGACCGTGTGGCCACACGCACACGTGGCCGCGTTTTGTGCGTCGCGATCGGCCATTGCGTGCGTTCATCAACCGGCGGCGTCCCGTGCGTCGTCGCAAAACGGCTCGACGACAAAATTTTCCCGCCGGCGTCCCGTCGGTATCCATTTTGGACGCCTCGGTAACGCCGCGCCACCAGGAACCCAGGAGCCGCGGCGGCGTCTCTCCCGTTGTGGACGTTTTCGTATGCGTGCCGCAGTCGACCGGCTAGGCGCCGCCATCGTGTCGCGCCAATAACATACATACATATTTTGTTTTCCCATTTCGTGAAAATAACACCGATTTTTAAAACTCGAAAATCCACACACACACCCATAGCCCCTTTTAAAAAGCCGGATGCGACAAATAACAAAAAAAAAAACGGTTAATGTTTTTATATTATTGTTTGTATCCATACAATTTTACATCACCGTTCGGATCGTCAGACGGACAACAACGCACAAAAACCGACCGAGGCGAACGTGTCTCGTCGTCTACGGCCGCCGCGCCGACCGTTGTTGTTGTTGATTTCGTTTGCGGCTGCGGCACACACACCGGCGTGCGGACGAGCGGCGGCCACAGTAACCGGCCGGTGCGCGTGCCACGTACATGGTGTCCTGGTACCGGGCACCGCGCTGGGCTTGCAACAGTTTGCTACGTGCCGGCCAAAAGCCGAGTCGGGCTCTCCCGCCGCGATAATAACGTGGCAACCGTGTATGCACGATATGATCAACGGGTTAGCCGCGTGCCACGCGGTCCGTACGGCCGCCTGCGGTAACGGACCGCGCGCGCCCCTGAGATCCTGGTACCGAAAACCTACGATTCGTCGCAGAGTGACGTAACTGCCACGTTTTGACATGGTTTATGACAGGTGCCCGCGCGCGCACACCCGTTACTTCCACAGCCCCGCCGCCTACCGCTCTACGCTCGCCCGACCCTTCACCGGGCACCCTTTGGAGTTCCGGCGGCCGCCCGTCAATCGTCAAGCACGAGCTTTCCGGTTCCAGTAACGACCCGATCCGTCGCTTCTTTCAGTTATTGTATCAGTTACAAACACTACAACATTAATACATTACCCCCTTAGTCTAAGCAAGTAGAGACAAAAACTACAAACATACAATAAGATTTAATCAAAAAACTACTTAAATTATTTATTTATTCTTATTAACTACTTAAATCAGATACCTATTGACAAATTATTCGGATTAAAAAAAAATTTTTTTTTAAAAACTACCGTTTCAAAACTGTGTACATGCCCACGTTTATTGAAAGCGATAATTTTATTATTTAAATTAGGTATACAAAAAAATTAAATTTAGATAATCCGAACATTTTTTGTCCATAATATGACAGAACGTAACTTTGGTGAATTCGAATACTCACAACACTTAATGTAAACTAAAACACTTTAGAGTTGAATTAAATCATTATGTTATATAATATATTGCCTTTGCACTGGTGCGTCGAAAAATGCGAAGAAAAACGTTCACGATTTCATAAACAACAAACACATAATATTTTGTTATCCCTAAAAGTCCATATTATAAAAAATGTGTTGATTGCAACTGGTTGGCCTGCCTGAAAAACAACCTATCATATTTGAACTTTATCGCATTTCCAGATTTAACGTGACAACAATTCAGACACATATAATAATATTTATATTAGACCTTTATTTTATATACTATAATATCTTTGTTCTATTGCACCTAACCTACAGCGGCTATCGCTGTTATCACCATATCACTTATCACTTATCGCCTGTTGCACATGTAAACATCTTTATCAAGTAGTACACAGAATAAATTAAAATTAATGAGTATAATGAAATTAAATTAGTTTCATTTATTCTGTGATGTCAGCTTCATAGTACATGTTATACTATAATAATTATAATATGAAAGAATTCCATAATAATTATTGTTTCCACACTAATGTGGTCACACTGATTACGAGGTTGTTATCTCAGTTTTTGTTTACGTGTTATTGAACAGTTCATTTCATAATTTGTGATCGGCGGTACTCTGGGTCTGTACTCTGTAGCATTTTTGAAAAGCTCTATCGTTTTGTGTTTACATGTTGAAAAAAGTTTAAGTAAAGTGTGTGATTTTACACCTGTTATCTTAGGTCTAGCGATCAGAGGCCCTACTGGCGGTATCGTCGTAGCTGTCATACGTGTAAGTACCGAGTAATATTAACGTTGATTATAATATCGCCACAGTTATTTATTTATTTTTACAAGTCAAGTAGTTATCTACAGTTTACTGATTCAAATATGGGGGTCTTTTAACGATTTGCATACATTCGTTTTTAAGTCATGGAATTAGAGAAAGTAGCACTACCAACGGCCGTAGGTACGATAACTCTAGTCACTACAACCGTTTGCCGCAGCAGATGACACCTTTTTCCTATAGAAATTGGCCTTATTAATACAAATCACTTTTATCTGTTTGATAAGTTTGCACCCTAACTACTGAACCTAATGAGAACATTGTGAGAACAATTTTGTATGTAATTCATTCAATTACATACATTTGATAGCTTGTAACACCAGCTTGAGTCATTCCAAATAAAGGTATTTATTAAAATATGAGAATACTTACAGAAAAACAAAACAGAAATGTAATGCCTTTTTCGAGGTTAGCCAAAAATAATAGTACCTAGTACTGGTAGCTAGCTGCGCAATTTTGTTTTTTAATATTATAAACAATTGTTGTTGATAAGTAGGGAACACCGTATAGGTCAAACTGTTATTTTATTGTTAATCATGAGTTTTATTTACAATTAGTAATAATAAAATATGAATGATATACTTTTTACATTGTTTTATGTATCATTTCTAAACAACCTATAGTGAGATATCTTTTTACCAATTTAGTCAACTTTCCAGGTTATTATATTATGGTTTGCGCTAACAATAACGGTTGTATATTTCGGCATCTAAACAAACTAGAAATAAATTGTTTTTAAAATGTCATAAAACAAATAAATAAATTAAATGTTTATTTTACTATCTCTGTAAAAGATTGGAAAAGTGAGATACTACGTTGTTAAATAGGCCAGTCGATATTATGACGAGAAATATAACATCAATTGGTGCGATGGCAAAAGCTAATTAGCGTTTATCATATTGCCAATGGTTTGATTAAAGTTATTATCAATATTTGTATGTTACTTAGTATATTTTCTTTCTTAACAAATATAATCTACATTGTCCAGAAAATAAAAAATATTTTATATAAATTTATTATTTAGATGAATATGGAAACAGAATTTTATTTTTTGGCATAGAAAAACAGTAGGTTATATTTTGAACAAAAATTATTAAGGCTATGGTTGTTTTATTTAACCTAATCTTGTGTTTTGGTTTTTAAATGAGTTTAAACTCGGGCTATAATTTTTTTTATAGATAAATCATATGTTTTTGTTACAAATTTATTAAATCTAATTTACTAATTTATTTTTTATATTTTTTTTTAGTGAGGACCCAACGGAAAATCAAAATTAAAATGGAAAATTATTTTCAGGAGACTAAGATAAAAATAGAGGATGAAGATAAACAGTCGATAGAGCAGCTTACCAAAGCCCCTGAGAAAACATCCGATGGAGATGTGTATAAGTAATATGATTTTTTAATTAAATATTTTAATTACATTACAAAAAATAATATGATAAAGATTTGGATATGATTCGGTTAGGTTGGATATGATTATTATAATAATATTTTACAAATAAAAAAATATGTGCATCGAAAAATTGTTATATATTAATAATTAATATATAAAATGACTTTGTTCTTAGCACTTACCCAATTATAATATAGACTTAACGGAACTCAAAAAAAAAAGAACTGGGTAATATCTAAAATATAAAACTAAGCCAGACAGTAAGTAAATTAAACATTTGCAAGTTATAAATTAAAATTTAATTTAATTCATTGTTGACTTAAAAGTGTTTAATATTGTTTAAGAAAAAAAAACCACTAACTTTTTAGCATCCGGCTGAAGCTTAAGTCTTACGTTTCAAATTTAGATTGACTTTAAATTGAATAACAGATATGTATATTGTATGTTCGAGACACATAGAGCATTTTAATTAAATCTAATTTGTACAAAAGCTTTTAACAGATATTTTTTAATTATTTTTTTGTTTTTTGTTTTTAGTGACATAAGTACGTGCAACAAAACCATAGTTAAGGTCGAAGTGGACATTTTGGGTGGTAATCGTTTTGAGTCTGTAATTGAATATGTAGAAAATGATCTTTCTGGTACGCCAACGATAAATGACGATTTGGACGAAATATGTACATTTGTCTGTGACGTATGTAAAATGTCATTCGCTACCAAAAAGAAAGTGACACGACACATTACTCTGGCACATAGTGATCACTCGACATCCCGGAATAGCATTAGAAAACAAGTTATCAAAACCAAATCCAGGTAAAGGCACTTATTATTTTTTGTATACAGTTGTCAATCTTATTGTTTGATGAAAGCGCGATACCGTTCTTATTATTAAATTAGTCACAATTCGATTAAGAACATACTGTCTAATTCGCATCTAAACACTTATATAATTTTAAACTAGTAGTTATAACTTAAAGGATTACATTATATTCGAAATAAGGGCAAATAATGAAAATATTGTATTTTATAAAATAGAGGGGTAATTTTTTTGAAAAAAAAGGTTTGCTTAAAATAAAATATTTTTAAATATTAAGGATTACATTATATTCGAAATAAGGGCAAATAATGAAAATATTGTATTTTATAAAATAGAGGGGTAATTTTTTTGAAAAAAATAGGTTTGCTTAAAATAAAATATTTTTAAATACATCACAGTAATAGTAATATTTGATTAAAAAAACCCCCCACTAACTTTTTAGCACCCGGCTGAAACTAAAAGTCTTACGTTTCAAATTTAGGTTGACTTTTAATTAAATAACAGATATGCATATTGTATGTACGAGACACATAAAACATTTTAGATTAATTTAATTATTTACAAAAGCTGCATGATTCTTAACAGATATTTTTAAATACTTTTTTTCAGCTTTAAAATTAATTTTGTTTTTAGTGACATAAGTACATGCAACAAAACCACAGTGAAAGTTGAAGTGGACATCTTGAGTGGACATCATTTTGAATCTGTAATTGAAATTGAAGAAAATGATCTTTCTGGTACGCCAACGACAAATCACGATTTGGACGAAATATGTACATTTGTCTGTGACGTATGTAAAATGTCATTCGCTAGCAAAAAGAAAGTGACACGACACATTACTCTGGCGCATAGTGATCACTCGACATCCCGGAATAGCATTAGAAAACAAGTTATCAAAAACAAATCCAGGTAAAGGCAATCATTATTTTTTGTATACAGTTGTCAATCTTATTGTTTGATGAAAGCGCGATACCGTTCTTATTATTAAATTAGTCACAATTCGATTAAGAACATACTGTCTAATTTGCATCTAAACACTTGTATAACTTTAAACTAGTAGTTATAACTTTAAGGTGTGCATTATTTTCGAAATTAACGGTAAATAATGAACAAATTGTAATTTGTAAAATAGAGGGGTAATAATCAAATAAGTTATTTTTTTTTAATAAATATGTCGCTTTATGCGTTTAAACCCTAAAGTTTAAAATTTAAGACGACAGTTTCAGTTCAGTGGGTAACGCAAGTTTGTGAACGCATAGGCGCATATATCAACCCTCAGACTCAAAATTAGCACTCCTAAAAATTCAAGCCCCAATCCTTGATTTGTACGCATAAAATTGTAATAATGTTCATACTCTGTTGAAATTTGTTATTTAAGATTTTTTTTTTAAATGTTTTATATTATATCAAATAGTATGAAAATTGAAGGTAAGAACTTTTTATTCATTAGTCAGGTATACATAGTTATAACATCCCCTTAAATGTAGGTCTAGTTGCGCCTATGTGTGAATGTAAGTTCGCAAGTCTTTAACACATAAAGGATGGGGTGATATCACCTTGTAGATTTTTAAACTGTATGGATTATTAGTCAAATTTACTAGGTGATCGTTTTGCACAATCAGTACGTTTACTTAGTTAAAATAGAATGTATAATAATAATAATTTATAAATTGTGATATGAATAATTTGTTTTTGAACTTTATACTTATTGCTTGACAATGCTTTGTTCTAGTGTTAATGGTACAAGTAATGAAGCGAATAAAAAAATAGAAGGTTCTTCTACAAAATCCAGCCTCAGAAAACATCAACGAGCACACAATGGTGAAAAGTCCTACAATTGTGTAGTTTGCTTAAAGTCATTTTCTAATAAATCGAGTTTCGCAACACATGAACGGGTACACACTGGTGAAAAGCCCTACAATTGTGCAGTGTGCTTAAAGTCATTTACTCAAAAAGAGCACCTCACAACACATCAACGCATACACACTGGTGAGAAGCCCTACAATTGTGCAGTGTGCTTAAAGTCATTTACTCAAAAAGAGCACCTCACAACACATCAACGCATACACACTGGTGAGAAGCCCTACAATTGTGCAGTGTGCTTAAAGTCATTTATTCGAAAAGAGCACCTCACAACACATCAACGCATACACACTGGTGAGAAGCCCTACAATTGTGCAGTGTGCTTAAAGTCATTTATTCGAAAAGAGCACCTCACAACACATCAACGCATACACACTGGTGAGAAGCCCTACAATTGTGCAGTGTGCTTAAAGTCATTTACTCGAAAATGTGATCTGACAATACATGAACGCGTGCATACAGGTGAAAAGCCCTACAATTGTGCAGTGTGCTTAAAGTCATTTATTCGAAAAGAGCACCTCACAACACATCAACGTATACACACTGGTGAAAAGCCCTACAATTGTGATGTATGCCTAAAGTCATTTTCTGATAAATCGAGCCTCACAAAACATGAACGCGTGCACACTGGTGAAAAGCCCTACAATTGTGATGTATGCCTAAAGTCATTTTCTGATAAATCGAGCCTCACAAAACATGAACGCGTGCACACTGGTGAAAAGCCCTACAATTGTGCAGTTTGCTTAAAGTCATTTTCTAATAGATCGAGCCTAATAAAACATGAACGCGTGCACACTGGTGAAAAGCCGTACAAATGTGCCATTTGTTTAAAATCATTTTCTCAAAATGCACACCTCACAATACACAAACGCTTGCACACTGGTGAGAAGCCCTACAAATGTGATGTATGCCTAAAGTTATTTTCTGCTAAATCGACCCTCACAATACATGAACGCGTTCACTCTGGGGAAAAGCCTTACAAATGAGATGTTCTGCTCAAGATCTTTTTCTCAACACTTGAACTTCACAACACAACAAACGCGTGCATGCTGGCGAAAATCACTACAAGTGACAATATCTAAGACTCAATTATATTCGTAAAATTCAATTGGGTTATTATATTCTATAAACAATTACAATTTTTTTTATAAGGCCTATATAAAATGTATTTTTATATGTTATAAATTAACTAAATAAGTAATGCGTATTATTATTTGTAATAATTTTATTTGTATGTCAGGTGGTGACTTAAATATTTAATTATGTTTGCTTGACATATTCTATATTGTAATTAAAATTTAGAATACTTGCATTTTATTACGTTGTTACATGTTTTTTAAAAGAACAGTATTTGTATAAAATACCAAAAGGTGTCCCGCTAATACACGTTATCCAACTATTTTCCATCTCATTATTTTTTGTTCACTTATTTCCAGTTAGGTATTTAGCTGAAAGGCTATTGGTTTTATAAAGTTGTGAGCATTTTTTTTTGTGTACACTAGCTTTTATAATACTGGACTAATCTCTTTAATTAGTAACTTAACAAAGCATAAATTTTATCTAATTTTTAATTTGGGTGAATTAAAGTTAGAAAAATCTACTTCTTCACCCTTAAAATTTGTAAAAAAATATAAAAACACGGCTAAGATCTTTAATATCGCATAATATAGCCTCTATTTTTGTACAAAACATGTGTTTCTATTTCCAATAGAATGCTTCTAAGAGCAAACCAATTTAAAATTTTGATAAAAAGAACTTGTTGCCATTGCCGATATTTTAAATTAAATATAATTTTAGTGCATAATAGAAAAAAAGTATGTATATATAGTTGTAAGCTTCTCATGAGTTAATAAAATTAATTTTTGTAAAACAATTATTCAGCTTTGAGTGTCGCTAAACAACAACTTTACAATAAGCTACAATTTGTAAACTCATACAAGGCAAAGAGGTATCCTTTTAAAACAAATTGTGTCATCTTTAATATCTCATAAAGCCTATATTTAAATACAAAATACTAAACGTGTAAGTATGTTTGAAAACTGTTTTTCTTTACAAAGTGAAGAGACAATTTACTGTTGGTAAACTATTATCATTACACTAAAATGTTGTAAATATTGTTTTACATACTTTAAGTTTTATTGTAAGTTTGAATACTAAAAACCTATTTGAGTATAACTTTAATAAAAAAAACTCAAAAATGTGTTTTTAAATACTGAATTCGTAAATAATTTGACAACATACTTAATATATTATATCAATATTCTTTACAACTTTGTTAGTAATAATACATAAAGTTATTAAGTTATTAATTTGTTGTAATTAAAAATCCTTCACAGATCTGCATCTAAGTTTAAACAAATTGACTAGGTACCTATTGTTAAATCTGTACCTTTTTTGTTTCTTTTTCATATTAGGTAGTTGTACCTAATATGTACTAAATATAAAAAAAAAATCACTAAGTTTAATAATAATACAAATAAGAATAATAATTAATAATAGGTAATTATAATAATAAAATATAATTATAGGTAATAATAAATTATATTGATTTTTAAAATGGATTGTTTTTGTTAAATGGGATCTTATTCGATTTCTAGGCTGACCTAATATGTAATAATGGACCCAGATTCTAAAATAGCTTTGAAATACTAAATGAGTTAGTTGCAGTAAATGGTGATTAATTGGGTCTTGATTTAAAATGTGTTTTTTTTAGTGATAGGAAAATATTGTTTAAATTAATCTGGGAGGGGGCTTTTATAATTAAAAAAATGTATTAAATTATTGGGTATTGTTGAAAGTTAATTTTTATAAATTTTAAAAGCACTCACCAACTTTACATAATTATATGATATTATCTATTGATGGATTGATTAAACCACCGCGGGTTTTTATACTTATTAGCGACCTTGGTTCACTATGACTTCAAACTAAAGCTGCTGTGCATTTATTACAAATAATATGTTTTCTTAGCTTTGAGCAATATATATATATATATATATATATTACAGCTTGATTATACTCAAAAATATCGTCAATTGCTTGCTGTGAAACATTAAACTGGACATCGCCGCATATATTTCGGTCGTCGTTTTGCAGGAACGAATCATGCATTGATAAACCACGACGAGAACAATAATTAAAATTCAATATTTATATTAAATCAAATTATTTAACATTATGAAAAATGTCCTTATCCGGTATTATCATATTACTATTTGCCGTGATATTATTTCTTCCATGTCATACCTAACAACTCTCTCTGTCTCTTTTTAACGATATTGATCCGCAGACCTCTCGCTCTACTATCAGTTTATTGTCAATGATGCAATTTAATGCAAACATCTTTATCAATTTATACACAGAGTACTGTCAGTTTGATTGTATACTGTCAACATCAAGGTGGATTTATTATTTATTTTTTTAAATAAGAATCATTATATAATCTTGTGTTTTTATATAAAAAAGAAGTTTAAATTGTATGTATTAGGCGTGTGATTTAAGATTTCACACCTGTCGTTTTGAGTTCAGGGCCTTGGAGCTCCGACTAACGTTTTTGTAGCCGTGTACCAGTAAGTATTGAGTAACGTTTTGGTTGATTTTTATCGTTTCATTTGTTCTAATGAATTGATTAATATACTACATAGTATACAAGTCCGATAGTGATTTTTAAAACAGTCTAAACGATTCTTGCATACATACATTTTAGACTCGTAGAGTGAGAATCACTATCAACTGCTGTAGATTTGATACTTGATAAGTAGTTTAACACCCTATATTATGTCCATCAATCACCTTATTTCTTTGTTAACAATCTATACTGTGATATCTTTTTGCCAATTTCTCTGTTTTGCGTATAAAACCAAGAAGATTATAATCAATCAGAGGGATGGCAAAAGTCAAGTGGCGTTTGTCATCGTAGCAACGGTTTAATTAATGTTAATATTTGTATTTATATGTTTACAATTCTATTATCTTTTTTTATTAAATTCTGTTTGGAAGGAAATAAAGAAAATTATAATTGCGAAAATGCGAAGTGAAAATAATAGTACTTCATATTGTGAACAAAAACAGTTACGACTATGTTTATTTATATTTTTTGTCTTAGTTAGACTAGTATTTTATTTAAAAATTATAAGACTCAGGCTATAGTAATTTAATGATAAATCATAAGTTTTGTTGCAATTTTTTAAAGTGTTTTGTTTTTATAAAATTCTTTTAGCGCGAAACTAACCAAGATTACAAATTAAAATGAAAGATGAATGTAACAAGGCAGAATATTATTTCCTACAGAAAACAATATCTTGTATATATACATTTTTTTAAGCGTGTTAAATCTTAGCCTATAATAATTTTTTTTAATTAGATAGTAAGTTTTTGTCTCAAATATTTTAAATATGCTTTGTTTTTTAGAGTTATTGTAGCGAGCGAGAAACACACCAATAAAAGTAAAATGGACAATGATAACGACACGACCACAATCAAATTAGAAGAAGATAGTCAGTCGATAGAGCAGCTTACCAATGTTTCTGATGAAAGAACCAATTTAAATAATACTGAAAAATTATACAAGTGTAGTCCGATGACAAACATAGAACCTCAAAAAACAATCGGTGGAGATGCGTGCAAGTAATTTCAATTTTAATATACATTTTATTAAAAAGAAATTATAATGTGATTAAGATTTGAATTAGCAGTCCTTGGCAAATAATAAGGGGTTTTTAAATAGATAAATTATTAAACAAATATTTTTGAATACAAAACAGTAATGTTTGACTTGACTTTGTTACATAATATAGTAACTATGAAATTCCCATAAGTAGGTGAGTATACTTTTAAAATCAGTTTTCTCATAATAAAATATTTAAAATTTCAGTAGATTAAAATGTTATTGTACAACAGCTGTTGCACGATTTCTTTTAAACCAATTTAAAGTAATACCTACAACCTAATGTTTAGCGAGTATTTGTTAATCTTTTTATCAGCTATAAAATATTTAAAATTGTTTGTTTTTAGCGTCGGAGAAACGTGCAATGGTACAATTGTTAAAATTGAAGTAGACTTTGAGTTTGGACATTGTTTTGAATCCGTTATAGAATTTGAAAAATATAATGTTTTCGATGTTCAAACGACGAGCAATGATTTAGAAGAAATACGTACATTTGTCTGTGATGTTTGTAATATGTCATTTTTTACTAAAAGAAGAGTGGCCCGACACTTAAGTCAATCGCATAGTGTACACTCAATGGCACAATATGTCAATGGAAAACCAATTGTCCAAAATAAATTCAGGTACAGAAAGTTATTCTTTTAGGATACAAATATATTTTTTTTAATTTGGTAAAAAATGTTTAATGCATATATTAAAAGTGTTTGTGCATATAGGTGCATAAATAAAATAAATTTACTAAGTAGTTATTTGTACTTTGCATCTTACTTACCACCTTTTTAACTCTGTTCTCCAAATATATGTATGAATTTTATATGTATATATATTATATATTGTATGTTTTCTGTAGAATATATATAAGTACATATATTTATTTATATACATATTTTTTTTAATGTGTTTAATTTCGGCTTATAGTTATTTTTTAAAAATCAATTATGAGTTCTTGTCTCAAGTATTTAAAATATGCTTTGTTTTTTAGAGTCCCTGTAGCGAGAAACAAATCAAAAATCCAAAATAAAATGGATGATGATTACTATACGACCACAATTAAATTAGAAGAAAATAGTCAGTCGATAGAGCAGCTTACCATTGCTTCTGATAAAAGAACAAATCTTAATTACACTGGAAAATCATACAAGGATAGTCCCACGACTTATAAAGAATCTCAAAAAACAGTTTGTGGAAATGTGTATAAGTAATGTGAATTTTAATATAAATTTTGTTAATAAGAAATAATAACGTGATTAAATTTTGAATTGACATTCTATGTCGAATTACTAGGCGTTTGTGACTTTTAGATAAAGAAACATTTTCTGATACGAAACAGTAATGTTTCACCCGTCTTTGTTGCACTGTGTATCCTTGAAGTTCCCTTAAGTAGATGGTTATATTTTTTAAATTAGTTTTGCCACAATTAATTATTTTGAGATACACTAGGCTTAAATTGTATTGTACAGTAAGTTAGTTTGGTATTTTTATATGTACTTTAAACATTTTATTAATATGATGTGTGAGATTTAAAAGAACTTGGCTAAAATGTACAAAAAGGTATATTGCTGTTAGCATATATTTTTTATTTTACCAGTTATAAAATATATTGTTTTTTTATTTGTTTTTAGTATCGGAGAAACGTGCAATGAAACGGAAGTTGAAGTAGATTTGGTGAATGGATGTCGTTTTGAGACTGTAATAGAAGTTTATAAACATAATCTTTATAACATGCAAACGATGAACCACGATTTGGACAAAGTACATAAATTTGTCTGCGATATATGTAACATGTTGTTTGCTACCAAAAGAAAAGTGGCCCAACACATTACTCAAGCACATAGGTCATACTCAATAATCCAAAATGTCACTAGAAAACATGTTTCCAAAAATAAATTTGGGTACGGCAAACTATTATTTTATTATTATACAATTGTAATTTTATTGTCGTTAAGATAAAAATTAGTTATTATTTTGTCACATATTATTTAAATAGTTACTGTCTAAATGACAGATAACAATTTATAAAAATGTAAATAAACATTTTTAACGTTTATGATTCCAATAGATTTAAAATAAAATAAAATAAAAAACAAAGAGTTATTTACCTATAAATTTAAACTAATTAGTTTTATTAACAATAAAATGTATAATAGTAATAATTAATTTTTGCTGTAGTGTTAATGGAACGAGTACTGAAGCGAAGAAAATAATCGAAGGGTCTTCTACAACATCCATCCTCCCAAAAGTCCAACACGTACACACTGGAAAAAGGCCGTACAAATGTGCAGTGTGCCTAACATCATTTTCTCATAAATCGAGCCTCACAATACACCAACGCTTACACACTGGTGAGAAGCCCTACAATTGTGCAGTGTGCTTAAAGTCATTTACTCGAAAATGTGATCTGACAATACATGAACGCGTGCATACAAGTGAAAAGCCCTACAAATGTGATATTTGCCTAAAGTCATTTACTGAAAAATGGAGTCTCACAAAACATGAACGGGTGCATACAGGTGAAAAGCCCTACGAATGTGATGTATGCCTAAAGTCATTTTCTCGAAAGAACAACCTCATAGAACACAAACGCGTGCACAACGGTAAAAAGCCCTTCCATTGTGACGTATGTTTAAAATCATTTACTTGTAAATCCAGCCTCAAAAAACATGAACGCGTACACACTGGTGAAAAGCCTTACCAATGTGATGAATGCCTAATTTCATTTCATCGAAAGGACTTACTCGCACTTCATGAACGGGTTCACACTGGAGAAAAGCCCTATAAATGTGTAGTGTGCCTAACATCATTTTCTCAAAAATCGACCCTCACGTATCATGAACGCGTACATACAGGTGATAAGCCTTACAAATGTGCCATTTGTTTAAAATCATTTTCTATAAATGCACACCTCACAATACACAAACGCTTGCACACTGGTGAAAAGCCCTACGAATGTGATGTATGTCTAAAGTCATTTTCTCAAAATGCACACCTCACAATACACAAACGCTTGCACACTGGTGAAAAGCCCTACGAATGTGATGTATGTCTAAAGTCATTTTCTCAAAATGCACACCTCACAATACACAAACGCTTGCACACTGGTGAAAAGCCCTACGAATGTGATGTATGTCTAAAGTCATTTTCTCAAAATGCACACCTCACAATACACCAACGCTTACACACTGGTGAGAAGCCCTACAATTGTGCAGTTTGCTTAAAGTCATTTCCTAGCAAATGTGATCTGACAAAACATGAACGCGTGCATACAGGTGAAAAGCCCTACGAATGTGATGTATGCCTAAAGTCATTTTCTCGAAAGGACAAACTCACAGTTCACAAACTTGTTCACACTGGTAAAAAGCCTAAAAATGAGATGTATGCCTAAAGTCATTTTCTCGAATATTGAGCCTCACACAACACAAACGCGTGCATGCTGTCGAAAATAACAATATCTATGATTTAATCATATTTGTAAAAAATTATTTGTGGTATTATATTCTGTAAACTCTTACAGAATTTTTTTTTTATAAGACCTACATAAAATGTATTTTTATATGTTATTAAGTAATTAGTTAAGTAATGAATATAAGTATTTTTTAATCATTGTATTTGTATGTCGGGTGGTAATTTAAATTATTAATTATTTTTTCTTGATATATTCTATATTATAACTGAAATTCAGAATACTTGCATTTTGTTTTTTTCTAAACGAACAGTAATTGAGTAAAACACATTGAGAAAGGTTACGCGCTATTACACGTTTAGCCAGCTATTTTCCATATTATTTTTTTTTCGTTTACTTATTTCCAGTACGATTTCTTAGCTGAGTGGCCATTGGTTTTATTAGGATGTGAGCTTTTTTTGTGTCGGTTCACTGTAGCTTTTTTAATACTGGACCAAGCACAAATTTTAAGTGATACTTTGGGAGAGGAAAAGTTTATTAAATAATTAGTTAATCTGTTTTATTCATAATGTTTATATAATTTACTCAATTATTTGCCATACTTTTTTTTTTCAGAAGTAAAAATTTAAGTTATTAAATTTTTTTCTCGTCCTTTGGTATAGAACTATATTGCTAGGTTATGGTTGTCTATGCCGATATAAAAAACAGATTATAAATCTGAATTTTGGATTTTTGTAAATCATTGAAATTATTAAATTCGACACATGTGTCAATGATAAAACAAAATATACTTTGAATATTATAAGATTTTTTGTATTCTATAAAAACAATTTTTATGGTTTTATTATTATTTTTTTTATCGAAAACGAGCTGTTTTTCTTAACATATTTTGTTTTGCAGTTGTTTTTGTATTTAAATGTTTGACCTATTTTATTTCTTGTACGGTAGGATTTTGATGTTTTAATAATTATAAATGTATATATATTATTTTTTAAGATTTGAATATTAGAATAGTTGTATAATACTCACAGAATAAGTAAAGTTATATTTTATTATCTCATCTACTCAAACTATTTGCTTTTATTCCTTTATTTTGTTTTATTTCTTTATTATAAAATATCTATGGAGATGCGTTAAGTCGAATCAATTATTTCAATTTATTTGGTATAACAAATTTACAAATGTAAACTTATCATTCATTTTGATTATTACTCCATAGCAAATATTGCTATTGCGTCATTTCAGTGTGTGTGCGAGTGGACTTTCTAAATTCATACATTGCATGTGGAGTTAAAATATGATTATTTTAAGTTCGTTGTATGCTGGTTTTATACACTAATATTTTAACAGTTCTTTCTATGCATTACACGGACTTCTAAATTTTGTTTTGTCTGTTAGTTGAAACTTTAACATCGAGTTTGTAAACATTTTGTACTATTAATTATATTAAAACCCATTTTAGATCACAGTAATTGGAACTATTTATTTATTTCAAAAGTCAGTTAGTGTATCCGCTAATGTCTAAACATTTTAGCCTATAATTTTATATAGTAAAAGATATTATCTACAAAAAGTTAAGTCATGTTTTTCTTGTAACGCTATTGCGGTTTATAATAATATAGACAATATTTAAAATAACCCACGTAAGGTAATGTATTTTTTATTATATTATGTTTTTTTTAAAGTATTATTATCTACTCAGTTCAAGAACAAAATACGAAACAAAAACCATGATAAAACGCATATACTACCTACAAAAGCTATGCATGGTAGTTTCGAGAAAAAACATGTTATAAAAATGTATATTACAATTGACCAAATTTAAAAGGAAAAACATATAGTTTTGAATTTGCCTGTTAAATTCATATTTACTAACTTTACCAATTATTATATTTTATAAATTCAACATTAAGTCCTGTTTTCATACTATAAAATAAATTGAGGAAATGAATAAGCTTTATGAATATTGAGTAGAATAGAAAAATGTGTTTGCCAAATTTCAACTAATAGCCTTTGATGCTGCGATTATTAGTAGTAATTTAAAAATAATAGCTGTTGCGAGACGCGAAGCTGAATTGAAACTTCTTTTGGATTTGTTTGGATTTGATGGAATATAAGGCTTTTCAGGAGGAATACAAATACACACGAATATATGTATATAAATTTAAATAATACTTCCCATCTTGCATACGAATTAATTAAGTTTTATTCACCAATAACAATAAATATTGAAACATATGGGTTTTTTATCTTCCTAAGGCATTATCATAATATTACCCTATCACAATAGATCAAGGATATAACCTTGATGTTACAATAATTGTAGCAAACACCCATATATGTAAAACTTAACAGTGTTATCAATTATTAAAACAAAATGTTGTTTAAAAGTTGTATACATCTATGATGTATTATACATACAATACATAGTATAATACATCAATTATAGCAGTAAATTATATAATATGTGTTGACCCTGTTAACGAATAAACTCTTCATAACAGACGATCATCCCTAACTGAATTCCCTAATACTAAAAGTACAAGTTTAAGTTGTTTAATTACGTCATCACCTTTACAATGTGCTTTTATCGATGTTTAATATTTTTACGATCTACTAATTGGCATTGATAGTCTTTTTTGTTATAGTGTTCTTATCACTTTCAGTATACATTTGTACTCCCATTTCATTTTATATTAGATATTAATAATATGTTAGCTGATAGATAGATTTTATTTGTATTCTTTGTTTATTCAAGGTGCTTAGGAATCTGTATTAGTTGGGGATAATAACTAATAAGTATTGGATAATTACATTAAATTTTTTTATCTATAATTGTTGTAAAATCAGGGTTCTACAACGCAAGAAAATAAATAGTTCTAACATTTTAAGTACACAAATAATAAACGCAATACTTTCAAAAACAACTTGTTTTCGAAAAAAACAATAGTAGTTTTTGTAATGTGGATTATTAAAACTTAAAAATGTATGATATCTTCATTTCTTGATCATTGATTTACATGGCAACAGATGTTGTGAAAAACAACTTGTTTTTGATAAGACAAATATGAAACTATTCAAATAGTTGTAAAATACTGTATATTATAATGTAAGAAAATTAAATCTATAGCTTTTGTGTAAACATAAGATAGAAATCAAATTTAAAATGTAAGATGAATGCATAAAATATTAATGATTAAATAGATAAAGGCACTATAGTTATATAACAAAATTTGTTATGTAGCATAAGTTTTATTAATATGTTATGTGATTATATTATAGCTATATAAAAATAATTTTATTGGAAACTTGTTTTCGACCAAAAACCAAACTACTTTTTTTTGTAAAATATGGCATTGTTCAATGTGGTAAATTTTAAAGATTTTTCATTTTTTTACATTGTTACAGTGATTTTAGAAAAATAAACACCTAAGTACACAAACGACGAAACAAAATATGAAATCAACTTGTTTTTTTAAAAGAGCAATAATAAAGTTAAATCTTTATGATACCAACAGACATTCGTCATTTGTTTACATTACAACAAACGTTGTGAAATATTCGGATACATACAGTTTTGTTTCACTCTAAGAAGCTCTTTATGTAGCAAAATCTATTCAGGGGGGAAACAAATTACATTGTAATAATATTATAAAAATTTAGAAATAATTGTAAAAATATAAACTAAGTTCGATGTTAATTGGTAGTAATAGTTTTAGAATTATTCTTTTAACGTATTAAACTTGTGCTATAATATAATTTACAAAATAATGTTTGAATTTGCACTATATTTTTCTAAAAATATAGCGAATATAAATTTTATGTAAAAACCAATAACAATACTTACAAAAATATTTTGTTACCTACGTACAACTTGTTTTTTGGGAAATACATTTTTTTGGTTGTGTTCAAATTGTAATAGTAAATTTGTCGTTAGCTTTTGTGTAAACAAAAGATTCAACTATCTATCTTTTAGAAGGATTTCTATGGCTATATACTGAATCTGGGGTGCACAAATTTCTGGCTACGTTACTTGATACGACTTACGTGTTATGGATAGTGACAATTGTTTATATTTTCCTATAAATCCTAAAATACATAATATGTATCGTCTGTACCATTTATCGTAATCAACTAGTGAATGAAAAAAAATATTTTTCAAATTATATGCGTTATATAGCTACAGTAAACCTTATCTCTAGAGATCCTACATCATCATGCCACGAATTCACAACAGTAGCCCTAAATTTTAATTACATTTATACCTCACCCTCATCCCACCATCCCGGGTGATGATATTATTTTTTTTATATAAATGTAATTTTAAGACCTTATAGTTGAAAATATCGTGCGCGTGTATTGTTCAAATAATAAAACGTTTTCATATTAAACAACAAAGACAAACATTTTCAAATCTTGTGCAGCACATATCTCTCTATATAACATAAGCTGCAAACGTACTGTTGTTCTAGTATAGTCTTCTACAATCTTTGTGTTTTACTTAAACTGTAAATCCAAAAATCAATATTTTATTTGGCGTTTTAAATTTTCTATCTTTAATATACCATTGGATTATATCTAATTGAAAAATGAAATTTAATAGCATATATTTGTTTTTAACAACATTGTTTTGCGTTATCATTTTAGCGTATGCAGGTATTTCAGGTCGTCCTGAACATACGCAATCTAATACCCGTAAGTTTTTGAGACTGCTATAACTTAAAAAAATTTCAAAAGTAAAATTAAATATACTTTTTTATTATTCGTTTTTAAAATGTCCGTAAGTTGGATGATAATATCAGTTTTTGTGCTTTGCAAAGATACCACGAGTTTTAATATTAATTTCAATAAATCTGAAAATGTGTATAAAATGTTACTAATGTATTACATTGTTGATAATAAAAATAAGTTTATCATGTTCATAAGCATATTATTATATAGAATTGTACTTCTAGTTGAAAAATTGTTAAAAAAATATAATTTGTGGCTAACAAATTTAAACGCTTTAGATAAACAACCAAAAATGGAAAAACAAGTATTTAAGTTATTTTGTCTGTGTTTCAGCTCCAGCTCCACCATTACGAATGGGACACCCACCACTTCCGGGTGGTAAGTTTTTGAGACTTTAATAAAACCTTTTAGCTGTATTCAACTAAAATAAATACAATAACGGGCTTAAAATTTTTTAAAAATATATATGAAACCCTAGGAGCATAATGATAAAAAAGGCTTGCATTGTTATTAAACAAAAAATAACACTGCAATATCAGTAAATTAAATATTATTACGGACACTGTAGTCATTGTTAATAACTACTAGTGCTTTATAATACTAAATTAACTGTAGGTTTTGAATTTAACTTAGTCAGTGTAGCCTATACATTTAACAACACTAGTGTGAAAAGTACTACTCGTATGTTATTCACTTTGATGCAAAATTTTGTTTAAAAAATATTATTTTTTAGCTAACAAATGTAAACACTTTAGACCAACAACTAAAAATGATTATACCAATATAGGTACTTGAAAATTAAAAAATAAATTCAAATAACAAGTATTTGAGTTATTTACTTGGTGTTTCAGTAATAGCACATATAAATCCACCACCACCACCACCACCAGCACCACCACAACCGCCTGGTAAGTTTTTGAGACTTTAAAAAAACTTATAAAGGGTATAAAAGTGTAATTTAATATGTAATTTTATCATTGGTTTTTCAAATGACTGCAAGTTGGATGGTATTATATTTTTTTTGTGATTTGCATAGATACTAGCAACTTTTATATTATTTTCAATAAAAGTTTAATAATTTACTTTTATTATTATTTTTTTTTTTAGCTGGAAATCGACGATAGTTAAATTTACCAACAAAGCTGCAGTATCCAAGATCTGTGCCACATTTTGAAAATACATATGCTAACTAATATGTGTATATTGTAAAATGTTCATCTTAGTTTATCATTTTTATGTTTCAACCTTAAATTTTTTTAATAACATTCCAAATAACATTTTTTGTTCCCTATCATATAAATTACATTATGTCTATTACATACACCTGTCTACCAATAAAAATAATATTCTCCGAATAAGAAAATTTGTTATTTATAATATAATCTATTCCGAATTCTGCTTCCTCCTCTTATTTTAATTAATTTTAACTATTTACTTTTTATAAGCTATAAGCTATATAAATATTGAATAGTATAAAAAATTGTGTTTGCTAAAATTCATCCAACAACCTTTGATTCTGCGGCTATTAATAATATTTTAAAAATAAAAGCTGTAGCGAGACGCGCAGCTGAAGTGAAATTTTTTCGGATTTGTTTGGATTTGGTAGAGTTTGAGGTTTTTCTGGAGGAATAAAAATACACACAAATATATATTGAATTTATACATCCTAACTAACATACGAAATAGTTATACCTTGATTTGAAAATTATTATAGCGAACACCCATAAATGTCTAATCATTAATATCTCATATATTCAACTTGTATTGTCGGTTAAAATGTCTTTATTAATTAATATTGTTTCACCACTTAAGACATATAATTACATGCAGGACGAGGTAGAAATAAAAAAAAGAGGGCTAGAAAAAAAATCACTTCAAATATACATGATAAGCAATAGCCACATAGTTAAAGTTTACATTGTAAAAACAATACATACCCAAATATATTATATTAAAAAATATGTAATCATAAAAATATACTTTTATTTTACACAATTTAAGTACGTAAGAGATGTGCTTGAGATCTCATAACCCCCCCCCCCCCCCGACTTTTATGATTTACATAAAATAAAAATTTAATTTTTAATTTTTGGTTAATATTTGTGTTCTTATAACTATACGTTATTCGTATATAAAATACCATAATTTTCGCAATGACTGTTGCAATATAAACAAATGACAAATACATGTTGTTATTATATAGCTTAAGTTTTAACATAATATGAGCAGCCATATTTTACATTAACATGTTTGATACATTTATTATAGCTTTTTGAGAAAACAAGTGCTTTTGGACGTACATTATGTTATATAAGATAATAAGGGAATCTGAACGTATAAACACAATGACGCTAAAATGTATTAACTAGATTATAATAATATAAGATGTCTAGTAACATACAAAATGTGAATCATAATTATTTTTATAATATAACTAGAGGGCATGATATTTTAGCTTTGTATTTCGAGTTATTTTGAGTATTGTACTGTGGTCAGTGGCTACAACACAGAATACAATATTTAATTTATCCAATAAAAAATCGGCACGTTAGACTAAATCCTTTTCAAACAGGGTTATGTAAATTAATTGTTGAAAAATACTGTATATTATAACTTAAGAAAATAGTATTTAAAATACAATTTTAGATTAGATTTTATTTGTATTTTTTGTTTATTCATGATTTGATATTACTATTTAAAAATTCATCTATAATTATTGTAAAATCAGAGTACTACAAAGAAAGGAAATAATTAGTTCTAACATCAAAGTACACAAATAATAAAACGTAATGCTTCTAAAAACAACTTGTTTTATTAGCAGTTTTTGTAATGTAATGTTAAAACTTAAAACTGTAGGATACCTACAGTTCTTTGTCATTATTTTAGATGGCAACAGATGTTATAAAAATCAACATGTTTTTGATAAGAAAAAATAAAACTATACAAATACCTAGTTGTAAAATACTGTAGGTATATTATAATGTAAGAAAATAAATCGATGGCTTTTGTGTAAACATAAGATAGAAATCAAATTTATAACGTAAGTTAAATGCATAAACTATTAATGGTAAAATATATGAAGGCACTATAGTTAAATGACTAAAGGTGTAAAGTAGCATCCGTTGTATTAGTATGTTATGTGATAATATTATATCTGTATAAAAATAATTTTAATGAAAACTGGGATTCGACAAAAAAAATATATACATTTTTCATAAAGAAATACTTTTCTGGGAGAAATAGTGGCATAGAAGAGTTTTGAAATGTATTAACATTATTAAAGTGATCTGGATTAGCTATATCAGAGTGAGGTTTAAATATTTCAGACAAATGTTGTCTGAACACTTCAGCTTTAATTGTATCTTGTCGTATACGCACTTTGATACACGAATCGTTAAACACACACACACACTTAAAATCGACGGCAGAAAAGGTAACACTTTTAAATTAAGTAAAAGAAAAGTTACTCAAAAGTTAATAAACACACACACACAATTATAATATTCGTAAAAACAATGTAAAAAACAATAAGTACAAATTTACCTTCAGGAATGAACCACATATCTTGCCAATGATCCATTTTTTTAACCTTTTTGAGCATGTTTATTTGTTCCAATGTCGCTCTTGCAGACACTTCCATCGTGTAAATATGCTAAAACTAACGGAATTAAAAACTTTACGAATGCCTTATTTTCCATCTTTAATCTTGTAGATTTGAACAAAATTTGTAGACAATAGATATGTTCCTATTCTTACTAGAACGCTTCTAAGAGCCCACTAATTTAAATCTTGATAACAAAATTTACATTACAAAGCACGAAAGTAGCACAATTTAAAAAAGAATTTTTAGTTATTTTATTATTTCCATTTGAAAAAAATGACTGTATTTTGAAATATTTATTATTTATATCAACAACATCAAAAATGAATTTTAAATGATGCATTGAACAAGTATTAAAAAATATATATACCATATTAATATACCCAGGGTATATATACAATGATTCGACAAAAGAAAATAACTTTTGTTCTAGTGAATATATTTAATTCTTACAACCTTATATTTGTGAGATCAATTTGACATTTAAAAATTTAGCCTCGAGCCCGCGCGCTAAAATATTTATCTTCACTGATTTATACCTACAGCCTGCCATCGCGGCCGCCGCAGTTATCACTTACTGTACAAGCAAACACATTCTTATCAAGTAGGTTGTATACAGAGTAGACTGTCAACATCATGGTGGATATATCATCTTTTTTTTAAAACTCTTAATATTATGTCGTGTGTTTACATATAAATAAAGTTTAAATTGCATAAAGTGTGTGATTAAAGATTTTATACCTGACGTTTTAGGTTTAAGGCTAGGAGCTCCGACCAAGGGTTTCGTAGCCGTATATCAGTAAGTCGTGAGTAACATTTTGGTTAATTATTATCATTTTATTTGTTCTAATGAATGGATTAGTTTTCTACATAGTATACAAGTTCGATAGTGATTTTTATTACGGTCTAAACGATTCATGCGTACAACAATTATAGACTCGTAGAGTGAGATTCGCTATCAACGGCTGTAGTTACGATAACTCTAGTCACTACAGCCATTCGCCACAGTAGATGCCACTTTTTTCTTATATAAATTGGCCTCATTAATAAAAAACACTTTTTCTTATGTTTGGTAAATTTGCACCCTAACTACTGAACTAATTAAGAAAAGTTTTGTGTGTTATTCAATTACTTGCATTTGATAACATGTACGACCAGAGTGAGCCATTCCAAATGGAGATATTTATTAAAATATGAGAATAAGTAATTCCAGAACCGCACAAAGAAAATGTAATGCCTTGTTTATGTATGCCAGACAATTTACAAAAAAATTAGTAGTTGGATAATGGCATTAGCTGCGCAATTTTGTTTCTTTTATTTTATAAACCATTGATAATACATTGTTAGCTATTTTATTGTTAACCATGAGTTCTATTTAAAATTAGTATTAATACTATTTGAATAATACACTTTTTATATTAATATATATCATCTGTAAGCAACCTATATTGAGATATCTTTTTTCTAAATTAGTCAACTTCCCAGGTTATTATATCGTAGTTTGCGCCAATAATAACAGTCGTATATCTCGTCATCTAAACAAACTAGAAATAAATTACTTTTAAAATGTCATGAAACATAAATTTGAATAAAATTTAAATGTTCATTTTGCTCTCCTGAGAAAATTTGGAAAAAGACATTGTTTAATAGGGCAGTCGATATTATGACGAGAAATATAACATCAATTAATGCAATGGCAAAAGCCATTTACCGTTAATCAACGATGGTTTGATTAAAGTTATTTTTAATGTTTGTATGTTAACAAGTATATTTTTTTCTTAACAAATATAATCTATGTTTGCCAGAAAAAAATACAAACTTTTATACATATTTATTATTTAAGAGTAGATGTAAATGGAATTTGAAATTTAATTTTTGAATGAAAATAGTTACGGTTTTGTTTGTTTTATTTATTTGTGTTAGTCCTTGTATTTTAATTTTTTAATGAGTTTAAAGTCGGCCTATAGTTTATTTTTGAGAGATAAATCATGTTTTTTTGTTCAAATTTTATTAAATCAAATTTATTTTTTATAGTTTTTTTTAGTGAGGAACCACCCAGAATTGAAACTAAAATGGACAATTATATCCAGACAACCAAGATAAAAATAGAGGACGAAAATAAACAGTCTATAGAGCAGTTTACCAAAGACTCTGAGAAAACAACCGATGGAGATGCGTCTAAGTAATATTAGTTTTAAATTAAATATTTTAAATACATTTAAAAAATAATGTAATAAATGTTTGGATATGATTTGAATGCTATCGAAAATGTATCAGAACAATAATAAATATATAATAATTTTAATTACATTTCAAAAATAATATGTAGTATTTTAAATATTATCTGTATATATCTGTTTACAAAACGGCAACGTTTAATCTGACTTTGTAATACCGAATGTGTTATTATCCATGATGTTAACAAAATAAGTAGTTATATCTTTAAAATAGGTTTGCTTACAATAAAATATTTTTAAATACATCACAGTAATAGTAATATTTGTTTAAAAAAAAACCCCTCTAACTTTTTAGCACCCGGCTGAAACTAAAAGTCTTACGTTTCAAATTTAGGTTGACTTTTAATTAAATAACAGATATGCATATTGTATGTACGAGACACATAAAACATTTTAGATTAATTTAATTATTTACAAAAGCTGCATGATTCTTAACAGATATTTTTAAATACTTTTTTTCAGCTTTAAAATTAATTTTGTTTTTAGTGACATAAGTACGTGCAACAAAACCATATTTAAGGTCGAAGTGGACATTTTGGGTGGTAATCGTTTTGAGTCTGTATTTGAATATGAAGAAAATGATCTTTCTGGTACGCCAACGATAAATGACGATTTGGACGAAATATGTACATTTGTCTGTGACATATGTAAAATGTCATTCGCTAGCAAAAAGAAAGTGACACGACACATTACTCTGGCGCATAGTGATCACTCGACATCCCGGAATAGCATTAGAAAACAAGTTATCAAAAACAAATCCAGGTAAAGGCAATCATTATTTTTTGTATACAGTTGTCAATCTTATTGTTTGATGAAAGCGCGATACCGTTCTTATTATTAAATTAGTCACAATTCGATTAAGAACATACTGTCTAATTTGCATCTAAACACTTGTATAACTTTAAACTAGTAGTTATAACTTTAAGGTGTGCATTATTTTCGAAATTAACGGTAAATAATGAACAAATTGTAATTTGTAAAATAGAGGGGTAATAATCAAATAAGTTATTTTTTAAAATAAATATGTCACTTTATGCGTTTAAACCCTAAAGTTTAAAATTTAAGACGACAGTTTCAGTTCAGTGGGTAACGCAAGTTTGTGAACGCATAGGCGCATATATCAACCCTCAGACTCAAAATTAGCACTCCTAAAAATTCAAGCCCCAATCCTTGATTTGTACGCATAAAATTGTAATAATGTTCATACTCTGTTGAAATTTGTTATTTAAGATTTTTTTTTTTTAATGTTTTATATTATATCAAATAGTTTGAAAATTGAAGGTAAGAATTATTTATTCATTAGTCAGGTATACATAGTTATAACACCCCCTTAAATGTAGGTCTAGTTGCGCTTATGTGTGAATGTAAGTTCGTAAGGCTTTAACACATAAAGGATGGAATGATATCACCTTGTATATTTCTAAACTGGATGGATTAGTCAAATCTACTAGGTAATTTTTTTGCACAATCAGTACGTTTACTTAGTTAAAATAGAATGTATAATAATAATAATTTATAAATTGTGAGATGAATAATTTGTTTTTGAACTTTATACTTATTGCTTGTCAATGCTTTATTCTAGTGTTATCGGTACAAGTAATGAAGCGAATAAAATAATAGAAGGTTCTTCTACAAAATCCAGCCTCAGAAAACACCAACGAGCACACAATGGTGAAAAGCCCTACAATTGTGCAGTTTGCTTGAAGTCATTCACTCAAAAACGTGATCTGACAATTCATGAACGGGTTCACACCGGCGAAAAGCCCTACGAATGTGATGTATGCCTAAAGTCATTTTCTGTTAAATCGAACCTCACAAGTCATGAACGCGTTCACACTGGTGAGAAGCTCTACAAATGTGATGTATGCCTAAACTCATTTTCTGTTAAATCGAGCCTCACAAGTCATAAACGCGTGCACACTGGTGAGAAGCCCTACAATTGTGCAGTGTGCTTAAAGTCATTTATTCGAAAAGAGTACCTCACAACACATCAACGCGTGCACACTGGTGAAAAGTACTACAATTGTGCAGTTTGCTTAAAGTCATTTTCTGTTAAATCGAGCCTCACAAAACATGAACGCGTGCACACCGGCGAAAAGCCCTACAAATGTGCCATGTGCTTAACGTCATTTTCTCATAAATCGAGCCTCACAGTACATCAACGCGTACACACTGGTGAAAAGCCCTACAATTGTGCAGTTTGCTTAAATTCATTTTCTATTAGATCGAGCCTAATAAAACATGAACGCGTGCACACTGGTGAAAAGCCCTACAATTGTGCAGTGTGCTTAAAGTCATTTATTCGAAAAGAGTACCTCAAAACACATCAACGCGTGCACACTGGTGAAAAGCCCTACAATTGTGCAGTGTGCCTAAAGTTATTTTCTGAAAAATCGAGCCTCACAAAACATGAACGCGTGCACACTGGTGAGAAGCCCTACAAATGTGATGTATGCCTAAAGTTATTTTCTGCTAAATCGAACCTCACAAGGCATGAACGCATTCACACCGGTGAAAAGCCTTACAATTGAGATATTCTGCTCAAGATCTTTTTCTCGACACTCGAACTTCACAACACATAAACGCGTGCATGCTGGCGAGAATCACTTCAAATGACATTATTAATGTTTCAATTATATTCGTCAAAATTTAATTAGGGTATTATATTCTATAAACACTTACAATTTTTTTTATAAGGCCTTTATAAAATGTATTTTTATATGTTATAAATTAACTAAATATGTAATGCGTATTATTATTTGTAATAATTTTATTTGTATGTCAGGTGGTGACTTAAATATTTAATTATGTTTGCTTGACATATTATATATTGTAATTAAAATTTAGAATACTTGCATTTTATAAAGTTGTTACATGTTTTTTAAAAGAACAGTATTTGTATAAAATACCAAAAGGTGTCGCGCTAATACACGTTATCCAACTATTTTCCATCTCATTATTTTTTGTTCACTTATTTCCAGTTAGGTATTTAGCTGAAAGGCTATTGGTTTTATAAAGTTGTGAGCATTTTTTTTTGTGTACGCTAGCTTTTATAATACTGGACTAATTCCTTTAATTAGTAACTTTACAAAGCATAAATTTTATCTAATTTTTAATTTGGGTGAATTAAAGTTAGAAAAATCTACTTCTTCACCCTTAAAATTTGTAAAAAAATATAAAAACACGGCTAAGATCTTTAATATCGCATAATATAGCCTCTATTTTTGTACAAAACATGTGTTTCTATTTCCAATAGAATGCTTCTAAGAGCAAACCAATTTAAAATGTTGATAAAAAGAACTTGTTGCCATTGCCGATATTTTAAATTAAATATAATTTTAGTGCATAATAGAAAAAAAGTATGTATATATAGTTGTAAGCTTCTCATGAGTTAATAAAATTAATTTTTGTAAAACAATTATTCAGCTTTGAGTGTCGCTAAACAACAACTTTACAATAAGCTACAATTTGTAAACTCATACAAGGCAAAGAGGTATCCTTTTAAAACAAATTGTGTCATCTTTAATATCTCATAAAGCCTATATTTAAATACAAAATACTAAACGTGTAAGTATGTTTGAAAACTGTTTTTCTTTACAAAGTCAAGAGACAATTTACTGTTGGTAAACTATTATCATTACACTAAAATGTTGTAAATATTGTTTTACATACTTTAAGTTTTATTGTAAGTTTGAATACTAAAAACCTATTTGAGTATAAAAAAACTCAAAAATGTGTTTTTAAATACTGAATTCGAAAATAATTTGACAACATACTTAATATATTATATCAATATTCTTTACAACTTTGTTAGTAATAATACATAAAGTTATTAAGTTATTAATTTGTTGTAATTAAAAATCCTTCACAGATCTGCATCTAAGTTTAAACAAATTGACTTGGTACCTATTGTTAAATCTGTACCTTTTTTGTTTCTTTTTCATATTAGGTAGTTGTACCTAATATGTACTAAATATAAAAAAAAAATCACTAAGTTTAATAATAATACAAATAAGAATAATAATTAATAATAGGTAATTATAATAATAAAATATTTGATTTATAAAATATGATTTTTAAAATGGATTGTTTTTGTTAAATGGGATCTTATTCGATTTGTAGGCTGACCTAATATGTAATAATGGACCCAGATTCTAAAATAGCTTTGAAATACTAAATGAGTTAGTTGCAGTAAATGGTGATTAATTGGGTCTTGATTTAAAATGTGTTTTTTTTAGTGATAGGAAAATATTGTTTAAATTAATCTGGGAGGGGGCTTTTATAATTAAAAAAATGTAATAAATTATTGGGTATTGTTGAAAGTTAATTTTTATAAATTTTAAAAGCACTCACCAACTTTACATAATTATATGATATTATCTACTGATGGATTGATTAAACCACCGCGGGTTTTTATACTTATTAGCGACCTTGGTTCACTATGACTTCAAACTAAAGCTGCTGTGCATTTATTACAAATAATATGTTTTCTTAGCTTTGAGCAATATATATATATATTACAGCTTTATTATACTCAAAAATATCGTCAATTGCTTGCTGTGAAACATTAAACTGGATATCGCCGCATATATTTCGGTCGTCGTTTTGCAGGAACGAATCATGCATTGATAAACCACGACGAGAACAATAATTAAAATTCAATATTTATATTAAATCAAATTATTTAACATTATGAAAAATGTCCTTATCCGGTATTATCATATTACTATTTGCCGTGATATTATTTCTTCCATGCCATACCTAACAACTCTCTCTGTCTCTTTTTAACGATATTGATCCGCAGACCTCTCGCTCTACTATCAGTTTATTGTCAATGATGCAATTTAATGCAAACATCTTTATCAATTTATACACAGAGTACTGTCAGTTTGATTGTATACTGTCAACATCAAGGTGGATTTATTATTTATTTTTTTAAATAAGAATCATTATATAATCTTGTGTTTTTATATAAAAAAGAAGTTTAAATTGTATGTATTAGGCGTGTGATTTAAGATTTCACACCTGTCGTTTTGAGTTCAGGGCCTTGGAGCTCCGACTAACGTTTTTGTAGCCGTGTACCAGTAAGTATTGAGTAACGTTTTGGTTGATTTTTATCGTTTCATTTGTTCTAATGAATTAATTAATAATCTACATAGTTTACAAGTCTGATAGTGATTTTAAAAACAGTCTAAACGATTCTTGCATACATAAATTTTAGACTCGTAGAGTGAGAATCACTATCAACGGCTGTAGATTTGATACTTGATAAGTAGTTTAACACCCTATATTATGTCCATCAATCACCTTATTTATTTGTTAACAATCTATACTGTGATATCTTTTTGCCAATTTCTCTGTTTTGCGTATAAAACCAAGAAGATTATAATCAATCAGAGGGATGGCAAAAGTCAAGTGGCGTTTGTCAACGTAGCAACGGTTTAATTAATGTTAATATTTGTATTTATATGTTTACAATTCTATTATCTTTTTTTATTAAATTCTGTTTGGAAGGAAATAAAGAAAATTATAATTGCGAAAATGCGAAGTGAAAATAATAGTACTTCATATTGTGAACAAAAACAGTTACGACTATGTTTATTTGTATTTTTTGTCTTAGTTAGACTAGTATTTTATTTAAAAATCATTAGACTCAGGCTATAGTAATTTAAAGATAAATCATAAGTTTTGTTGCAATTTTTTAAAGTGTTTTGTTTTTATAAAATTCTTTTAGCGCGAAACTAACCAAGATTACAAATAAAAATGAAAGATGAATGTTACAAGGCAGAATATTATTTCCTACAGAAAACAATATCTTGTATGTATACATTTTTTTAAGCGTGTTAAATCTTAGCCTATAATAATTTTTTTTAAATAGATAATAAGTTTTTGTCTCAAATATTTTAAATATGCTTTGTTTTTTAGAGTTATTGTAGCGAGCGAGAAACACACCAATAAAAGTAAAATGGACAATGATAACGACACGACCACAATCAAATTAGAAGAAGATAGTCAGTCGATAGAGCAGCTTACCAATGTTTCTGATGAAAGAACCAATTTAAATAATACTGAAAAATTATACAAGTGTAGTCCGATGACAAACATAGAACCTCAAAAAACAATCGGTGGAGATGCGTGCAAGTAATTTCAATTTTAATATACATTTTATGAAAAAGAAATTATAATGTGATTAAGATTTGAATTAGCAGTCCTTGGCAAATAATAAGGGGATTTTAAATAGATAAATTATTAAACAAATATTTTTTAGTACAAAACAGTAATGTTTGACTTGACTTTGTTACATAATATAGTAACTATGAAATTCCCATAAGTAGGTGAATATACTTTTAAAATCAGTTTTCTCATAATAAAATATTTACAATTTCAGTAGATTAAAATGTTATTGTACAACAGCTGTTGCACGATTTCTTTTAAACCAATTTAAAGTAATACCTACAACCTAATGTTTAGCGAGTATTTGTTAATCTTTTTATCAGCTATAAAATATTTAAAATTGTTTGTTTTTAGCGTCGGAGAAACGTGCAATGGTACAATTGTTAAAATTGAAGTAGACTTTGAGTTTGGACATTGTTTTGAATCCGTTATAGAATTTGAAAAATATAATGTTTTTGATGTTCAAACGACGAGCAATGATTTAGAAGAAATACGTACATTTGTCTGTGATGTTTGTAATATGTCATTTTTTACTAAAAGAAGAGTGGCCCGACACATAAGTCAATCGCATAGTGTACACTCAATGGCACAATATGTCAATGGAAAACCAATTGTCCAAAATAAATTCAGGTACAGAAAGTTATTCTTTTAGGATACAAATATATTTTTTTAATTTGGTAAAAAATGTTTAATGCATATATTAAAAGTGTTTGTGCATATAGGTGCATAAATAAAATAAATTTACTAAGTAGTTATTTGTACTTCGCATCTTACTTACCACCTTTTTAACTCTGTTCTCCAAATATATGTTTGAATTTTATATGTATATATATATATATATATTGTATGTTTTCTGTAGAATATATATGAGTACATATATTTATTTATATACATATTTTTTTTAATGTGTTTAATTTCGGCTTATAGTTATTTTTTAAAAATCAATTATGAGTTCTTGTCTCAAATATTTAAAATATGCTTTGTTTTTTAGAGTCCCTGTAGCGAGAAACAAATCAAAAATCCAAAATAAAATGGATGATGATTACTATACGACCACAATTAAATTAGAAGAAAATAGTCAGTCGATAGAGCAGCTTACCATTGCTTCTGATAAAAGAACAAATCTTAATTACACCGGAAAATCATACAAAGATATTCCCACGACTTATAAAGAATCTCAAAAAACAGTTGGTGGAAATGTGTATAAGTAATGTGAATTTTAATATAAATTTTGTTAATAAGAAATAATAACGTGATTAAGGTTTAGATTGACATTCTATGTCGAATAACTAGGCGTTTGTGACTTTTAGATAAAGAAATATTTTCTGATACGAAACAGTAATGTTTCACCTGTCTTTGTTGCACTGTGTATCCTTGAAGTTCCCTTAAGTAGATGGTTATATTTTTTAAATTAGTTTTGCCACAATTAATTATTTTGAGATACACTAGGCTTAAATTGTATTGTACAGTAAGTTAGTTTGGTATTTTTATATGTACTTTAAACATTTTATTAATATGATGTGTGGGATTTAAAAGAACTTGGCTAAAATGTACAAAAAGGTATATTGCTGTTAGCATATATTTTTTATTTTACCAGTTATAAAATATATATTTTTTTTTATTTGTTTTTAGTATCGGAGAAACGTGCAATGAAACGGAAGTCGAAGTAGATTTGGTGAATGGATGTCGTTTTGAGACTGTAATAGAAGTTTATAAACATAATCTTTATAACATGCAAACGATGAACCACGATTTGGACAAAGTACATAAATTTGTCTGCGATATATGTAAAATGTTGTTTGCTACCAAAAGAAATGTGGCCCAACACATTACTCAATCACATAGGTCATACTCAATAATACAAAATGTCACTAGAAAACATGTTTCCAAAAATAAATTTGGGTACGGCAAACTATTATTTTATTATTATACAATTGTAATTTTATTGTCGTTAAGATAAAAATTAATTATTATTCTTATTATTATTTTGTCACATATTATTTAAATAGTTACTGTCTAAATGACAGATAACAATTTATAAAAATGTAAATAAACATTTTTAACGTTTATGATTCCAATAGATTTAAAATAAAATAAAATAAAAAACAAAGAGTTATTTACCTATAAATTCAAACTAATTAGTTTTATTAACAATAAAATGTATAATAGTAATAATTAATTTTTGATGTAGTGTCAATGGAACGAGTACTGAAGCGAAGAAAATAATCGAAGGGTCTTCTACAAAATCCATCCTCCCAAAAGTCCAACACGTACACACTGGAAAAAGGCCGTACAAATGTGCAGTGTGCCTAACATCATTTTCTCATAAATCGAGCCTCACAATACACCAACGCTTACACACTGGTGAGAAGCCCTACAATTGTGCAGTGTGCTTAAAGTCATTTACTCGAAAATGTGATCTGACAAAACATGAACGCGTGCACACTGGTGAAAAGCTCTACAATTGTGCAGTTTGCTTGAAGTCATTCGCTCAAAAATGTGATCTGACAAAACATGAACGCGTGCATACAGGTGAAAAGCCCTACAAATGTGCCATTTGTTTAAAATCATTTTCTCAAAATTCAAACCTCACAATACACAAACGCGTACACACTGGTGAAAAGCCCTACAATTGTGCAGTTTGCTTGAAGTCATTCGCTCAAAAATGTGATCTGACAAAACATGAAAGCGTGCATACACGTGTAAAGCCCTATAAATGTGATGTATGCCTTAAGTCATTTTCTCAAAAATGTGATCTGACAAAACATGAACGCGTGCATACAAGTGAAAAGCCCTACGAATGTGATGTATGCCTAAAGTCATTTTCTCGAAAGGACAATCTATCTGTTCACAAACGGGTCCACACTGAAGAAAAGCCCTACAAGTGTGCAGTGTGCTTTAAGTCGTTTTCTGTTAAATCGAGCCTAATAAAACATGAACCCGTGCACACTGGTGAAAAGCCCTACAATTGTGCAGTTTGCTTGAAGTCATTCGCTCAAAAATGTGATCTGACAAAACATGAACGCGTGCATACAGGTGAAAAGCCCTACAAATGTGCCATTTGTTTAAAATCATTTTCTCAAATTCAAACCTCACAATACACAAACGCGTACACACTGGTGAAAAGCCCTACAATTGTGCAGTTTGCTTGAAGTCATTCGCTCAAAAATGTGATCTGACAAAACATGAAAGCGTGCATACACGTGTAAAGCCCTATAAATGTGATGTATGCCTTAAGTCATTTTCTCAAAAATGTGATCTGACAAAACATGAACGCGTGCATACAAGTGAAAAGCCCTACGAATGTGATGTATGCCTAAAGTCATTTTCTCGAAAGGACAATCTATCTGTTCACAAACGGGTCCACACTGAAGAAAAGCCCTACAAGTGTGCAGTGTGCTTTAAGTCGTTTTCTGTTAAATCGAGCCTAATAAAACATGAACCCGTGCACACTGGTGAAAAGTCCTAAAAATGTGATATTTGCCTAAAGTCATTTACTGAAAAATCGAGTCTCACAAAACATAAACGGGTGCATACAGGTGAAAAGTCCTACAAATGTGATATTTGCCTAAAGTCATTTACTGAAAAATGGAGTCTCACAAAACATGAACGGGTGCATACAGGTGAAAAGCCCTACGAATGTGATGTATGCCTAAAGTCATTTTCTCGAAAGAACAACCTCATAGAACACAAACGCGTGCACAACGGTAAAAAGCCCTTCCATTGTGACGTATGTTTAAAATCATTTACTCGTAAATCCAGCCTCAAAAAACATGAACGCGTACACACTGGTGAAAAGCCTTACCAATGTGATGAATGCCTAATTTCATTTCATCGAAAGGACTTACTCGCACTTCATGAACGGGTTCACACTGGAGAAAAGCCCTATAAATGTGCAGTGTGCCTAACATCATTTTCTCAAAAATCGACCCTCACGTATCATGAACGCGTACATACAGGTGATAAGCCTTACAAATGTGCCATTTGCCTAACATCATTTTCTCAAAAATCGAGCCTCGCAATACACCAACGCTTACACACTGGTGAGAAGCCCTACAATTGTGCAGTTTGCTTAAAGTCATTTTCTCGAAAATGTGATCTGACAAAACATGAACGCGTGCATACTGGTGAAAAGCCCTACAAATGTGATGTATGCCTAAAGTCATTTTCTCGAATATTGAGCCTCACACAACACAAACGCGTGCATGCTGTCGAAAATAACAATATCTATGATTTAATTATATTTGTAAAAAATTATTTGTGGTATTATGTTCTGTAAACTCTTACAGAATTTTTTTTTATAAGACCTACATAAAATGTATTTTTATATGTTATTAAGTAATTAGTTAAGTAATGAATATAAGTATTTTTTAATCATTGTATTTGTATGTCGGGTGGTAATTTAAATTATTAATTATTTTTTCTTGATATATTCTATATTATAACTGAAATTCAGAATACTTGCATTTTATTTTTTGCTTTTTTTCTAAACGAACAGTAATTGAGTAAAACACATTGAGAAAGGTTACGCGCTATTTTACGTTTAGCCAACTATTTTCCATATTATTTTTTTTTCGTTTACTTATTTCCAGTACGATTTCTTAGCTGAGTGGCTATTGGTTTTATTAGGATGTGAGCTTTTTTTTGTGTCGGTTCACTGTAGCTTTTTAAATACTGGACCAAGCACAAATTTTAAGTGATACTTTGGGAGAGGAAAAGTTTATTAAATAATTAGTTAATCTGTTTTATTCATTATGTTTATATAATTTACTCAATTATTTGCCATACTTTTTTTTTCAGAAGTAAAAATTTTAAGTTATTAAATTTTTTTCTCGTCCTTTGGTATAGAACTATATTGCTAGGTTATGGTTGTCTATGTCGATATAAAAACAGATTATAAATCTGAATTTTGGATTTTTGTAAATCATTGAAATTATTAAATTCGACACATGTGTCAATGATAAAACAAAATATACTTTGAATATTATAAGATTTTTTGTATTCTATAAAACAATTTTTATGGTTTTATTATTATTTTTTTTATCGAAAACGAGCTGTTTTTCTTAACATATATTGTTTTGCAGTTGTTTTTGTATTTAAATGTTTGATCTATTTTATTTCTTGCACGGTAGCATTTTGATGTTTTAATAATTATAAATATATATATATTATTTTTAAAGATTTGAATATTAGAATAGTTGTATAATAATATACATTTCGAATTAGATTGTAATTCCTACTTTTATCGATGTAGAAGAATGTTAAGTTAGTACTTAAAAATAATTTTAATCCGATTCTACCCAGCACGGACCGATCTAGCCTAATAAATAAATGTAATTTTGTTTAACTTTTACGCCCTCAAAGTACCAACTAGATGAAATTTTTTAGATGATACAGCTCACCGTAATTTTAAGTTTAAAAATACTATTGTTCGTATGTACATTTTTTTTACTTTTGAAATGGGGAAGGGGTGAAATGTTTATATTTTTGACCTAACAAACTTACTTTTAGTTAAGATTTGATTTAAAAAATCAGATCAGAGGCGTACAACTTGTTTTCGGTAAACAACAAATCATATCGGTACCAATTAAACTGCAATATCCAAGATCCGTGTCACAATCTGAAAAAAATTGTGCATACTAACTGATTGTTTGTTATAACATTTTCATCTTCATTTGTTTATCATAACTGTGTTTGAATCTCCAGATTTTTGTAATTACAATATATTCCAAATAACACAATTTGTCACCTATCAAATATATAATATGTTCATTAAATGTACCTTTCTCCCAATAAAAGTAATATTCACAGAATAAGTAAATTTGTATTTTATTATCTCTTCTATTCAAACTATTTGCTTTTACTTCTGATTCCTTTATTTTGTTTTATTTCTTTACTATAAAATGTCTATGGAGATGCGTTAAGTCGAGTCAATTGTTTTAATTTATTTGTTATAACAAATTTACAAATGTAAACTTATCATTCATTTTGATTATTACTCCATAGAAAATATTGCTATTGCGTCATTTCATGCCTAATCACCTAAAGTGTGTGCGAGTGGACTTTCTAAATTCATACATTGCATGTGGAGTTAAAATATGATTATGTGAAGTTCGTTGTATGCTGGTTTTATTTTATACACTAATATTTTAACAGTTCTTTCTATGCACTACTCGGACTTCTACATTTTTTTTTTGTCTGTTAGTTGAAACTTTAACATCGAGTTTGTAAACATTTTGTACTATTAATTATATTATAACCCATTATAGATCACAGTAATTGGAACTATTTATTTATTTCAAAAGTCAGTTAGTGTATCCGCTAATGTCTAAACATTTTAGCCTATAATTTTCGATAGTAAAAGATATTATCTACAAAAAGTTTAGTCATGTTTTTCTTGTAACGCTATTGCGGTTTATAATAATATAAAAGTTGACAATATTTACAATAACCCACGTATGTTAATGTAATTTTTATTATATATGTTTTTTTTAAAGTATTATCATCTACTCAGTTCAAGAACAAAATACGAAACAAAAACCATGATAAAACGCATATACTACCTACAAAAGCTATGCATGGTAGTTTCGAGAAAAAACATGTTTTAAAAATGTATATTACAATTGACCAAATTTAAAAGGAAAAACATATAGTTTTGAATTTGCCTGTTAAATTCATATTTACTAACTTTACCAATAATTATATTTTGTAAATTCAACATTAAGTCCTGTCTTCATTTCATAAAATAAATTGAGGAAATGAATAAGCTTTATGAATATTGAGTAGAATAGAAAAATGTGTTTGCCAAATTTCAACCAATAACCTTTGATGCTGCAATTAATAATAGTAATTTAAAACTAATAGCTGTTGCGAGACGCGAAGCTGAATTGAAACTTCTTTCGGATTTGTTGGGATTTGATGGAATATAACGTTTTTCAGGAGGAATACAAATACACACGAATATATGTATATATATTTAAATAATACTTCCCATCTTGCATACGAATTAATTAAGTTTTATTCACCAATAACAATAAATATTGAAACATATGGGTTTTTTATCTTCCCGAAAACATTATCATAATATTACTCTACCTCAATAGATCAAGGATATAACATTGATGGTACAATAATTGTAGCAAACACCCATATAATATGTAAAACTTAACAGTGTTATCAATTATTAAATCAAAATGTTGTTTAAAAATTGTATACATCTATGATGTATTATATATACAATACATAATATAATACATCAATTATGTCAGTAAATTATATAATATGTGTTGACCCTGTTTACGAATAAACTCTATAGATGGAGTCATAACAGACGATCAACCCTAACTGAATTCCCTAATACTAAAAGTACAAGTTTAAGTTGTTTAATTACGTCATCACCTTTACAATGTGCTTTTATCGATGTTTAATATTTTTACGATCTACTAGTTGGCATTGATAGTCTATTTTGTTATAGTGTTCTTATCACTTTCAGTATACATTTGTACTCCCATTTCATTTTATATTAGATATTAATAATATATTAGCTGATAGATAGATTTTATTTGTATTCTTTGTTTATTCAAGGTGCTTAGGAATCTGTATTAGTTGGGTATAATAACTAATAAGTATTGGATAATTACATTAAATTTTTTTATCTATAATTTTTGTAAAATCAGGGTTCTACAACGCAAGAAAATAAATAGTTCTAACATTTTAAGTACACAAATAATAAACGCAATACTTTCAAAAACAACTTGTTTTCGAAAAAAACAATAGTAGTTTTTGTAATGTGGATTATTAAAACTTAAAAATGTATGATATCTTCATTTCTTGATCATTGATTTACATGGCAACAGATGTTGTGAAAAACAACTTGTTTTTGATAAGACAAATATGAAACTATTCAAATAGTTGTAAAATACTGTATATTATAATGTAAGAAAATTAAATCTATAGCTTTTGTGTAAACATAAGATAGAAATCAAATTTAAAATGTAAGATGAATGCATAAAATATTAATGATTAAATAGATAAAGGCACTATAGTTATATAACTAAATTTGTTATGTAGCATAAGTTTTATTAATATGTTATGTGATTATATTATAGCTATATAAAAATAATTTTATTGAAAACTTGTTTTCGACCAAAAACCAAACTACTTTTTTTTGTGAAATATGGCATTGTTCAATGTGGTAAATTTTAACGATTTTTCATTTTTTTACATTGTTACAGTGATTTTAGAAAAATAAACACCTAAGTACACAAACGACGAAACAAAATATGAAATCAACTTGTTTTTTTCAAAGAGCAATAATAAAGTTGAATCTTTATGATACCAACAGACATTCGTCATTTGTTTACATTACAACAAACGTTGTGAAATATTCGGATACATACAGTTTTGTTTCACTCTAAGAAGCTCTTTATGTAGCAAAATCTATTCAGGGGGGAAACAAATTACATTGTAATAATATTATAAAAATTTAGAAATAATTGTAAAAATATAAACTAAGTTCGATGTTAATTGGTAGTAATAGTTTTAGAATTTTTCTTTTAACGTATTAAACTTGTGCTATAATATAATTTACAAAATAATGTTTGAATTTGCACTATATTTTTCTAAAAATATAGCGAATATAAATTTTATGTAAAAACCAATAACAATACTTACAAAAATATTTTGTTACCTACGTACAACTTGTTTTCTAGGAAACACATTTTTTTTTTGTGTTCAAATTGTAATAGTAAATTTGTCGTTAGCTTTTGTGTAAACAAAAGATTTACCTGCCTATCTTTTAGAAGGATTTCTATGGCTATATACTGAATCTGGGGTGCACAAATTTCTGGCTACGTTACTTGATACGACTTACGTGTTATGGATAGTGACAATTGTTTATATTTTCCTATAAATCCTAAAATACATAATATGTATCGTCTGTACCATTTATCGTAATCAACTAGTGAATGAAAAAAAATATTTTTCAAATTATATGCGTTATATAGCTACAGTAAACCTTATCTCTAGAGATCCTACATCATCATGCCACGAATTCACAACAGTAGCCCTAAATTTTAATTACATTTATACCTCACCCTCATCCCACCATCCCGGGTGATGATATTATTTTTTTTATATAGATGTAATTTTAAGACCTTATAGTTGAAAATATCGTGCACGTGTATTGTTCAAATAATAACACGTTTTCATATTAAACAACAAAGACAAACATTTTCAAATCTTGTGCAGCACATATCTCTCTATATAACATAAGCAGCAAACGTACTGTTGTTCTAGTATAGTCTTCTACAATCTTTGTGTTTTACTTAAACTGTAAATCCAAAAATCAATATTTTATTTGGCGTTTTAAATTTTCTATCTTTAATATACCATTGGATTATATCTAATTGAAAAATGAAATTTAATAGCATATATTTGTTTTTAACAACATTGTTTTGCGTTATCATTTTAGCGTATGCAGGTATTTCAGGTCGTCCTGAACATACGCAATCTAATACCCGTAAGTTTTTGAGACTGCTGTAACTTAAAAAAATTTCAAAAGTAAAATTAAATATACTTTTTTATTATTCGTTTTTAAAATGTCCGTAAGTTGGATGATAATATCAGTTTTTGTGCTTTGCAAAGATACCACGAGTTTTAATATTAATTTCAATAAATCTGAAAATGTGTATAAAATGTTACTAATGTATTACATTGTTGATAATAAAAATAAGTTTATCATGTTCATAAGCATATTATTATATAGAATTGTACTTCTAGTTGAAAAATTGTTTAAAAAATATAATTTGTGGCTAACAAATTTAAACGCTTTAGATAAACAACTAAAAATGGAAAAACAAGTATTTAAGTTATTTTGTCTGTGTTTCAGCTCTAGCTCCACCATTACGAATGGGACACCCACCACTTCCGGGTGGTAAGTTTTTGAGACTTTAATAAAACCTTTTAGCTGTATTCAACTAAAATAAATACAATAACGGGCTTAAAATTTTTTAAAAATATATATGAAACCCTAGGAGCATAATGATAAAAAAGGCTTGCATTGTTATTAAACAAAAAATAACACTGCAATATCAGTAAATTAAATATTATTACGGACACTGTAGTCATTGTTAATAACTACTAGTGCTTTATAATACTAAATTAACTGTAGGTTTTGAATTTAACTTAGTCAGTGTAGCCTATACATTTAACAACACTAGTGTGAAAAGTACTACTCGTATGTTATTCACTTTGATGCAAAACTTAAATAAATAAGTTGCTTAAAAAATTAAAAAATTTTGTTTAAAAAATATTATTTTTTAGCTAACAAATTTAAACACTTTAGACCAACAACTAAAAATTATTATACCAATATAGATACTTGAAAATTAAAAAATAAATTCAAAAAACAAGTATTTGAGTTATTTACTTGGTGTTTCAGTAATAGCACATATAAATCCACCACCACCACCACCACCACCACCAGCAGCACCAGCAGCACCAGCAGCAGCACCACCAGCACCACCACAACCACCTGGTAAGTTTTTGAGACTTTAAAAAAAACTTATAAAGGGTATAAAAGTGTAATTTAATATACAATTTTATCATTGGTTTTTCAAATGACTGCAAGTTGGATGGTATTATATTTTTTTTGTGATTTGCATAGATACTAGCAACTTTTATATTATTTTCAATAAAAGTTTAATAATTTACTTTTATTATTATTTTTTTTTTAGCTGGAAATCGACGATAGTTAAATTTACCAACAAAGCTGCAGTATCCAAGATCTGTGCCACATTTTGAAAATACATATGCTAACTAATATGTGTATATTGTAAAATGTTCATCTTAGTTTATCATTTTTATGTTTCAACCTTAAATTTTTTTAATAACATTCCAAATAACATTTTTTGTTCCCTATCATATAAATTACATTATGTCTATTACATACACCTGTCTACCAATAAAAATAATATTCTCCGAATAAGAAAATTTGTTATTTATAATATAATCTATTCCGAATTCTGCTTCCTCCTCTTATTTTAATTAATTTTAACTATTTACTGTTTATACTCTTGATTTGACCTCGATGCTTTGCCTGGTGGCAACCCGTAATGGACAAATTGTTTGTTATATAAATACATTTTCAGAAAAACAAAGTTTTATGTTGGATAGGGGTAGGAGATAAGAGATATTTTGTACGTTCAACATTTAAATTAAAACTAAATGACAAATTCAAAATAGTTTAAGGGCCCGAGTTCTCTATGAATTGTTTTAAGCCAGATATTAAACACTACGATATTAGCCAGAAACTTGATGTTTTAGGTAGGTTTTTAAACTTAACTGTTTCAGAGTTACCTATACATTTTACACCACTAGTGTGAAAAATATTACTGATATGTCATAAGTCACTTTGCCGCAAAACTAAATAAATAAGTTGCTAAAACAATCAAAAATGTTTGGCTGTATTTTAAAGTAGGTTCTAGAACCATAAACCATACATTTTGTGTGTTGTTTACATGTTTTATTCGAAACAATAGTACTGAAAATGTACTTTATTCGGCCAAACATATTTAACAAACAATGAACACATACACAATCACAATACATAAACCATTTGAATATGTACAAAAAAAATCACTTCAAATATACATGATAAGCAATAGCCACATAGTTAAAGTTTACATTGTAAAAACAATACATACCCAAATATATTATATTAAAAAATATGTATTCATAAAAATATACTTTTATTTTACACAATTTAAGTACGTAAGAGATGTGCTTTAGATCCCATAACCTCCCCCCCCCGACTTTTATGATTTACATAAAATTAAAATTGAATTTTAAATTTTTGGTTAATATTTGTGTTGTTAAAACTATACGTTATTCGTATATAAAATACCATAATTTTCGCAATGACTGTTGCAATATAAACAAATGACAAATACATGTTGTTATTATATAGCTTAAGTTTTAACATAATATGAGCAGCCATATTTTACTTTAACATCTTTGATACATTTATTATAGCTTTTTGAGAAAGCAAGTGCTTTTGAACGTACATTATGTTGTATAAGATAATAAGGGAATCTGAACGTATAAACACAATGACGCTAAATGTATTAACTAGATTATAATAATATAAGATGTCTAGTAACATACAAAATGTGAATCATAATTATTTTTATAATATAACTAGAGGGCATGATATTTTAGCTTTGTATTTCGAGTTATTTTGAGTATTGTACTGTGGTCAGTGGCTACAACACAGAATACAATATTTAATTTATCCAATAAAAAATCGGCACGTTAGACTAAATCCTTTTCAAACAGGGTTGTGTAAATTAATTGTTGAAAAATACTGTATATTATAACTTAAGAAAATAGTATTTGAAATACAATTTTAGATTAGATTTTATTTGTATTTTTTGTTTATTCGTGATTTGATATTACTATTTAAAAATTCATCTATAATTATTGTAAAATCAGAGTTCTACAAAGAAAGGAAATAATTAGTTCTAACATCAAAGTACACAAACAATAAAACGTAATGCTTCTAAAAACAACTTGTTTTATTAGCAGTTTTTGTAATGTAATGTTAAAACTTAAAACTGTAGGATACCTACAGTTCTTTGACATTAATTTAGATGGCAACAGATGTTATAAAAATCAACATGTTTTTGATAAGAAAAAATAAAACTATACAAATACCTAGTTGTAAAATACTGTAGGTATATTATAATGTAAGAAAATAAATCGATGGCTTTTGTGTAAACATAAGATAGAAATCAAATTTATAACGTAAGTTAAATGCATAAACTATTAATGGTAAAATATATGAAGGCACTATAGTTATATGACTAAAGGTGTAAAGTAGCATCCATTGTATTAGTATGTTATGTGATAATATTATATCTGTATAAAATTAATTTTAATGAAAACTGGGATTCGACCAAAAAAAAAAATATACATTTTTCATAAAGAAATACTTTTCTGGGAGAAATAGTGGCATAGAACAGTTTAGAAATGTATTAACATTATTAATGTGATCTGGATTAGCTATATCAGAGTGAGGTTTGAATATTTCAGACAGATGTTGTCTGAACACTTCAGCTTTAATTGTATCTTGTCGTATACGCACTTTGATACGCGAACCGTTAAACACACACACACACTTAAAATCGACGGCAGAAAAGGTAACACTTTTAAATTAAGTAAAAGAAAAGTTACTCAAAAGTTAATAAACACACACACACAATTATAATATTCGTAAAAACAATGTAAAAAACAATAAGTACAAATTTACCTTCAGGAATGAACCACATATCTTGCCAATGATCCATTTTTTTAACATTTTTGAGCATGTTTATTTGTTCCAATGTCGCTCTTGCAGACACTTCCATCGTGTAAATATGCTAAAACTAACGGAATTAAAAACTTTACGAATGCCTTATTTTCCATCTTTAATCTTGTAGATTTGAACAAAATTTGTAGACAATAGATATGTTCCTCTTCCTACTAGAACGCTTCTAAGAGCCCACTAATTTAAAACTTGATAACAAAATTTACATTACAAGGCACGAAAGTGGCACAATTTAAAAAACAATTTTTAGTTATTTTATTTATTTCCATTTGAAAAAAATGGCTGTATTTTGAAATATTTATATCAACAACATCAAAAATGAATTTTAAATGATGCATTGAATAAGTATTAAAAAATATATATACCATATTAATATACCCAGAGTATATATACAATGATTCGACAAAAGAAAATAACTTTTGTTCTAGTGAATATATTTAATTCTTACAACCTTATATTTGTGAGATCAATTTGACATTTAAAAATTTAGCCTCGAGCCCGCGCGCTAAAATATTTATCTTCACTGATTTATACATACAGCCTGCCATCGCGGCCACTGCAGTTATCACTTACTGTACAAGCAAACACATTCTTATCAAGTAGGTTGTATACAGAGTAGACTGTCAACATCATGGTGGATATATCATCTTTTTTTTAAAACTCTTAATATTATGTCGTGTGTTTACATATAAATAAAGTTTAAATTGCATAAAGTGTGTGATTAAAGATTTTATACCTGACGTTTTAGGTTTAAGGCTAGGAGCTCCGACCAAGGGTGCCGTAGCCGTATATCAGTAAGTCGTGAGTAACATTTTGGTTAATTATTATCATTTTATTTGTTCTAATGAATGGATTAGTTTTCTACATAGTATACAAGTTCGATAGTGATTTTTATTACGGTCTAAACGATTCATGCGTACAACAATTATAGACTCGTAGAGTGAGATTCGCTATCAACGGCTGTAGTTACGATAACTCTAGTCACTACAGCCATTCGCCACAGTAGATGCCACTTTTTTCTTATATAAATTGGTCTCATTATTAAAAAACACTTTTTCTTATGTTTGGTAAATTTGCACCCTAACTACTGAACTAATTAAGAAAAGTTTTGTGTGTTATTCAATTACTTGCATTTGATAACATGTACGACCAGAGTGAGCCATTCCAAATGGAGATATTTATTAAAATATGAGAATAAGTAATTCCAGAACCGCACAAAGAAAATGTAATGCCTTGTTTATGTATGCCAGACAATTTACAAAAAAATTAGTAGTTGGATAATGGCATTAGCTGCGCAATTTTGTTTCTTTTATTTTATAAACCATTGATAATACATTGTTAGCTATTTTATTGTTAACCATGAGTTCTATTTAAAATTAGTATTAATACTATTTGAATAATACACTTTTTATATTAATATATATCATCTGTAAGCAACCTATATTGAGATATCTTTTTTCTAAATTAGTCAACTTCCCAGGTTATTATATCGTAGTTTGCGCCAATAATAACAGTCGTATATCTCGTCATCTAAACAAACTAGAAATAAATTACTTTTAAAATGTCATGAAACATAAATTTGAATAAAATTTAAATGTTCATTTTGCTCTCCCTGAGAAAATTTGGAAAAAGACATTGTTTAATAGGGCAGTCGATATTATGACGAGAAATATAACATCAATTAATGCAATGGCAAAAGCCATTTACCGTTAATCAACGATGGTTTGATTAAAGTTATTATTAATGTTTGTATGTTAACAAGTATATTTTTTTCTTAACAAATATAATCTACGTTTGCCAGAAAAAAATAAAGACTTTTATACATATTTATTATTTAAGAGTAGATGTAAATGGAATTTGAAATTAAATTTTTGAATGAAAATAGTTACGGTTTTGTTTGTTTTATTTATTTGTGTTAGTCCTTGTATTTTAATTTTTTAATGAGTTTAAAGTCGGCCTATAGTTTATTTTTGAGAGATAAATCATGTTTTTTTGTTCAAATTTTATTAAATCTAATTTATTTTTTATAGTTTTTTTTAGTGAGGAACCACCCAGAATTGAAACTAAAATGGACAATTATATCCAGACAACCAAGATAAAAATAGAGGACGAAAATAAACAGTCTATAGAGCAGTTTACCAAAGACTCTGAGAAAACAACCGATGTAGATGCGTCTAAGTAATATTAGTTTTAAATTAAATATTTTAAATACATTTAAAAAATAATGTAATAAATGTTTGGATATGATTTGAGTTCTATCGAAAATGTTTCAGATCAATAATAAATATATAATAATTTTAATGACATTTCAAAAATAATATGTAGTATTTTAAATATTATCTGTATATATCTGTTTACAAAACGGCAACGTTTAATCTGACTTTGTAATACCGAATGTGTTATTATCCATAAAGTTAAAAAAATAAGTAGTTATATCTTTAAAATAGGTTTGCTTACAATAAAATATTTTTAAATACATCACAGTAATTGTAATATTTGTTTAAAAAAAAACCCCACTAACTTTTTAGCACCCGGCTGAAACTAAAAGTCTTACGTTTCAAATTTAGATTGACTTTTAATTGAATAACAGATATGTATATTGTATGTTCGAGACACATAGAGCATTTTAATTAAATCTAATTTGTACAAAAGCTTTTAACAAATATTTTTTAATTATTTTTTTGTTTTTTGTTTTTAGTGACATAAGTACGTGCAACAAAACCACAGTTAAGGTCGAAGTGGATATTTTGGGTGGTAATCGTTTTGAGTCTGTATTTGAATATGAAGAAAATGATCTTTCTGGTAAGCCAACGACAAATGACGATTTGGACGAAATATGTACATTTGTCTGTGACATATGTAAAATGTCATTCGCGAGCAAAAAGAAAGTGACACGACACATTACTCAGACCCATGATGATCACTTGACAACCTGGAACAGCATTAGAAAACAAGATGTCAATAATAAACTCAGGTAAAGCAAATTATTATTTAATGTTTATAGTTGTCAATCTTATTGTTGTTTAGATAAAAGCGCAATATCGTTCTTATTATTAATTCAGTCACATATTGTTCAAAAAGATACTGTCTAATTCGAATCATAACTCTTGTATAATTTTGAACTAGTAGTTATAACTTTAAGGATTACATTATATTCGAAATAAGGGCAAATAATGAAAATATTGTATTTTATAAAATAGAGGGGTAATTTTTTTGAAAAAAATAGGTTTGCTTACAATAAAATATTTTTAAATACATCACAGTAATAGTTATATTTGATTTAAAAAAAACCCCACTAACTTTTTAGCACCCGGCTGAAACTAAAAGTCTTACGTTTCAAATTTAGGTTGACTTTTAATTAAATAACAGATATGCATATTGTATGTACGAGACACATAAAACATTTTAGATTAATTTAATTATTTACAAAAGCTGCATGATTCTTAACAGATATTTTTAAATACTTTTTTTCAGCTTTAAAATTAATTTTGTTTTTAGTGACATAAGTACGTGCAACAAAACCATATTTAAGGTCGAAGTGGACATTTTGGGTGGTAATCGTTTTGAGTCTGTATTTGAATATGAAGAAAATGATCTTTCTGGTACGCCAACGATAAATGACGATTTGGACGAAATATGTACATTTGTCTGTGACATATGTAAAATGTCATTCGCTAGCAAAAAGAAAGTGACACGACACATTACTCTGGCGCATAGTGATCACTCGACATCCCGGAATAGCATTAGAAAACAAGTTATCAAAAACAAATCCAGGTAAAGGCAATCATTATTTTTTGTATACAGTTGTCAATCTTATTGTTTGATGAAAGCGCGATACCGTTCTTATTATTAAATTAGTCACAATTCGATTAAGAACATACTGTCTAATTTGCATCTAAACACTTGTATAACTTTAAACTAGTAGTTATAACTTTAAGGTGTGCATTATTTTCGAAATTAACGGTAAATAATGAACAAATTGTAATTTGTAAAATAGAGGGGTAATAATCAAATAAGTTATTTTTTTTTAATAAATATGTCGCTTTATGCGTTTAAACCCTAAAGTTTAAAATTTAAGACGACAGTTTCAGTTCAGTGGGTAACGCAAGTTTGTGAACGCATAGGCGCATATATCAACCCTCAGACTCAAAATTAGCACTCCTAAAAATTCAAGCCCCAATCCTTGATTTGTACGCATAAAATTGTAATAATGTTCATACTCTGTTGAAATTTGTTATTTAAGATTTTTTTTTTAAATGTTTTATATTTTATCAAATAGTATGAAAATTGAAGGTAAGAACTTTTTATTCATTAGTCAGGTATACATAGTTATAACATCCCCTTAAATGTAGGTCTAGTTGCGCCTATGTGTGAATGTAAGTTCGCAAGTCTTTAACACATAAAGGATGGGGTGATATCACCTTGTAGATTTTTAAACTGTATGGATTATTAGTCAAATTTACTAGGTGATCGTTTTGCACAATCAGTACGTTTACTTAGTTAAAATAGAATGTATAATAATAATAATTTATAAATTGTGATATGAATAATTTGTTTTTGAACTTTATACTTATTGCTTGACAATGCTTTGTTCTAGTGTTAATGGTACAAGTAATGAAGCGAATAAAAAAATAGAAGGTTCTTCTACAAAATCCAGCCTCAGAAAACATCAACGAGCACACAATGGTGAAAAGTCCTACAATTGTGTAGTTTGCTTAAAGTCATTTTCTAATAAATCGAGTTTCGCAACACATGAACGGGTACACACTGGTGAAAAGCCCTACAATTGTGCAGTGTGCTTAAAGTCATTTACTCAAAAAGAGCACCTCACAACACATCAACGCATACACACTGGTGAGAAGCCCTACAATTGTGCAGTGTGCTTAAAGTCATTTACTCAAAAAGAGCACCTCACAACACATCAACGCATACACACTGGTGAGAAGCCCTACAATTGTGCAGTGTGCTTAAAGTCATTTATTCGAAAAGAGCACCTCACAACACATCAACGCATACACACTGGTGAGAAGCCCTACAATTGTGCAGTGTGCTTAAAGTCATTTATTCGAAAAGAGCACCTCACAACACATCAACGCATACACACTGGTGAGAAGCCCTACAATTGTGCAGTGTGCTTAAAGTCATTTACTCGAAAATGTGATCTGACAATACATGAACGCGTGCATACAGGTGAAAAGCCCTACAATTGTGCAGTGTGCTTAAAGTCATTTATTCGAAAAGAGCACCTCACAACACATCAACGTATACACACTGGTGAAAAGCCCTACAATTGTGATGTATGCCTAAAGTCATTTTCTGATAAATCGAGCCTCACAAAACATGAACGCGTGCACACTGGTGAAAAGCCCTACAATTGTGATGTATGCCTAAAGTCATTTTCTGATAAATCGAGCCTCACAAAACATGAACGCGTGCACACTGGTGAAAAGCCCTACAATTGTGCAGTTTGCTTAAAGTCATTTTCTAATAGATCGAGCCTAATAAAACATGAACGCGTGCACACTGGTGAAAAGCCGTACAAATGTGCCATTTGTTTAAAATCATTTTCTCAAAATGCACACCTCACAATACACAAACGCTTGCACACTGGTGAGAAGCCCTACAAATGTGATGTATGCCTAAAGTTATTTTCTGCTAAATCGACCCTCACAATACATGAACGCGTTCACTCTGGGGAAAAGCCTTACAAATGAGATGTTCTGCTCAAGATCTTTTTCTCAACACTTGAACTTCACAACACACAAACGCGTGCATGCTGGCGAAAATCACTACAAGTGACAATATCTAAGACTCAATTATATTCGTAAAATTCAATTGGGTTATTATATTCTATAAACAATTACAATTTTTTTTATAAGGCCTATATAAAATGTATTTTTATATGTTATAAATTAACTAAATAAGTAATGCGTATTATTATTTGTAATAATTTTATTTGTATGTCAGGTGGTGACTTAAATATTTAATTATGTTTGCTTGACATATTCTATATTGTAATTAAAATTTAGAATACTTGCATTTTATTACGTTGTTACATGTTTTTTAAAAGAACAGTATTTGTATAAAATACCAAAAGGTGTCCCGCTAATACACGTTATCCAACTATTTTCCATCTCATTATTTTTTGTTCACTTATTTCCAGTTAGGTATTTAGCTGAAAGGCTATTGGTTTTATAAAGTTGTGAGCATTTTTTTTTTTGTGTACACTAGCTTTTATAATACTGGACTAATTCCTTTAATTAGTAACTTTACAAAGCATACATTTTATCTAATTTTTAATTTGGGTGAATTAAAGTTAGAAAAATCTACTTCTTCACCCTAAAAATTTGTAAAAAAAAAAAAACAAATATAAAAACACGGCTATTAAGTTATTAATTTGTTGTAATTAAAAATCCTTCACAGATCTGCATCTAAGTTTAAACAAATTGACTAGGTACCTATTGTTAAATCTGTACCTTTTTTGTTTCTTTTTCATATTAGGTAGTTGTACCTAATATGTACTAAATATAAAAAAAAAATCACTAAGTTTAATAATAATACAAATAAGAATAATAATTAATAATAGGTAATTATAATAATAAAATATAATTATAGGTAATAATAAATTATATTGATTTTTAAAATGGATTGTTTTTGTTAAATGGGATCTTATTCGATTTCTAGGCTGACCTAATATGTAATAATGGACCCAGATTCTAAAATAGCTTTGAAATACTAAATGAGTTAGTTGCAGTAAATGGTGATTAATTGGGTCTAGTGATAGGAAAATATTGTTTAAATTAATCTGGGAGGGGGCTTTTATAATTAAAAAAATGTAATAAATTATTGGGTATTGTTGAAAGTTAATTTTTATAAATTTTAAAAGCACTCACCAACTTTACATAATTATATGATATTATCTACTGATGGATTGATTAAACCACCGCGGGTTTTTATACTTATGAGCGACCTTGGTTCACTATGACTTCAAACTAAAGCTGCTGTGCATTTATTACAAATAATATTTTTTCTTAGCTTTGAGCAATATATATATATATTACAGCTTTATTATACTCAAAAATATCGTCAATTGCTTGCTGTGAAACATTAAACTGGATATCGCCGCATATATTTCGGTCGTCGTTTTGCAGGATCGAATCATGCATTGATAAACCACGACGAGAACAATAATTAAAATTCAATATTTATATTAAATCAAATTATTTAACATTATGAAAAATGTCCTTATCCGGTATTATCATATTACTATTTGCCGTGATATTATTTCTTCCATGCCATACCTAACAACTCTCTCTGTCTCTTTTTAACGATATTGATACGCAGACCTCTCGCTCTACTATCAGTTTATTGTCAATGATGCAATTTAATGCAAACATCTTTATCAATTTATACACAGAGTACTGTCAGTTTGATTGTATACTGTCAACATCAAGGTGGATTTATTATTTATTTTTTTAAATAAGAATCATTATATAATCTTGTGTTTTTATATAAAAAAGAAGTTTAAATTGTATGTATTAGGTGTGTGATTTAAGATTTCACACCTGTCGTTTTGAGTTCAGGGCCTTGGAGCTCCGACTAACGTTTTTGTAGCCGTGTACCAGTAAGTATTGAGTAACGTTTTGGTTGATTTTTATCGTTTCATTTGTTCTAATGAATTAATTAATAATCTACATAGTTTACAAGTCTGATAGTGATTTTAAAAACAGTCTAAACGATTCTTGCATACATAAATTTTAGACTCGTAGAGTGAGAATCACTATCAACGGCTGTAGATTTGATACTTGATAAGTAGTTTAACACCCTATATTATGTCCATCAATCACCTTATTTATTTGTTAACAATCTATACTGTGATATCTTTTTGCCAATTTCTCTGTTTTGCGTATAAAACCAAGAAGATTATAATCAATCAGAGGGATGGCAAAAGTCAAGTGGCGTTTGTCATCGTAGCAACGGTTTAATTAATGTTAATATTTGTATTTATATGTTTACAATTCTATTATCTTTTTTTATTAAATTCTGTTTGGAAGGAAATAAAGAAAATTATAATTGCGAAAATGCGAAGTGAAAATAATAGTACTTCATATTGTGAACAAAAACAGTTACGACTATGTTTATTTGTATTTTTTGTCTTAGTTAGACTAGTATTTTATTTAAAAATTATTAGACTCAGGCTATAGTAATTTAAAGATAAATCATAAGTTTTGTTGCAATTTTTTAAAGTGTTTTGTTTTTATAAAATTCTTTTAGCGCGAAACTAACCAAGATTACAAATTAAAATGAAAGATGAATGTTACAAGGCAGAATATTATTTCCTACAGAAAACAATATCTTGTATGTATACATTTTTTTAAGCGTGTTAAATCTTAGCCTATAATAATTTTTTTTAAATAGATAATAAGTTTTTGTCTCAAATATTTTAAATATGCTTTGTTTTTTAGAGTTATTGTAGCGAGCGAGAAACACACCAATAAAAGTAAAATGGACAATGATAACGACACGACCACAATCAAATTAGAAGAAGATAGTCAGTCGATAGAGCAGCTTACCAATGTTTCTGATGAAAGAACCAATTTAAATAATACTGAAAAATCATACAAGTGTAGTCCGATGACAAACATAGAACCTCAAAAAACAATCGGTGGAGATGCGTGCAAGTAATTTCAATTTTAATATACATTTTATTAAAAAGAAATTATAATGTGATTAAGATTTGAATTAGCAGTCCTTGGCAAATAATAAGGGGTTTTTAAATAGATAAATTATTAAACAAATATTTTTGAATACAAAACAGTAATGTTTGACTTGACTTTGTTACATAATATAGTAACTATGAAATTCCCATAAGTAGGTGAGTATACTTTTAAAATCAGTTTTCTCATAATAAAATATTTACAATTTCAGTAGATTAAAATGTTATTGTACAACAGCTGTTGCACGATTTCTTTTAAACCAATTTAAAGTAATACCTACAACCTAATGTTTAGCGAGTATTTGTTAATCTTTTTATCAGCTATAAAATATTTAAAAATGTTTGTTTTTAGCGTCGGAGAAACGTGCAATGGTTCAATTGTTAAAATTGAAGTAGACTTTGAGTTTGGACATTGTTTTGAATCCTTTATAGAATTTGAAAAATATAATGTTTTTGATGTTCAAACGACGAGCAATGATTTAGAAGAAATACGTACATTTGTCTGTGATGTTTGTAATATGTCATTTTTTACTAAAAGAAGAGTGGCCCGACACATAAGTCAATCGCATAGTGTACACTCAATGGCACAATATGTCAATGGAAAACCAATTGTCCAAAATAAATTCAGGTACAGAAAGTTATTCTTTTAGGATACAAATATATTTTTTTTAATTTGGTAAAAGAATGCTTTAAGGGTGCATATAGGTGCATAAATAAAATAAATTTACTAAGTAGTTATTTGTACTTCGCATCTTACTTACCACCTTTTTAACTCTGTTCTCCAAGTATATGTATGAATTTTATATATATATATATATATATATATATATATATTGTATGTTTCTGTAGAATATATATGAGTACATATATTTATTTATATACATATTTTTTTTAATGTGTTTAATTTCGGCTTATAGTTATTTTTTAAAAATCAATTATGAGTTCTTGTCTCAAATATTTAAAATATACTTTGTTTTTTAGAGTCCCTGTAGCGAGAAACAAATCAAAAATCCAAAATAAAATGGATGATGATTACTATACGACCACAATTAAATTAGAAGAAAATAGTCAGTCGATAGAGCAGCTTACCATTGCTTCTGATAAAAGAACAAATCTTAATTACACTGGAAAATCATACAAGGATAGTCCCACGACTTATAAAGAATCTCAAAAAACAGTTGGTGGAAATGTGTATAAGTAATGTGAATTTTAATATAAATTTTGTTAATAAGAAATAATAACGTGATTAAGGTTTGAGATTGACATTCTATGTCGAATAACTAGGCGTTTGTGACTTTTAGATAAAGAAATATTTTCTGATACGAAACAGTAATGTTTCACCTGTCTTTGTTGCACTGTGTATCCTTGAAGTTCCCTTAAGTAGATGGTTATATTTTTTAAATTAGTTTTGCCACAATTAATTATTTTCAGATACACTAGGCTTAAATTGTATTGTACAGTAAGTTAGTTTGGTATTTTTATATGTACTTTAAACATTTTATTAATATGATGTGTGGGATTTAAAACAACTTGGCTTAAATGTACAAAAAGGTATATTGTTGTTAGCATCTATTTTTATTTTACCAGTTATAAAATATTCTTTTTTTTGTTTTGTTTTTAGTATCGGAGAAACGTGCAATGAAACGGAAGTCGAAGTAGATTTGGTGAATGGATGTCGTTTTGAGACTGTAATAGAAGTTTATAAACATAATCTTTATAACATGCAAACGATGAACCACGATTTGGACAAAGTACATAAATTTGTCTGCGATATATGTAAAATGTTGTTTGCTACCAAAAGAAAAGTGGCCCAACACATTACTCAATCACATAGGTCATACTCAATAATACAAAATGTCACTAGAAAACATGTTTCCAAAAATAAATTTGGGTACGGCAAACTATTATTTTATTATTATACAATTGTAATTTTATTGTCGTTAAGATAAAAATTAATTATTATTCTTATTATTATTTTGTCACATATTATTTAAATAGTTACTGTCTAAATGACAGATAACAATTTATAAAAATGTAAATAAACATTTTTAACGTTTATGATTCCAATAGATTTAAAATAAAATAAAATAAAAAACAAAGAGTTATTTACCTATAAATTTAAACTAATTAGTTTTATTAACAATAAAATGTATAATAGTAATAATTAATTTTTGATGTAGTGTCAATGGAACGAGTACTGAAGCGAAGAAAATAATCGAAGGGTCTTCTACAAAATCCATCCTGCCAAAAGTCCAACACGTACACACTGGAAAAAGGCCGTACAAATGTGCAGTGTGCCTAACATCATTTTCTCATAAATCGAGCCTCACAATACACCAACGCTTACACACTGGTGAGAAGCCCTACAATTGTGCAGTGTGCTTAAAGTCATTTACTCGAAAATGTGATCTGACAAAACATGAACGCGTGCACACTGGTGAAAAGCCCTACAATTGTGCAGTTTGCTTGAAGTCATTCGCTCAAAAATGTGATCTGACAAAACATGAACGCGTGCATACAGGTGAAAAGCCCTACAAATGTGCCATTTGTTTAAAATCATTTTCTCAAAATTCAAACCTCACAATACACAAACGCGTACACACTGGTGAAAAGCCCTACAATTGTGCAGTTTGCTTGAAGTCATTCGCTCAAAAATGTGATCTGACAAAACATGAAAGCGTGCATACACGTGTAAAGCCCTATAAATGTGATGTATGCCTTAAGTCATTCGCTCATAAATGTGATCTGACAAAACATGAAAGCGTGCATACACGTGTAAAGCCCTACGAATGTGATGTATGCCTAAAGTCATTTTCTCGAAAGGACAATCTATCTGTTCACAAACGGGTCCACACTGAAGAAAAGCCCTACAAGTGTGCAGTGTGCTTTAAGTCGTTTTCTGTTAAATCGAGCCTAATAAAACATGAACCCGTGCACACTGGTGAAAAGCCCTACAAATGTGCCAGTGTGCTTAACGTCATTTACTCGAAAATCGTACCTCACAATACATCAACGCGTGCACACTGGTGAAAAGTCCTACAAATGTGATATATGCCTAAAGTCATTTTCTGATAAATCGAACCTCACAAGTCATGAACGGGTGCATACAGGTGAAAAGCCCTACGAATGTGATGTATGCCTAAAGTCATTTTCTCGAAAGAACAACCTCATAGAACACAAACGCGTGCACAACGGTAGAAAAGCCCTTCCAGTGTGCACGTTTGTTTAAAATCATTTACTCGTAGATCCAGCCTCAAAAAACATGAACGCGTACACACTGGTGAAAAGCTTACCAATGTGATGAATGCCTAATTTCATTTCATCGAAAGGACTTTATGAACGGGTTCACACTGGAGAAAAGCCCTATAAATGTGCAGTGTGCCTAACATCATTTTCTCAAAAATCGACCCTCACGTATCATGAACGCGTACATACAGGTGATAAGCCTTACAAATGTGCCATTTGCCTAACATCATTTTCTCAAAAATCGAGCCTCGCAATACACCAACGCTTACACACTGGTGAGAAGCCCTACAATTGTGCAGTTTGCTTAAAGTCATTTCCTCGAAAATGTGATCTGACAAAACATGAACGCGTGCATACTGGTGAAAAGCCCTACAAATGTGATGTATGCCTAAAGTCATTTTCTCGAAAGGACAAACTCACAGTTCACAAACTTGTTCACACTGGTAAAAAGCCCAAAAATGAGATGTATGCCTAATGTCATTTTCTCGAATATTGAGCCTCACACAACACAAACGCGTGCATGCTGTCGAAAATAACAATATCTATGATTTAATCATATTTGTAAAACATTATTTGTGGTATTATATTCTGTAAACTCTTACAGAATTTTTTTTTATAAGACCTACATAAAATGTATTTTTATATGTTATTAAGTAATTAGTTAAGTAATGAATATAAGTATTTTTTAATCATTGTATTTGTATGTCGGGTGGTAATTTAAATTATTAATTAATTTTTCTTGATATATTCTATATTATAACTGAAATTCAGAATACTTGCATTTTGTTTTTTGCTTTTTTTCTAAACGAACAGTAATTGAGTAAAACACATTGAGAAAGGTTACGCGCTATTTTACGTTTAGCCAACTATTTTCCATATTATTTTTTTTTCGTTTACTTATTTCCAGTACGATTTCTTAGCTGAGTGGCTATTGGTTTTATTAGGATGTGAGCTTTTTTTGTGTCGGTTCACTGTAGCTTTTTAAATACTGGACCAAGCACAAATTTTAAGTGATACTTTGGGAGAGGAAAAGTTTATTAAATAATTAGTTAATCTGTTTTATTCATTATGTTTATATAATTTACTCAATTATTTGCCATACTTTTTTTTTCAGAAGTAAAAATTTTAAGTTATTAAATTTTTTCTCGTCCTTTGGTATAGAACTATATTGCTAGGTTATGGTTGTCTATGTCGATATAAAAACAGATTATAAATCTCAATTTTGGATTTTTGTAAATCATTGAAATTATTAAATTCGACACATGTGTCAATGATAAAACAAAATATACTTTGAATATTATAAGATTTTTTGTATTCTATAAAAACAATTTTTATGGTTTTATTATTATTTTTTTTATCGAAAACTAGCTGTTTTTCTTAACATATTTTGTTTTGCAGTTGTTTTTGTATTTAAATGTTTGATCTATTTTATTTCTTGCACGGTAGCATTTTGATGTTTTAATAATTATAAATATATATATATTATTTTTAAAGATTTGAATATTAGAATAGTTGTATAATACTCACAGAATAAGTAAAGTTATATTTTATTATCTCATCTACTCAAACTATTTGCTTTTATTCCTTTATTTTGTTTTATTTCTTTATTATAAAATATCTATGGAGATGCGTTAAGTCGAATCAATTATTTCAATTTATTTGTTATAACAAATTTACAAATGTAAACTTATCATTCATTTTGATTATTACTCCATAGAAAATATTGCTATTGCGTCATTTCATGCCTAATCACCTAAAGTGTGTGCGAGTGGACTTTCTAAATTCATACATTGCATGTGGAGTTAAAATATGATTATTTGAAGTTCGTTGTATGCTGGTTTTATTTTATACACTAATATTTTAACAGTTCTTTCTATGCACTACACGGACTTCTACATTTTTTTTTGTCTGTTAGTTTAAACTTTGACATCGAGTTTGTAAACATTTTGTACTATTAATTATATTAAAACCCATTATAGATCACAGTAATTGGAACTATTTATTTATTTTAAAAGTCAGTTAGTGTGTCTGCTATGTCTAAACATTTTAGCCTATAATTTTCGATAGTAATATAATAAAGATATTATCTACAAAAAGTATAGTCATGTTTTTCTTGTAACGCTATTGCGGTTTATAATAATATAAAAGTTGACAATATTTACAATAACCCACGTATGTTAATGTAATTTTTATTATATATGTTTTTTTTAAAGTATTATCATCTACTCAGTTCAAGAACAAAATACGAAACAAAAACCATGATAAAACGCATATACTACCTACAAAAGCTATGCATGGTAGTTTCGAGAAAAAACATGTTTTAAAAATGTATATTACAATTGACCAAATTTAAAAGGAAAAACATATAGTTTTGAATTTGCCTGTTAAATTCATATTTACTAACTTTACCAATAATTATATTTTGTAAATTCAACATTAAGTCCTGTCTTCATTTCATAAAATAAATTGAGGAAATGAATAAGCTTTAAGAATATTGAGTAGAATAGAAAAATGTGTTTGCCAAATTTCAACCAATAACCTTTGATGCTGCAATTATTAATAGTAATTTAAAACTAATAGCTGTTGCGAGACGCGAAGCTGAATTGAAACTTCTTTCGGATTTGTTGGGATTTGATGGAATATAACGTTTTTCAGGAGGAATACAAATACACACGAATATATGTATATATATTTAAATAATACTTCCCATCTTGCATACGAATTAATTAAGTTTTATTCACCAATAACAATAAATATTGAAACATATGGGTTTTTTATCTTCCCTAAAACATTATCATAATATTACTCTACCTCAATAGATCAAGGATATAACATTGATGGTACAATAATTGTAGCAAACACCCACATAATATGTAAAACTTAACAGTGTTATCAATTATTAAAACAAAATGTTGTTTAAAAATTGTATACATCTATGATGTATTATATAAACAATACATAGTGTAATACATCAATTATAGCAGTAAATTATATAATATGTGTTGACCCTGTTTACGAATAAACTCTTCATAACAGACGATCATCCCTAACTGAATTCCCTAATACTAAAAGTACAAGTTTAAGTTGTTTAATTACGTCATCACCTTTACAATGTGCTTTTATCGATGTTTAATATTTTTACGATCTACTAATTGGCATTGATAGTCTTTTTTGTTATAGTGTTCTTATCACTTTCAGTATACATTTGTACTCCCATTTCATTTTATATTAGATATTAATAATATATTAGCTGATAGATAGATTTTATTTGTATTTTTTGTTTATTCAAGGTGCTTAGGAATCTGTATTAGTTGGGTATAATAACTAATAAGTATTGGATAATTTTTTATACATTAAATTTTTTTATCTATAATTGTTGTAAAATCAGGGTTCTACAACGCAAGAAAATAAATAGCTCTAACATTTTAAGTACACAAATAATAAACGCAATACTTTCAAAAACAACTTGTTTTCGAAAAAAACAATAGTAGCTTTTGTAATGTGGATCATTAAAACATAAAAATGTATGATATCTTCAGTTCTTGATCATTGATTTACATGGCAACAGTTGTTGTGAAAAACAACTTGATTTTGATAAGAAAAATATGAAACTATTCAAATATATGTAAAATACTGTATATTATAATGTAAGAAAATTAAATCTATAGCTTTTGTGTAAACATAAGATAGAAATCAAATTTAAAATGTAAGATGAATGCATAAAATATTAATGATTAAATAGATAAAGGCACTATAGGTATAAAACTAAATTTGTTATGTCGCATAAGTTTTATATAAATATGTCATGTGATTATATTATAGCTATATAAAAATCATTTTAATAAAAACTTGTTTTCGACCAAAACCAAAGTATACATTTATTTTTTTGTAAAATATGGCATTGTTCAATGTGGTAAATTTTAAAGATTTTTCATTTTTTTTACAGTGATTTTAGAAAAATAAACGCCTAAGTACACAAACGACGAAACAAAATATGAAAACAACTGGTTTTTTTCAAAGAGCAATAATAAAGTTGAATCTTTATGATACCAACAGACATTTGTCATTTGTTTACATTACAACAAACGTTGTGAAATATTCGGATACATACAGTTTTGTTTCACTCTAAGAAGCTCTTTATGTAGCAAAATCTATTAAGAGGGGAAACAAATTACATTGTAATAATATTTTAAAAATTTAAAAATAATTGTAAAAATATAAACTTAGTTAGAGGTTAAATGATACAAATGGTTTTAGAATTTTTCTTTTAACGTATTAGACTTGTTCTAAAAATTAATTTACAAAATAATGCTTGAATTTGTACTATATTTTTCTAATAATTTAGCGAATATAACTTTTGTATAAAAACCAATAACAATAGTTACAAAAATATTTTGTTACTTAAAACTTGTTTTTTGGGAAATACATTTTTTTTGTTGTGTTCAAATTGTAATAGTAAATTTGTCGTTAGCTTTTGTGTAAACAAAAGATTCAACTATCTATCTTTTAGAAGGATTTCTATGGCTATATACTGAATCTGGGGTGCACAAATTTCTGGCTACGTTACTTGATACGACTTACGTGTTATGGATAGTAACAATTGTTTATATTTTCCTATAAATCCTATAGTACATATGTATCGTCTGTACCATATATCGTAATTAACTAGTGAATGAATAAAACATTTTTCAAATATATGCGTTATACAGCTACAGTAAAGTACCTTATCTTTATAGATCCCACATCATCATGCCACGACTCCACAACAGTAGCCTTAAATGTTAATTATATTTATAACTCACCCTCTTCCCACCATCACGGGTGATGAATTTTTTTGTTTTATAGATGTTATTGTAAGACCTTATAGTTGTAAATATCGAGCGCGTGTTTTGTTAAAATAATAACACGTTTTCATATTAAACTTAAAAAAAATATGTGTTATACTCGTGTACAAATACATACATAGGTTTGAAAAAACAGATGTGTAACGTTCTGATGATTTAGGCTTAACTAATTTTAATATTACAAAAAAAAACTCAATTAAAAACATGTCAAAATTAAGTTATAACTATTTAAAATATCGAGCTGTTTATATAGCTCCAAAAGGCCTAAGTTAACTTCAACATGTTCTACTAAATTTGTTTCCACAAGCTCAAACTGGAAGCATTTAGTTTTGTCGTATATGTACATGAGTGTTTGAACTATTTATTTTCTTGTAACATAGAACTCTGATTTTACAATAATATAATTACAGTCATAGGAAATGAACAGATGGATGTAAATTTAAAATTCAAACGTTCATATACTTAAAAAAACGACGTCCATACTTGTATACATAAAACAAGATTGACTTATGAATGCATTAAAACTTTCGTGGATTGATATATCAACTGAGTGAGTTTCGGATATATCCTTGTCGAATGTTTGACGTGGATAAATCCGAAACTCACACAGTTGAATATTGACTTTTTTTTAAAATAGCAAAAATTTTTAAAATTCTACAAAAACTACTAATAAAAATATATTATTGTTTTTTTTTTGGAAAACCAGTTGTTTTTTTAAATATTGCATTTTATTATTTGTGTTCTTAATATGTTAGATCTATTTATTTTCTTGCATAGTAGAACCCTGATTTTACAATAATTATTGTTGAATTTTTAAATAGTTTTATCCAATACTTATTATACATAACGAACCCAACTAATACATTTTAGGTTAAAGTTTCAACTAAAAGACAAATAAAAATATTTAAATGTCCTTGTAATGGCATATCGTGTATTTGTACATGAGTATCCTACATTTTTTTTAGTTTGATATTAAACCATGTTATTATTTGAACAATACACGCGCACGATATTTTCAACTTTAAGGTCTTAAACTTACAAAAAAATGTCATCACCCGTGATGGGGAGAGGAGGGTGAAGAAAAAGTATTATTACTCATGTTATTCGATGCAAAACTTAAATAAATAAGAAGCTAAAACAAAAAAAAAACATAATTCTGCTAAACGTATTTAACAAACAATGAGCTCATAAACAATAACAATACATAAATAATTACAAATTGTTCACTCCCTTCGCCTACAAAATAAGACAAACATATATCTCTATATAATGTAAGCAGCAAACGTACCGTTGATCTAGTATAGTATTCAACATCCTTGGTGTTTAGTTATATTAACTACTTGAAAAAAATGAACTTAAAAAGCATAATTTGTATTTTAACCACCATATTTTTTATAATGATGTCGGGTGTATCAGCTTTGGACGATCCAGAAGGTATAAAACACTTTATTAGTAGTATATCATTTTTTATAATTTTTTTTTTATTGTATCTTTGACTAACAAAATTATATCAAATATTTCGAATTCTGTAATAGTTTTTACCCGTTTTTTCGACTTTTCTATGAACTTTTACTTCTATTTTACCTTTTTTATACCTTATTTCATTTTGTCTTTAAGCGTTTTTACGGACATCCCAATTTGAAAATATGCACACATTATATAATATTTCCTCAGCTTTCTGAATAAAATTAAAAGAATAATTCTCAATTTTCAGGCAATACGAAACCTAACCTAACCTACCTAACCTAACCTAACTTTTTAGCTAATAAACTCAATTTAAAGGACATTCTATTAAAAATAAATATTTTTTTTAGAAAACTGATATTATTTAAGGCCAAAATAATCCAAACAAATTGGAGAACAATTTTTTTTTAAAATTTAATAATTGACATTGTGTATATACCTACCATATTTTGGTCATACATTAGTTTCTAGAAAAATGTCAATTTTTGATTCATTTTAACTTTCTAATTTATTGCTTATGCAAATGTATAACAATTAGACCACGTTCGAAAACAAACAAAAATTAACAATTTTCTGTATTATTTTGTAGTTGAATTGACGAGTTTTTTGCAATATTTATTTTATTCATGTAGAAAAATATCTATCAAATAACCCATTTAAAACGAATACATATTAAAACAATTGTGTACGTATCCCTAGAATAATGAGCCATATAATGCATTGGGATAAATAAAATATTTTAGTAATTCTTTTTGAAATTTCAGCTGATCGTTTACGTGTACAACCTAATGGCCGTAAGTTTTTAAAACTGCTATAACTTATATAAATTACAAAAGTGTAATTGAATATACATTTTAATTATTCGTTATTCAAATAACTGTAAAAAGTTTGATGATAATACCAGTCTTTGTCCTTTGCAAAAATACTATTAATGCATTGTTGATGATAAAAATAAGTTTATCATGTCCATAAGCATTTATTATATACAATTGTGTGTCTAGCGAAGAAATTATAATTAGTGGCTAACACTAATTTAAACGCTTTAGATAAGCAACTAAAAACTATTACACCAGTATAGATTCTTGAAAATTAAAAATTAAGTTGGAATCGGTTATTGTGTCGGTGTTTCAGCACGACCAGGAGGTTTACCACCACAAATACCAGGACAAGATGATCTACCGGGTGGTAAGTTTTTGAGACTTATTTACTAAAACTTATATAGCTTAATTCAAATAAAATAATTAAAATTAAGGGCTTAAATTGTTTTAAAAAAATATATATAACCCTGGTGCATAATGATAACATAGGTTTGCATTGTTTACTGTGTGTACAGTGTTTACTGTGTTAAAAAAAACACTGCAATATCAGTAAATTGAATTATTTCGGACAATGAAAAGTCTTTGTTAGTAATTACTAGTGCTTTATAATAATTAATTAACTGTAGGTTTTGAGTTTAACTTTTTCAGCGTAACCACTAATGTAAAAAATATTACTCGTATAGATATATGTTATTCACTTTGATGCAAAACTTAAATAAATAAGTTGCTAAAACAACAAAATAAGTTTGTTTAAAAAATACAATTTGCGGCTAACATATTTAAACGCTTTAAATCAACAACTTAAAATTGTTATACCAATATAGGTACTTGCGAATTAAAAATTAAATTGGAAAAACGATATTTAAAATAGTTTTTCGGTGCAGCACATATCTCTCTAAATAACATAAGCAGCAAACGTACTGTTGCTCTAGTATAGTAGATATTCTACTTCCTCGGTGACTTTACTTAAACTTTAAATCCGATAATTCATATTTTATTTAGCGTTTTAAATTTTGTATTTTGAGTATACTATTAAATAATTTTTACTTTTAAAATTAATTTTAATACCATATATTAGATTTTAACCACATTGATTTACATTATTATATATTAGCGTTTGCAGTAGTACGACCACTACTACCACCACAACCACCACAACCAGCACCACCGCCACCACCACCACCGGCGAGTAAGTTTTTAAGACTTAAATAAAACGTATATAGGTTATAAAAAAGTAATTCATTATGCAATTTCATCTTTCTTTTTCAAAACCACTGTAAGTTGAAAGATTGTATAAGTTTTTGTGAGTTGCAAAGATACTAGCAGTTTTAAAACTATTTTCAATAAAACTGAAAATTGTTAAATTATTATAGTACCTTTTTTTTTAAAAACGAATTTTTTATACATGTCTTATATTTTAAATTAACATTTATTCCGAAATTCAAAGAATGGATACTAGTAAATCCTAAGATTTAACTTAAAATGAAACCACCTTGTACTTAATACATTTATAAAGAAGCCTATCTTAATTTGAATTAAAATCCAAGTGTTTGCTAATTATAGTTAAACGATTTTTTTACATAATATTTTAATATATTTATTTTTTTTAGATCCATGAAGTATCCATCATCTGTTTCACATTCCGAAAATATATATGCTTACTAATACGTGTATATTGTAAAACGTTCATCTTTGTTTATCATAATTTATTGTGTTTCAACCTTCCGATTTTTCCAATAACAATGTATTCCAAATTCCATATTTTGTTGCCAATCATATTAAATATCTATTACATATACCTGTCTACCAATAAAAATAATATTCACCCGTTTAAGTAAATTTGTATTTTATTAATAAAGAGAGTGATTATCACCTTTTTCCTCGTCCCAGAATGTATTGCATTTAAATAGTTGTTCCATTTTAAAACTCACATTTAAAAATGTATTTTTATTTAGTTAACATAACAGAATATGTTAATAAAAAGTAATTTGTTTTCGGGGAACAACAAATTATATCGGTACCAACTAAACTGTGATATCCATGATTCGAGCCTAATTCTGAAAATAAATATGATTACTTATTTGTGTATACTTGGATGTATATTGGAAAATGTTCATCTTTGCTTATCATAATTGGTTTTTAACCTTCAGATTATTCTAATAACAATCCATTCCAAATTACACATTTTGTAACCTATCAAATACGGGGTAATTTTTTTTATCATGGGCCAGGCAATATCCCATTATGTTTAATTAGGTAATAATTAAAATTTTTTTTTTCATAATGTTCTATTATAATATGATCTCAATTTCACCCAATTTTTGTTTGTTTTACACCCTTTACAAACTAGTTTTTTTGACAGCAACGTTACAAAAACTTGTTTAATGTAACCAAATAAAATCCACCTTGACCAGATGTCTATTTATTTTCTATTGACAACCACTGTCTTTTATTTTACCGTACTCTGAACGCGTAAAACTATAATAGCTTTGATAACTGGTATCCATTTTTCAATAATTATTTGATTTATTTTTCGTAGTACATTTATAATTGAAGTTTTAAATTTTTGTACGAGAAAATCTTTGTAAGAAAATTTGTTTTAAAAATATAAGTTTTTGAATTTGGTATTATAAAACCTTAAAATATAGTTGATAAGGTGGATATCGATAGAAAATGCACAGGCGTGGAGGCCTTTAGTCAAGGTGGATTTTGTTTGGTTACATTAAACAAGTTAAGTGTAGTAATTCTCGTAACATAAGAACTCAAAGTAAATTAAAAATAGACTTTAGAGAAACAAAATAAAAAAACAAGTGTCATCTTTATTCTTTCCCTTAAAGATAATATACTGCAACATGATAATATCTTGTGACCTTCCTCTTTACGAAGCTAAACTATCAGCAGACGTTTGTCTAAATTGTTTGTTTAGTTATTCGGATAGTTTTTTGTTGTTCCAAATAATTTGACTTTAATTATTATATTTTCTGGTCAGGTGGCACTACTGAGAGCCTTCCTATTCACACATTATGTCATTGCATAGTTGTCATCAGACTTGCTGATTATACATATTTTGTATAGATTGTAAATAAAGAAAATATATTTTTAATAAAAAAAAAAAATTATTACTATTGTTTTTTTGAAGAGCTTTTTATTTTTTTAAATTATTAGCATATAAACGGTTACAAAAATACATGGAGTTTTTGTTAGTTGTTAAAAATAATTGTAAAAATATAAACTAAGTTAGAGGTTAAATGGTAGAAATGGTTTTAGAATTTTTCTTTTAACGTATTAGACTTGTTCTATAAATTAATTTACAAAATAATGTTTGAATTTGTACTATATTTTTCTAAGAATATAGCGAATATAAATTTTGTATAAAAACCAATAACAATACTTACAAAAATATTTTGTTACGTATAACTTGTTTTTTGGGAAACACATTTTTTTTGTTGTGTTCAAATTGTAAACATAAATTTGTCGTTAGCTTTTGTGTAAACAAAAGATTTAACTATCTATCTTTTAGAAGGATTTCTATAGGTATATACTGAATCTGGTGTGCACAAATTTCTGGCTACGTTACTCGATACGACTTACTTGTTATGGATAGTAACAATTGTTTATATTTTCCTATAAATCCTATAGTACATAAAAAATATTTTTCAAACTATATGCGTTATAGCTATAGTAAACCTTATCTCTATAGATCCCACATCATCATGCCACGACTCCACAACAGTAGCCTTAAATGTTAATTATATTTATACCTCACCCTCTTCCCACCATCACGGGTGATGATATATTTTTTTTTATAGATGTAATTTTACCTTTTAGTTGAAAATATCGTGCGCGTGTATTGTTCAAATAATAACATGTTTTTATATTAAACTAAAAAAATATGTGTTATACTCATGTACAAATACATACATAGGTTTGAAAAAAAAAGATATGTGTAACGTTCTGATGATTTAGGCTTAACTAATTTTGATATTGCAAAATAAAACTCAATTAAAAAATCCACAAGCTCAAACTGGAAGCATTTAGTTTCGATATGTACTTGAGTGTTGGAACTATTTATTTTCTTGTAACATAGAACTCTGGTTTTACAATAATATAATTACAGTCATAAAATTCAAACGTTTATATACTTAAAAAAACTGGACGTCGTTTTTTGGACGTCCATACTTGTATACATAAAACAAGATTGACCTATGAATGCGTTAAAACTTTCGTGGATTGATATATCAACTGAGTGAGTTTCGGATGTATCCATGTCGAATGTTTGACGTGGATAAATCCGAAACTCACTCAGTTGAAGATTGACCATTTTTTTAAAATAGCAAAAAATGTTTTAAAATTCTACAAAAACTACTAATAAAAATATATTATTGTTTTTTTTTTTTGGAAAACCAGTTGTTTTTTTAAATATTGTATTTGATTATTTGTGTTCTTAATATGTTAGATCTATTTATTTTCTTGCATAGTAGAACCCTGATTTTACAATAATTATTGTTGAATTTTTAAATAGTATTATCCAATACTTATTATACGTCATACCGAACTCAACTAATACATTTAAGGTCAAAGTTTCAACTAACAGACAAATAAAAATATTTAAATGTCCTTGTAATGCATAGGAATTCCTCCTATCTAAAGATTAGTTAATTAAGCCAGCCTACAACGAAGTTCAAATAATCATATTTTAACGCCGCATACAATGTATGAATTTAGAAAATCCACTAGCACACACTTTAAGGATGATTAGGCATAAAATGACACGATAACATTATTTTCTAAGGACTATAATCTACAATCGACAGATGTCAAAAAAAATTTTAATATAAAAAAAAATGTCATTAATTAATTTCATATACAGCGGTGAAATGACAGTGTTGCCATAGCACTACATCTGTCTTAACTTTAGTTTTCAGTTTTCGTACATTAAGTTAAACTGTGCATAAAAAACGTAATGGGTAAAAAGGGTTAATGGTAATTTCTGGGTTCAAGACTGTGTACATCTGTATTAAGAACTGTTTTAATTATTTTTCACAACATTATTGCACGCTGTACTCAAAATTTGTACATTTTTTAATCTTAGGAACATCTTATCTATAGGGGTATAAAAAACTAAAAAAAAAAGAAAATGCGTGCTTAAATTGTTTTAAAAATGTATGAGAAATCCTAACTTTACATTTTAGTTTTCACACCACTAGTATGAAAAATATTACTCATATGTTATTTAATTATTGCTGCAAAACTTAAATAAGTAATAAGTTGAAAACGATCAGATATGAGTAACATTCTGATGATTTAGGCTTAACTAGTTTTAACATTGCAAAATAAAACAGTATGGTCACGGAATTTGAACAGTCGAGACCACTATTGCCCTGAAGATGGACTCTGCATAGAATCCAAAACGCTGGCACACAACATTCGACGTGGATATATCCGAAACTTACTCAGTTGAGTTAAAATAAAACTCAATTAAAAACATGTCAAAGTTAAGTTATGTCTATATAAAATAATATTGTTCCTAGACCGAGCTGTTTTTATAGTCCCAAAAGGCCTAACTTAACTTCAACATGTTCTTAATAAATTTGTTTTCACAAGCTCAAACTCAGTTAGGCCATCACAATATCACATATAATTTTTCGTTTTAATCAACAATTTTTGTAGTTATAAGAAATAATGTACATTTTAGCTTCGTAACGTTTTCAATACCTGACTAAAAATAAAAAAATAATGTTTTTTCAACCAAAATCCAAAATTACACTTATTTTGTGGTTGAATTATAGTTTTACCTTTAACATATTAGTAGTTTTTAAAAAAAATATTTGTATTTTTACTTCTTTTTTTCGTAACAAGTTCTATACAGGAATTAAGTTAATATTTTTACAATTATAATAGCTTAATATTATTACTTAATATTACTATAGTTCCCCCCTGAATAAATTCAGCTACATAAGGCTATTATTTAGAGCTTATTAGACTTAAATTAAAATATTATGCATTCCGCTATTTCACAACGGCTGTTGTAATGTAAATAATGATAAATGTCTGTTGGTATCTAAAAATTCAAATTTATATTGCTCTGTATCAAAAGCAAATTGTTTTCATATTTGGTTTTTTAGCACTAAACACAATGTAAACAAATAAAAATATTTTAAAACAACCTTTATTATACTTTTGCTGTTGCTCTTTATGAAATAATTCACTATAGTTTATAGCTATTCTTTATAGTATACACTATTATTTATGTAACAATTGAGTACTATCACACAAGCACATATTTTAGGCATTTTGGAAACACAAATAATATGTGCCAAAGCATACTTGAACATCAATTATGTAATAAAAAAACAATTACAATTGAATAGAAAAATATAACATGTGTTGCAATTTTAATAAACGCAAGAGAATAGTTTAAACATTGTTTGCTAAAATTTATGTAACAAGTTGTATTAATATACTATACTTCAAATAATAATAATTAAACTCAAGGACCTTATTATCCTTATCTTTTTATCGTAAGTGGTAAAATAAGTAATTCAAATTTTCTGTTATATCTTCTGTTTACACAATTGCTGACAATACATTTATTATTACAATATGAACACCTTAAAAAAAATGTGGTAACTAGAAAACATGATATACGTAGGTAACAAAACACTTTTTGAGGTATTATTATTGGTTTAAATACAACATTTGTATTCACTATATTTTTGGAAAAATATGGTATAAATTCAAACGTTCAGAAACAAAAATAATAAACAATGATTTCTTGTTAAATCGTTTACAAAATCACATTATTTTGTAAATTAAATTAATTTATAGAACACCTTTAATAAGTTAAAAGAGAAACCATGAACTATTACTACTATTTATCCTCAAACTAAGTTTATATTTTTACAATTTTTATAATATTATTACAAAGTAATTTTGTTTCCCCCCTTATAATTGTTTTATTGGAAAACCAGTTGTTTTTTTAATTATTGCGTTTGATCATATGTGTACTTATAATATTAGAACTATTTATTTTATTGCATAGTAAAACCCTGATTTTACAATAGTTATAGATGAATTTTTAAATGGTATTATCCAATACTTATTATACATATCTAACCCAACTAATACATTTTAGGTAAAAGTTTCAACTAACAGACAAATTAAAATATTTAAATGTCCTTGTAATGGATAGGAATTCCTCCTATCTAAAGATTAGTTAATTAAGCCAGCTTATAATAAGTTCAAATAATTATATTTTAACCCCGCATACAATGTATGAATTTAGAAAATCCACTAGCACACACTTTAGGGGTAATTAGGCATAAAACGACACGATAACATTATTTCCTATGGACTATAATCTACAGTCGACAGATGTCTAAAACAATGTAATATAAAAAAAAAAATGTAATTAATTAATATTATATAAGGCGGTGAAAGAACAGTGTTGCCATATCACTAGATCTATCTTAATTTTAGTTTTTAATTTTTATACATTAAGTTATATGCACAACTGTGCATAAAAAACGTAATGGGTAATAAGGGTTAATGGTCATTTCTGGGTTCAAGACTGTGTACATCTGTATTATTAGCAGTTTTATTTATTCTTCACAACATTATTGCACGCTGTATTCAAAATTTCTAAAATTTGTAATCTTAGAAAGTTATATAGGGGTATACCAAACTAAAAAAAAAGAAAATGCGAGCTTAAATTGTTTTAAAAATGTATATGAAATCCTAACCTTTATATTTTAGTTTTCCTACCACTAGTATGAAAAATATTACTCATATGTTATTCAATTATTGCTGCAAAACTTAAATAAATAAGTTGCTAATACAATAAAAGAAGTTTGGCTGTATTAAACTAGGTTCTAAAATCAAAAACAATAATTTTTGTGTGTTGTTTACACGTTTTATTCGTAACAATAGTACATGAAATGTACTTCATTCGGCCAAACATATTTAACAAACAATGAACACATACACAATAACAAACATAAACAATGAACAAATAAGAATTTAAAAACTTAAAAGTCCCATTTAAATTAAAGAAGTCAAAATTTTTATTTCCATTGAACAAAAAAATAATATAGGTACTTATTATTTTATTAACATAAATACTTATATATTTAATAGTTTCAACATGAGGCTGCATGTAATTTTGTTATATGTAAAGCATATCAGATCAGATATCTTAGCTGATTGGTACTTTATTTATTTTTTGTTTATTCAAGTTGTTTAGGAAAATGTATTGGTTGGGTATTATAACTAATAAGTATTGGATAATTAAATTAAAGATTTCATCATAATTATTGTAAAATCAGGGTTCTATATTGCAAGAAAATAAATAGTTCGAACATTTTAAGTACGCAAATAATAAACGGAATACTTTCAAAAACAACTTGTTTTTGAAAAAAACAATAGTAGTTTTTTTAATGTATATTGTTAAAACTTAAAAATGTATGATATCTCCAGTTCTTGGTCGTTAATTTACATGGCAACAGATGTTGTGAAAAACAACTTGTTTTCGATAAGAAAAATATAAAACTATTCAAATAGTTGTAAAATACTGTATATTATAATGTAAGAAAATAAATCTATAGCTTTTGTGTAAACATAAGGTAGAAATCAAATTTAAAATGCATAGTTGAATGCATAAAATATTAATGATTAAATATATAAAGGCACTATAGTTGTATGACTTAAGGTGTAAAGTAGCATAGGTACATTGTATTAGTATGTTTTTTTTGTTAATATTATATCTATATAAAAATAATTTTAATGAAAACTGGGTTTCGACCAAAATCAAAATTACATTTTTTTTGTAAAATATAATATTGTTTAACGTATTAAACTTTAAAGATTTTTCTTTTTCTTTACATTACTACAGTAATTTCAGAAAAATGGCTCAAACACTTAAATACACAAACGACAAAACCAAATATGAAAACAACTGATTTTTGCTAAAAAACAATTGCAAAAATGTATAGTCCGTCTTTAGGTGTGAAAAATCCAACGGCACAAAAAAAATATGTATTTGTATAGACCAAGTACAAGTGTTTGACGCAACCTTTAAATCAATATAAGATTCTAAAACAATAAGAAAATGTATAGTTTCGTTGTATTGAACTAGATTTTTGAACCAAAAACAATTGTGTGCTGTTTACACGTTTTATTCGTAATAATAGTACATGATTTGTACTTCATTCGACCAAACATATTTAAAAAACAATTAACTTATACACAATAACAAACATAAACAATGAACAATGTACACTCCCCTCAAACCTACCAAACGATACAAACATTTTAGAATTATTTGCAACACATATCGTGTATTTGTACATGAGTATCCTACATTTTTTTTAGTTTAATATTAAAACATGTTATTATTTGAACAATACACGCGCACGATATTTTCAACTATAAGGTCTTAAACTTACAAAAAAATGCCATCACCCGTGATGGGGAGGGTAGGGTGAGGAAAAAGTATTATTACTCATGTTATTCGATGCAAAACTTAAATAAATAAGATGCTAAAACAATAAAAAAACATAATTCTGCTAAACGTATTTAACAAACAATGAACTCATAAACAATAACAATACATAAATATTTACAAATTGTTCATTCCCTTCGCCTACAAAATAAGTCAAACATATCTCTATATATAATGTAAGCAATAAACGTACTGTTGCTCTAGTAAAGTATTCTACATTCTTGGTGTTTAGTAATATTAACTACTTGAAAAAATGAATTTGAAAAGTATAATTTTTATTGTAGCCACCATATTTTTTATAATGATGTCGGGTGTTACAGCTCCAGCTCCAATAGGTATAAAAACATTTTTAGTATATAATTTTAAAAATTTTTTTTTTAATAGTATCTTAAGCCAACAAAATTATTTCAAATTCTATGGTCGTTTTTACCAGTTTTTTCGACTTGTTTATGAAATTTTATCGCATAATTTACCTTTTTATACCTCATTTAAATTTTTTTCTAAGAATTTTTATGGAGATTCCAATTTGAAACTATGTACACACTATGTAAAATTTCGTCAGCTTTCTGTTTAAAATAGTAGAAACATTTTTAGATAATAAACTCAATTTTAATTGCTTTTGTGTTACGCGAAAAAAAAATTCATATTTTTTTCAGAAAGCTGATATAATTTTACGTAAATATCTAACTTGTAATAACTTAATTTTTATGTACGAAGATACTATAAATAATAATAATAAAAAAAAAATTTTTCCATTCATATAATGCATTGGGATAAATTAAAATTTTTTTTCGATATTTCAGCTCCTGACACGAAGGACCATGTTCCCCGTAAGTTTTTTAAACTGCTATAGCTTATATAAATTTCAAAAGTGAAATTGATTATCCATTTTTATTATTCGTTATTCAAATGACTGTAAATTGGATAATAATATCAGTTTTTGTGTGCTTTACAAAGATACTAGTAGTTTTACAATTTATTTTCGAAAAGCTGAAAATAAGTATAAATTGTTATTAAACATTGTTGATAAATTAATGACGATTATTATGTCCATAAACATATTATTATAAAAAACTGTATGTATAGTAGAAAAATTGTTTCAAAAATGCAGTTTGTGAAAATACAAGTTTTCAAATAAATAACTAAATTTTAATGACTTTTTGTCACGCAAAAAATTAATCAAAATTTTTTGCCAGATTAATATTTATTTTTTGAATGTAGAAAAATATCTACCTAAAAATCCTTTCAAAACGAATAAATATTAAAACAACTGTGTACTAGCCCTATAACAATGAGCCACATGATGCATTGGGATAAATCAAATGTTTAAGTAATTTTTTTCGATATTTCAGCTCTTATTGATGTTGGAAACACTCTACCCAGTAAGTTTTTGACACTGCTATAACTTATATAAATATCAAAAGGGATGTAAGTTTGTTGTATGTATGTTTATTATGTCCATAAACATATTATTTTATAAAACGGTATGTCTAATTGAAAAATTGTTTGAAAAATATAATTTGTAAAAACACAACTTTTTAGACAATAAACACAATTGTAATGACTTTCTGTTACGCGAAAAAAAATTAATATTTTTTCAGAAAGCTGATATTATTTTACATACAAATTGGATTTGTAAAATTTTTTTTTTTTGGTGTACGATGATACTATAATAATCCAAAAAAAAAATTATTTTCATCTTAACAGACATGCTTAAAATCATACTTTGTTTCTAAAAAAAATGTCAATTTCTGATTTATTATATAACCTTTGGATTTTTATGAAAATTTATATCAGTTAGATCCTGCACGAAAGCAAAAAAATATTTATTTTATGAATGTAGAAAAATACCTATGAAAACAATCCATTAAAAACGAATATATATATATGTATTGAAAGTTGAAACAACTGTGTACTTAGCCCTAGAACAATAAGCCGTATGATTCCTTGGAATAAATTAAATATTTAAGTAATTTTTTTCGATATTTCAGCTGTTCTAAATCCAGTTGCACCCCATGTCCCTGAAAGTAAGTCTTTTTTGACGCTGCTATAACTTATATAAATTTCAAAAGTAAAATTAAATACACTATAAATAATAATCCAAAAAAAAAAAAAATTATTTCCATTCATATAATGCATTGGGATAAATTAAAAATATTTAAGCAATTTTTTTCGATATTTCAGCTCCTGACACGAAGGACCATGTACCCCGTAAGTTTTTTAAACTGCTATAGCTTATATAAATTTCAAAAGTGAAAATGATTATCCATTTTTATTATTTGTTTTTCAAATGATTGTAAGTTGGAAGAAAATATCAGTTTTTGTGCTTTGCATAATACTAGGAGTTTTTTAATTATTTTCAAAAAGCTGCAAAAATTGTATAAAATTTAAAAAAAAAGTATCAGAAAAAAACTAAAGATACTTTAACGACCAAGACCAAAATAATGTACTTTATACATTTTTATAGAAGCCTAACTTAATTTGAATTCAAATCAATGTGTAAGCTATAAATAAACAATTTTTTTCCACAATATTTGTTTTTTTAGCTAAATAACGGTAGTTCAATTTACCAACAAAGTTGCAGTATCCAAGATCAGTTTCACATTTTGAAAATACATATGTTTATTAATACGTGTATTTTGTAAAATCATCATCTTTGTTTATCATAATTATTATGTTTCATCCTTCAGATTTTTCTAATAACAATGTATTCTAAAAAACATATTCTGTTACCTATCATATAAATTATATCATGTCTTATACCATTTACCAATAAAAACAATATTCACCGAATAAGTAAATTTGTATTTTATTACCTAGTCTAATTTAACTATATTTTTTTACTAAAATTAGTACATTTTTCGACAGTAATATAATACAAATATTATAATTTTATAACTTTTTAAGTTATAACAAATATAAATGTACAATACATTTTGATTATTTACTATCTATAATCTTTATGCTCTTGATTTAACCTTGAACCTTTTTAATACTTAAACAAGCATAATTTTCGATAGTAATAATTTTATTACTATCGATAATATTTATATTTACAAATATTATCTACAAAAAGTTTAGTCATGTTTTTCTTGTAGCGCTACTGCGGTGTATAATAATATAGAAGTAAACAACATTTATAATAACCTACGTATGGTATTTTTTAGTGTGTATGTTTTTTAAAAGTATTATTATCATCTACTCAGTTCAGGAACAAAAAATAACTACCTACAAAAGCTATGTATATTGTTGGCTACAAGAAAAAATATGTTTTAAAACCGTACTGAGATATTGACTGGCCCAAGATAAAAAAAATCATCCTGTATATAATATTACCATTTCATGCTTTTACTTCTGATTCATCCTTTTTATTTTATTTATTTTAAAATGTCTATTGGTATATTGTTATATATGAAACAACTATTTAAATTCATTTTATATAATAAATTTACAAGTATAAACATTTAGTGAATTTTGATTATTAACTATCTATACTCCATAGAAAATATTGTTATTGTGTCATTTCATGCCTAATCACTTAACGTGTGTGCGAGTAGATTTTCTAAATTCATACATTGTATGCGGATTGAAGGTATGATTATTTGAAGTTCGTTGTAAGCTGGCTTTATACAATAATCTTTTAACAGTCCCTCCTATGCATTACATGGAGATTTAAATATTTTAAAATCAACAATAAGAAATGTATACATGGCTTTGTGCATTTAAATTCTATTAAATGGTATAACTTGTTGGGGTGGCACAAATAGAACAGAAATTGCTTCAATACACACTGCCCAAAAATATTTTTAAAAAGGTAGCGTACTCCTTTCCGCTAACACATCCTTCAGCGGAATTATTTAATTGTACAAATACATTATCAGTTTATAAATTATATATTAGACAAGTTTTAATAAAATCTATACAGTGGCATAGATTAAACGATAAAGAACGTCTAGACAGGAGAACAGGAAAATTGACAAAAACACCATTTGCATCCCTTTCTAGCTCAATAAGCTCCTCCGAGTACATGTGTAAAATGATATTTAATAATTTAGATAATGATGTAAAGAGTCTAATGAAAATGTGCTAACTTTTTACTGGTTAAAATATTAAACATGCTACTCTGTGTTGTAGCCTCCGAACACAGTGCAATACTCGAAATAAAAACTTGAAATACAAAGCTAAAAAATCATACTCTTTAGTTATACTATACAAATCAGTATGATTCATATTTTGTACATTACTTGATATCTTATATTACAATATTCTAGTTAATACATTTATCGTCATTGTGTTTATTGTTACGGACCCACCCTTTTCAGGGCTAATAGATACATACATATATATATATATTACACTGTACAACTTATCAGGACTAACATATACATATATCTATATATTATATTATATAACTTCTCATTGTTAAATATTGCTAAATATGAATGCACCACACGTGCCGATTTCACATCAGACCCAAAAGGTCATTACAGCATCTTGCGAAAGCAGACAACTTGTAATTCTGTTCACAGTTGACCTCAACAACGAGGCCAACCACTAAAAGGAACTTAACGTTTTGGCAACTACCGTGCGAATCTCACCTCGAAGCTAGCCAATTTCGACCATGCGAAGGCTGCACTCTCATGCCTCTACCCTTCCTCCACCGTTGACATAAGCGGATGTCATGGACGAGCGAGGTCATCCACGCGCGGACTTTTGATAATTGCGAGGATTCCCACGGCCATTCAACGAGCGGACCAGCATAAAAGGGAGAACTTGAGTCATAGCAGAGCAGATGTGCTGGGACCACGACACACTACACTTGAAGTTTCTACCTATCATCTTCTTTTGAAGTCTTAAGCGGCTTATAATTGTTTTAAACATCATATTTATGAAGCATACTGAACTTATGCTATTAACTGTTTGTCGTTGTACTTGTTTTATAAGTATATTAAATTAAATGTTTGTGATTTACTCTGAAGTTATTCTATTAAATATCTAAAAACCTACTACCACGATTGTGACAAGGCTCAAACAGCCTGCAATACATACGTACACGGCTACAGGGTTGTTACAGTACTCTGAAATGCGTAAAACTTCAATAGCTTTGTTAACTGTTATCGACTTTTCAATAATTATTTGATTTATTTTTCACAATACATTTTACGGCTCTATTTCATTGCGATTTTTATTAATACCTAATAACAAACTTACGCACCTTTGTAATCTAAAAGCTAATTATTATTTGAATACAAAATGTATACATTAAAATTAGCTTTAAAAATACTGCAACGAGAAAATCTTTGTAAGAAAATTTGTTTTAAAAATAAATGTTTTTTGAATTTGGTATTATAGAACCTTAAAATATAAAACCTTATAGTTGATAAGCCGAATTTTGATAGAAAATGCACAGGCGTGGAGACCTCTAGTCAAGGTAGATTTTATTTGTTTACATTAAACAAGTTATGTGTAGTAATGTCTCATAACTTAAGAACTCAAAGTAAATTTGAAATGGACTTTAAAGAAACAAAATAAAAAAACCAGTGTCATCTTTATTCTTTTCCTTAAAGATAATATACTGCAACATGATAATATCTTGCGACCTTTCTCTTTTTGAAGCTTAACTATCAGGAGACGTTTGTCCAAATTGTTTGTTTAAATATTCGGATAGGTTTTTGTTGTTCTGTTTTTTTTTCTAATGTTGCTATCAAAAAAACTAGTTTGTAAAGGGGGTAAAAACAAAAAAAAATTAAGAGAAATTGAGATCACATTATATAACAACATTATGAAAAAAAAAATTCAGTTATTAATTAAACTTAGTGAGATATTGACTGGCCCATGATGAAAAAAATTACCCTTTATTTGATAGGTAACAAAAAATGTTATTTGGAATGGGTTGATATTAGAGTAATCTGAAGGTTGAAAAACTATTATGATGAGCAAAGATGAACATTTTACAATATACATCCAAATATACACAAATAAGTAATCATATTTATTTTCAGGATGAGGCTCGAATCATTGATATCGCAGTTTAGTTGGTACCGATATAATTTGTTGTTTACCGAAGACAAATAATTTTTTTTTAACATATTCTGTTATGTTAACAAAATAAAAAAAAAATACTTTTTTAAACGTGACTTGTAAAATGGAACTACTATTTAAATGCAATACATTCTGGGACATGGAAGAAGGATAATCACTCTCTTTAATAGAAAAATATCTTTGTTAATAAAATACAAATTTACTTAAACGGGTGAATATTGTTTTTATTGGTAGACAGGTATGTGTAATAGATATAATATTTATTATGACTGGCAACAAAACATGGTATTTAAAATACATTCTTATTAATAAAAATCGGAAGGTTGAACACAATTATGATAAATAAAGATGAACATTTTACATTATACACATATTAGTAAGTATACATATTTTCAGAATTTGAAACAAATGTTGAATACTTCATGGACCTAAAAAAATAAATATATATTTAAATATGATGTAAAACATCGTTTAATGATAAATAGCAAACACATGGATTTTAATTCAAATTAAGACAGGCTTCTTTATAAATGTATTAAGTATAGGTGGTTTCATTTTAAGTTAAATCTTAGGATTTACTAGTATCCGTTGTTTGAATTTCGGAATAAATGTTAATTTAAAATATCGGACTTGTAAAAAACATTCGTTTATACAAAAAATAAAATATAATAATTTTACAATTTTCAGCTTTATTGAAAATAATTTTAAAACTGCTAGTATCTTTGCAACTCACAAAAACTTATACAATCTTTCAACTTACAGTGATTTGGAAAACGAACGATAAAATTGCATAATGAATTACATTTTTATAACCTATATAATTTTTATTTAAGTCTCAAAATCTTACTCGGTGGTGGTGATGGTTGTGCTACTGGTGGTGCTGGTGGTACATAAACTGATATATAATAATGCAAATCAAAGTGGTTAAAATCAATTATATGGTATTAAAATTAATTTTCAAAGTTTAACTTAGTAAATAGTATATTAAAAATATAAAATTTAAAACGCTAAATTAAATATAAATTATCGGATTTACAGTTTAAGTAAAGTTACCGAGGAAGCAGAACGCCTACTATACTAGAGCAACAGTACGTTTGCTGCTTATGTTATTTAGGGAGATATGTGCTGCACCGAAAAACTATTTCAAATACATGTTTTTCCAATTTAATTGATATAATAATTTTAAGTTGTTGATTTAAAGCGTTTAAATTTGTTAGCCGCATTTTTTAAACAAACTTCTTTTGTTGTTTTAGCAACTTATTTATTTAAGTTTTGCATCAAAGTGAATCAAATATGAGTAATACTTTTTACATTAGTGGTTACACTGAAAAAGTTAAATTCAAAACCTACAGTTAAATAATTATTATAAAGCACTAGTAATTACTACCAATGACTTTTCATTGTCCGAAATAATTCAATTTACTGATATTCCAATGTTTTTTTAACACAGTGTTTATTAATGCAAACATATGTTATCCAGAATTACATATATATTTTAAAAAAATTGTAGTCCTTAAGTTTATTTATTTTATTCGAATAAAGCTATATAAGTTTTATTAAAGTCTCAAAAACTTACAACCCGGTGGATCGTCTTGTCCTGGTCTTCGTATTGGTAAATCTCCTGGTCGTGCTGAAACACCAAAAAAAAAAAAACTCAAATACTTGTTTTTCCAATTTAATATTTAAGAATCTATACTGGAGTAATAGTTTTTAGTTGCGTATCTAAAGCGTTTAAATTAGTGTTAGCCACTTATTATAATTTCTTCACTAGACATACAATTGTATATAATAATATGCTTATGGATTTTTATTATCAATAATGTAATGCATTAGTAACATTTTATACACATATTCAGCTTTTTTGAAAATAAGTTTAAAATTGCTAGTATCTTTGCAAAGGACAAATACTGATATTATCATCCAATTTTTTACAGTCATTTGAATAACAAATAATTAAAATGTATATTCAATTACACTTTTGTAATTTATATAGGTTATAGCAGTTTTAAAAACTTACGGGTATCAGGTTGTACAGGTGAAGGAAAAGCTGAAATTTCGAAAAAAATTACTTTAGTATTTTATTTATCCCAATGTATTATATGGCTCATTGTTCTAGGGCTACGTACACAATTGTTTTAATATGTATTCGTTTTAAATGGATTATTAGGTAGATATTTTTCTACTTTAATAATATAAATATTGCAAAAAGACACGTCCATTCAATTACAAAATAATACAGAAAATTGTCAATTTTTGTTTGTTTTCGAACGTGATCTAATTGATATACATTTTCATAAGAAATAAGCCCGAAGGTTATAATGAATCAAAAACTGACATTTTTCTATAATCAAATGTATGACCAAAATATGGTAGGTATATACACAATATGAATTTATGCTACTTATGTATTTAAAAAAAATATTGTTCTCTAATTTGTTTAAATTATTTTGGCCTTGGTCGTTAAATTATTTTTTAGTTTTTAGTTTTTTTTTTGACGCTTTATTTTTATAATTTAGTATCAGTAGTTATCAAAAAAAAATGTATTACAAATCGGAATTTTATGTAAAAAAGTAACATGTTTCTGTAAATATTAATTTTTTTTCGCGTAACTGAAAGTCAAAAAATTTGGGTTTGAAATCTAAAAAGTTGTATTTTTCGTAATGCCTAAAAATTGAGAATTATTCTTTTAATTTTATTCAGAAAGCTGAAGAAATATTACATAATTTGTGCATAGTTTCAAATTGGGATCTCCATAAAAACGCTTAGAAAACAAAATGAAATGAGGTATAAAAAAGGATAAAATAGAAGTAAAAGTTCATAGAAAAGTCGAAAGACGGGTAAAAACGACTACAGTATTCGAAATATTTGATATCATTAGGTTTAACGAAGATACAATAAAAAAAAAAAAATTATAAAAAAATGATATACTACTAAAAAAGTTGTTTGTACCTTCTGGATCGTCGATAGCTGATACACCCGACATCATTATTAATAATATGGTGGCTACAATATAAATTATACTTTTTAAATTCATTTTATTGAAGTAGTTAATATTACTTAACACCAAGGATGTTGTATACTATACTAGAGCAACGGTACGTTTGCTGCTTACATTATATAGAGCGATATGTTTGTCTTATTTCGTAGGCGAAGGGAGTGAACAATTTGTAATTATTTATGTATTGTTATTGCGCATGAGTTCATTGTTTGTTAAATACGTTTAGCAGAATGATGTTTTTTTATTGTTTTAGCATCTTATTTATTTAAGTTTTGCATCGAATAACATGAGTAATAATACTTTTTCCTCATCCTACCCTCCCGATCACGGGTGATGACATTTTTTTGTAAATTTAAGACCTTATAGTTGAAAATATCATGCGCGTGTATTGTTCAAATAATAACATGTTTTAATATTAAGCTAAAAAAATTGTAGGATACTCATGTACAAATACACGATATGTGCTGCACAAAATTCTAAAATGTTTGTCTTATTTTGTAGACGAAGGGAGTGAACAATTTGTAATTATTTATGTATTGTTATTGCGCATGAGTTCATTGTTTGTTAAATACGTTTAGCAGAATGATGTTTTTTTATTGTTTTAGCATCTTAATTATTTAAGTTTTGCGTCGAAGTAAATAACATGAGTCATAATACTTTTTCCTCACCCACCCCTCACCATCACAGGTGATGACATTTTTTTATTAGTTTAAGTCCTTATAGTTGAAAATATCGTGCGCGTGTATTGTTCAAATAATAACATGTTTTAATATGAAACTAAAAAAATTGTAGAACACTCATGTACAAATACATGATATGTGCTGCACAAAATTTGAAAATGTTTGTTTTATTTTGTACGTGAGTGTACACATATTTTAATGGTTTATGTATTGTTATTGTGTATGTGTTCATTGTTTGTTAAATATGTTTGGCCGAATGAAGTACATTTCATGTGCTATGGTTACGAATAAAACGTGTAAACAACACACAAAATTATTGTTTTTGGATTTAGAACCTGGTTTAATACAGTCATACTTTTTTTATTGTTTTAGCAACTTATTTATTTAAGTTTTGCAGCAATAATTGAATAACATATGAGTAATATTTTTCATACTGGTGGTAGGAAAACTAAAATGTGTAGGTTAGGATTTCATATACATTTTTAAAACAATTTAAGCTCGCATTTTCTTTCTTTTAGTTTGTTATACCCCTATATAACTTTCTAAGATTACAAATTTTACAAGTTTTTAATACAGCGTGCAATAATGTTGTCGATAATAATTAAAACAGTTCTTAATACAGATATACACAGTCTTGAACCCAGAAATTACCATTCGCCTTTTTTACCCATTACATATTTACTTAATGTATGAAAATTGAAAACTAAAGTTAGATAGATGTAGTGCTATGGCAACACTGTATTTCACCGCTGTATAGGAAATTAATTTATTACATTTTTTTTTTATATTACAATTTTTTTAGACATCTGTCGATTGTAGATTATAGTCCATAGAAAATATTGTTATCGTGTCATTTTATGCCTAATCATCCCTAAAGTGTGTGCTAGTGGATTTTCTAAATTCATACATTGTATGCGGGGTTAAAATATAATTATTTGAACTTATTATAAGCTGGCTTAATTAACTAATCTTTAGATAGGAGGAACACCTATTCATTACAAGGAGATTTAAATATTTTTATTTGTCTGTTAGTTGAAACTTTAACCTAAAATGTATTAGTTGGGTTAGATATGTATAATAAGTATTGGATAATACCATTTAAAAATTCGTCTATAATTATTGTAAAATCAGGGTTCTACTATGCAAGAAAATAAATAGTTCTAACATTTTAAGTACACAAATAATCAAACGCAGTACTTTAAAAAATAACTGGTTTTCCTAAAAAACAATAATATATTTTTATTAGTAGTTTTTGTGGGATTTAAAAATATTTGTTGCTATTTGAAAAAACTAGATCGATCATGTTTTACGTATACAAGTATGGACGTCGTTTTTTAAAGTATAATAACGTTTGAATTTTAAATTTACATCCATCACCGTTTATTTCCTACAAATTTGTAATTATATTATTGTAAAATCAGAGTTCATTGTTTCAAGAAAATAAATAGTTCAAACATTCAAGTACATATAAAACAAAACTAAATTGAGTTTGAGCTTGTGGAAACAAATTTATTAGAACTTGTTGAAGTTAGGTTAGGCCTTTTGGAGCTATATAAACAGCTCGATATTTTATATAGTCATAACTTAACTTTGACATGTTATTAATTGAGTTTTATTTTGAAATATCAAAATTAGTTAAGCCTAAATCATCAGGACGTTATTCATATCTGTTTTTTTCAAACATATGTGTGTATTTGTACATGAGTATAACACATATTTTTTTAGTTTAATATGAAAACATGTTATTATTTGAACAATACACGCGCACGATATTTTCAACTATAAGGTCTTAAAATTACATCTATATAAAAAAAAAATATCATCACCCGTGATGGTGGGAAGAGGGTGAGGTATAAATGTAATTAAAATTTAGGGCTACTGTTGTGAAGTCGTGGCATGATGATGTGGGATCTATAGAGATATAAGGTTTACTGTAGCTATATAACGCATATAATTTGAAAAGTATTTTTTTCATTCACTAGTTAATTACGATAAATGGTACAAACGATACATATTATGTATTTTAGGATTTATAGGAAAATATAAACAATTGTTACTATCCATAACACGTAAGTCGTATCAAGTAACGTAGCTAGAAATTTGTGCACCCCAGATTCAGTATATAGCTATGGAAATCCTTCTAAAAGATAGGCAGTTAAATCTTTTGTTTACACAAAAGCTAACGACAAATTGACTATTACAATTTGAACACAAAAAAAAAAAATGTGTTTCCTAGAAAACAAGTTGTACGTAGGTAACAAAATATTTGTGTAAGTATTGTTATTGGTGTTTATACAAAATTTATATTCGCTATATTTTTAGAAAAATATATTACAAATTGAAACATTATTTTGTAAATTAATTTATAGAATAAGTTTAATACGTTAAAAGAAATATTCTAAAACTATTACTACCAATTAACCTCGACTTAGATTATATTTTTACAATTATTTTTTAATTTTTATAATATTATTACAATGTAATTTGTTTCCCGTCTGAGTAGATTTAGCTACATAAAGAGCTTCTTAGAGTTAAACAAAATTATATGTATTCGATTAGTGCACAACAACTGGTGTAATGTAAACAAATGACGAATGTCTGTTGGTATCATAAAGATTCAACTTTATTATTGCTCTTTGGAAAAAACCAGTTGTTTTCATATTTTGTTTTGTCGTTTGTGTACTTAGGTATTTAAACCAGTTTTTAAACAACATTTTGCTGTAATAACCGATAACACTTTTAAGTTTTACATATATGGGTGTGTGCTATAATTATTGTAACATCAAGGTTATCAATGTTGTATCCTTGATCTATTGTGGTAGAGTAATACTATGATAATGTCTTAGGGAAGATAAAAAAACCTATATGTTTCAATATTTTTCGTTATTGGTGAATAAAACCTAATTAATTCGTATGCAAGATAGGAAGTATTATTTAAATATATATACATATATTCGTGTGTATTTGTATTCCTCCTGAAAAGCCTTATATTCCATCAAATCCAAACAAATCCTAAAGAAGTTTCAATTCAGCTTCGCGTCTCGCAACAGCTATTAGTTTTAAATTACTATTAATAATTTGGCAAACATATTTTTCTATTCTACTCAATATTCATAAAGCTTATTCATTTCCTCAATTTATTTTATGAAATGAAGATAGGAATTAATGTTGAATTTACAAAATATAATTATTGGTAAAGTTAGTAAATATGAATTTAACAGGCAAATTCAAAACTATATGTTTTTCTTTTTAAATTTGGTCAAATGTAATATACATTTTTAAAACATTGAAGGTACATTTCGAGTAAAATAACGAGGGAAATGATACTATGACCAAAATAAAGTTAAGTTAAGTCAACAGGTGTCTTAAAAATGTTTAATATGAAAAAAATGTAATTAATTAATTTCAAATACGGCCGTGAAATAACAGTGTTGCCATTACACTTGATTTATCTTCACTAAAACGTTGTAGTGATGTATAGGCGAAGAAGAAGTGTTTGGTCGATATCAAACTAAAACAAATAAAATGCCGGGCTTAAGACTTTTTTAAAAAAAAAGGTATAGTTTGGCTGTATTAAACTAGGTTTTACAACCAACCTAACCTAACTTTGTGGTTTTTTTATTTGTAACAATAGCACACAACATGTACTTTTTTGGCCAAACATTTTAGCAAAATATGAACAAATACTGTATACACAATTACAATACCTACATAAACAATAAACAATGTACACTCCCTCCACCTACCAAACGAGACAAATATTTTAAAATTTTGTGCGGTACATATCTCTCTATATAATGTAAGCAGCAAACTTTCTGTTGCTTTAGTATAGTATTCTACATCCTTGGTGTTTAGTTATATTAACTACTTGAAAAAATGAATTTGAAAAGCATAATTTGTATTTTAGCCACCATATTTTGTATAATGATGTCGGGTGTAACAGCTCCATATCCAACAGGTATAAAAAACATTTTTAGTATATATATTTTTTTTAGTATCTTCAGCCAACAAAATGATTTCGAACACTGTGGTCGTTTTTACCAGTTTTTTCGACTTATGTATGAAATTTTACCTTTTTAATACCTCATTTTCATTTTTTTAAGTTATATGATTATTAGTAATACATTATATAGCTTTGTTTATTCAGTATCACAATTATTTTACACATATATCTTATACGTGAAACATATACATGGCTATAATAAAACTAATCGCTTTTGGATTAAAATAAAAAAATATAATTTATACACAAGGATAAAAACAAGTAATTATTTTTTCATTATTTCAGGTGACCCGAAAGTTGAACGTAAGTAAATGGATAATATTAGTTTATGTGCTTTACAAATATAATAGCAGTTTTAAAATTATTTTTAATAAAGCTTAAAATGTGTAAAAAATGCTATAATTATTCGCCCTTCTTGTTGGTTTACTTTAATTTTATTCCTAAAATTTATATTTTATTTAGCATTTTAATAACTACATATTTAAGATACTATTTAAGAATATGAATTTTAAAAGCGTAATTCTAATTATTATAACAACCGTGTTATGCATTATCATATCTATGTCTAAAGGTAGGTACATAAAAAACATTTGATATACAAATGTAACAATAATGAAGCTTTGTTAAAATAAAACGCTTTTCCATATGAGTAAAATATTTTTAGTATGACATATTATGATTTTTTTAGAAAAATAAATTCAAAACTTTACTTATACTCATTAGGTTATTTATATTATACAAATCCTTCAATCGATTTTTTTTCACTATTTCAGGTGACCCGGGTCAACCTCCTATACGTAAGTTATTTGATAATATCTGTTTATATGCTTTACAAATAAACTAGCAGTTTTTTATATTGTTTTCAATAAAGCTTAAAATGTGTATAAAATGCTACAAATGTCTTAAATTATCGAAAATAAGAATACGTTTGCCATGTTCATAAACATATTGTATAAGTTTGCATATCCAGTTATAATATTATTTTATGAATATTACATGTAGCTATAATAAAATTAAATGGTTTTGGATCAAAAGAATAATTATATATTTATTAATATATATATAATTTTGACTTGATGTATTAGGGGGAAAAAAAATGTAAGTAATTTGTTTTCGATTTTGCAGCGGATACCCCACCCTCCGGACCAGTAGGAATAATACCACTACCACTACCACCAACACCACCACAAGTACCACAACCACCAACAACATAAAAGCCACTACAACCATGACCAAGACTATAAATGTGTAATTCAATATGCATTTGTATCATTTGTTTTTCAAATAACTGTAAGTTGGTTAATTTTATAAGTCATTGTGCTGTACTTAGTAATATAAAGGAGTCTAACTTAATTTGAACTAAAATTCACGTGCAAGCTAATTTTAAATAAACGATTTTTTCCACAATATTTTAATACAACATTTTTTTTAACTAAAAAATTAATCCCAGATAACAATTCAATTTACAAACAAAACTGCAGTATCCAAGATCCGTGTCAAATCCTGAAAATTCGTATGCTGACCAATATGTGTATATTGTAAAATGTTCATTATTGTTTATCATAATTGTGTTTCAACCTTTTTTTCTAATTACAATGTATTTCAAAAAACATTATATTTGTTACCTGTCGTATAAATGACATTATGTCTATTACATATAAACCTACCTACCAATAAAAATAATATTCACCGAATAAGTAAATTTGTGTTTTATTGTCTAATCAATTCCAACGATTTTTACTTCTACTCTACCTCTTATTTTGAATTTTTTATTATAAAATGTCTACGGAAATGCGGTAAATAGTGTCAATTGTTTAACTTTATAAGTTATAACAAATACAAGTATACCATAAATAATTAATTTTGATTATTTACCATTTATACTCTTTATGCACTTGATTGAACCTTGATAATAATAATAAATCTTAACATTTATTTCAATATTCCTACCATTGCTGAAATGTTCTGTTATATAAATACATTTTAAGAAAAACAGTTTTAAAAGTTTATCATTTATACAAAAGGTTTCGTACAAATTTCAAACAAATCAAAACTATTATCACATTTTTTGGGTTTTTTGTGTTGTATCTGATAATTATTATTAAAATAATTAAGCTTTCTTTATTGGTGACTTTATTATTAAATATCACTTCATTCGTTCCTCAAAAGAAATCGATTGTTTAATTGTTGTGTAGGTTAGGCTGCCTCTCCTTTTTTTCAGACGCTCCATAATAATTCTGAACTTTGTATCCATTTTGTTTTATCATTTACGATTTGTATCGTTTGATAATGTAAACAAATGACAAAAATGTGTTGGCAACACATTTTTTATATTTTCAAGTAAAGAGGACTCTACACTTGCGATTTTTTGGTCAAAAACACCAATTTTACTTTTTCATACAATTTTTAAGGCATCGATCGTGGCATTATATTAAAATTATTTTCAGATATTTCTCTGTAAAATACTGCGGTTTTTAACTTTTTTTAACTGAAATAATTATTAACAAAAACAAATTTCAAAATTGTCCCACGATCGATACCTTAAAAATGAATGATAAAGGCTTCAAATGTTTTTTCAAAACTTAAATCAAAGCATTCTTAGTAACATTACGCTTGAAGTAGAAACACAGGTTTTTCTCTCATGATAGTGCCATATTGTTCCAAAAATATAGCGAATACAAATTTGTTATAAAAACCAATAACAAAACTTACTTTAAAATATTATTTTAGTGAACTTATATTTTCCATGATTAAAGTTACTATAAACATTAAGCAACTACACGTAAACTACACAATTACTCGCAAATAGTTTAATTAGTTGGCTTTAAGCCAAAGGTTTGAAAAATAAGACTGGAGGTACATTAAGAGTAAGACTAAAATCTACGATTATTGTAGGAAATCCAATATAGTGGGGGCACATTTTTAAAACATATTTTTTCTTGTAGCTAACATGCATAGCTTTTGTAGGTAGTACATGCGTTTTATCATGTAAAAGTTGAAAAAGTTATTATATTTATTTTATTGGACTGCACTGGACCGATCTAGCCCAATAAAATAAATATAATAACATTCTTCTACATCGATAAAAGTAAGAATTACAATCTTATTCAAAATGTATATTATTCTACGACTATTCGAATACTCAAATCTTTAAAAATAATATATATATATATATATATAATTATTGAAGTATCAAGATGCTTTCGTGCAAGAAATAAAATAGGTCAAACATATAAATACAAAAACAACTGCAAAACAAAATATATTAAGAAAAACACCTCGTTTTGAATAAAAAAAATAAAAAATAAAACCATACAAATTGTTTTTGTAAAATACGAAGATTCTTATAATATTCACAGTTTGTGATACCTATAGGAACTTACTATTTGTTTACATTACAACAGTCGCTGTAAAATCAACTTGGTTTTGATAAAAAAAAAACAATAATACAATAATGGATTACAATTTACACGATAAATGATTTTACAAAAGCTCCTTGTAATTATAAAACATACTTGATTTAGGAACGCAATACATTGACTGTATGTAAGTATAAAAAAATAGGTACTCGCCACAGTTATTATAACAATAACGTTTTACTATGCATTCAAACACAAGCATCGGAAATAAGTTTGTTACAAAAAAAGGCTCGTTTTTTTCATTCGTTTACACTGCCTCAATCGAAGCAGATAACAATTTACCTTCAACTAAAAAAAACTACTAAAATGTCTTTGTTTAACATGTTATGGATACATGTGAGCTCTAACAACTGACAAATTTTCAACTTAAACGTCCTGAAATTACGGCTTAAAAACCAAAAATATATAAAAAACTTGCCCATCCCCCCCTAGGGGGCTAAAGAAAAGGTTTTAAAAATAAGACTGAAGTTTTAGCTCACCGTAAATTTTAAGTTTAATAGTTTTCGATTTTGAAATGAGAAAGGGGTGAAATGTTTACATTTTTGACCTAACAAAGTTTTTTTCAAGTAAGATCTGATTTCTAAACATTCTACATGAAAAAATCAGATTAGCGGACTAACCGCCAAGAAAAAAAAACCAGTACAGTGGGGTCGGGGCATAGTGGGGATGGGAAGGTCCCAGGTTTACTGGAATTTTTAAATCTGAAAGTGATAAAATCACTTTCGAAAAAACGCTTCGATGCAAATCGGTAGTTAGTATTTTCAAGCCAGTACAGTCCAAACCAAGTACAGTATTAACCATCAAAGTCAGAAAGTTTTAAATTGAGGTTCTGTATTTACAAATAAGCGTCAAAGCGTTTATTTGAAAGTGATTTCATTCAATTTTATCACTTTTATTTATAATAATTCCTGTAGACCTGTGACCTCTCCGTCTCCACGTTGCTTTGATTCCGTCATGCCTATACTCTACTATACTAGTCCTCTCGGATAAAATCACAATGATAGAGGAATCCTATTATACAAGACTGGATAAAAATCCAATTCAAAAACTTTCACGCAAATCTCAATACATCCGATGGCGCACGTTTCTACAACCTGGGAAACAAAATGAAAAATCGGCGTTTAAAACCACGTCTACCGCAAGATCTTCTTCTAAGTAAAGATTGGATCTAAAGTATTTCTCTTACGTACTTAAATTGGGTAAAATAAAAGTATATTTTTATGAATATATATTTTTTATTATAATATATTCGTATATGTATTGTTTCGACAATGTGAACATTTACTATGTAGCTTTTGCTTATCATGTATATTTAAAGTGATTTTTTTTCCTAGTCCTCTTTATTCATATCTACCTCTGCCTGCATGTAATTATATGTCTTAAGTGGTGCGAAATACATTATTTAATAAAGATATTTTAATTAAAAATACAAGTTAAATTTATAAGATATTAACGATTAGACATTTATGGGTTAATATTTTCCCTTATTGGTGAATTTATAAAATAAAACTATTGATAAAGTTACCAAGTATGAATTTAACAGGAAAATTCAACACGTTATGTTATTCCTTTTAAATCAGGTTAATTGTAATACAATTTTGAAACAAATTTTTGAATGATTAAAATATTATTCAGATAAACGATGAATGTAGATTTATTCATACATAGCGACTTGGAAATTTAATTAGTTTTATCCGAGAGGACTAGTACAGTAGAGTATTGGCATAATGTAATCAAAGCAATGAGGAAACGGAGAGGTCACAGGACTACAAGAATTATTATAAATAAAAGTGATAAAATTGAATAAAATCGCTTTCAAATAAACGCTTTGATGCTCATTTGTAAATACAAAACCTTCATTTAAAACTTTCTAACTTTGCTGGTTTATACTGTGCCTGGTTTGGACTGTACTGGCTTGAAAATACTAACTACCGATTTGCATCGAAGCGTTTTTTCGAAAGTGATTTTATCACTTTCAGAAACAAAAATTCCTGTAAACCTGTGACCTCCCCGCCACCACTATGCCCTGACCCAACTAAGCTCCGTCCCCACTATGCCCCGACCCTACTGTACTGGTTTTTTTTTTACCTTAAATACGCTCAAAAAAGTTATATACAGAGCTTTTGAATCGCCAGACACATTTCTTCGAGTAACATATCTCTATAGATCACACATCATCATGCAGTGCCCCCACAACAGTAGCGTCAATTTTTAATAATACTTTTCCCTCAACCTACCCTGCCCATCACGGTTGATGACATTTTTTTTTGATAGATGTAGTTTTAAGATCTTATAGTTGAAAATATCGTGCGCGTGTATTGTTCAAATAATAACATGTTTTCATATTAAACTAAAAAAAAATATGTAGGATACACATGTACAAATACATAGGTTTGAAAAAAAAAACAGATATGTGTAACGTTCTGATGACTAAAGCTTAACTAAATTTGATATCAAAATGTTCTTACTTCTTAGTAAATTTGATTCCACAAGCTCAAAATCAAAGTGTTTAGTTTTGTCTTTTATCTACTAAAATGTTAGAACTATTTATTTTCTTGTATTATAGAACCCTGATTTTACAATAATATAATTACAAAGAATGTACATTTAAAATTCAAACGTTATTATACTTTAAAGTTAATTGTCTACACGTTTATAGAATTAAACCGTATGTTCCCATTTTTAAAAAAACACGTCCATACTTATGTAAAACAAGATCGACCTGGTTTTTCAGATCGCAACTGATATTTTTAAATGCTACAAAAACTACTAATAAAAAACTATTATTTTTTTTTCTCGAAATGAGTTGTTTTTTAAAGTATTGCGTTTTATTATTTGTGTACTTAAATGTTAGACTATTTATTTTCTTGCATAGTAGAACCCTTGATTTTACAATAATTATAGGTGAATTTTTAAATGGTATTATCCAATATTTATAATGCATTACAAACCCAACTTATACATTTTCCTAAGCATATTATATAAACAAAAAATACAAATAAAATCTACCTATCAGATAATATATTATAACTGTCTGCTATAAAATGAAATAAAATGTGATAAAGACACTATCTGGAAAAAGGCTTTTGATGCGTATCAGTAGATGGTATAAATATTAAACATCGTTAACACACGTGCATATAATAACCAAAGAGGAAAACCCCAACTGTAAACCTTGCCTAGTTCCTCTCACAATCAAACACATAATCGATAATTGCAAGGAATACGATTAAAAGCGCAACCGGTATGAAATTCGAAACAAGGTCGAAGAAGCAATAGCTGACAATATTCAGAACAAAAACAAAATAATACAATTTATACAGAACACTAATTTAATAAAAACACTGTAAAAAACATAGTATACATCATTATTGAAAATATCTTAAAATCATGTAAACATATGCAAACGGCTAATGAAGCCAAATCATTAATAATAAAATATAATATATATTTAAATGTCCATGTAATGGATAGGAGGGACTTTTAAATGATTAGTGTATAAAGCCAGCTTACAACGAACTTGAAATAATCATATTTTAACTCCACATGCAATGTATGAATTTAGAAAATTCACTCGCACACAATTTAGGTAGTGAAATGACACAATAACAATATTTTCTATAGAGTATAGATAGTAAAAAATTAAAATGAATGAAATGTTTATATTTGTAAATTTGTTATATCAAACAAATTTAAATAATTTTCTCGATTTCATAGACATTTAAAAAAAAATTTAAAACATAAGAGGAGGAATCAGAAGTAAAAGGATGCAATGGACATACTGATAGGTAACAAAATGTGTTGTTTGGAATAGATTGTTATTAGAAAAATCTGAAGGTTGAAAAACAATTATGATAAACAAAGATGTACATTTTATAATATACATCCAAATATACACAAATTAGTAAGCACATTCATAACTTTTAGATGGATTTCTAGAACTGTATAATGGATCTGAGTCCTACAATGTTCCGGCTACGTTTAGATAATTATTTTCATTTGCACGTATTACTCTACCGCACTCCCTCTCCCATCCTATCCTTTAACCCATATCCAATATACATTAGGATTCCTATTTCATCTTATAACATACAATAATTATATATTATCTGATAAATAGATTTGTTTGTATTTTTGTTTTGTTTATTATTTCAAGATGTCCAAGAAAATGTGTCAATTGGCTTCGTTATTCATAATATGTATTAGCTTAACCAGGTCGATCTTTAAAACGTAAGAAACCTATAGTTCTTTGTCATTAATTTAAATGGCTACAGATTTTGTGAAAAACCACATGTTTTCGATAGGAATAAATTTAAACTATACCAATTGTTAAAAAATACTGTATATTCTAATGTAAGAAAAAATATCGTTGGCTTTTGAGTAAATATAAGATTAAAAAAAAAATTAAAACGCAGGTTAATTGTATAAAATATTAATTATTAGTTGTATAGAGGCACTGCGTGTAGTTAGGTATATGACTGAAGTGGTAAATTAGCATAAATATATTAGTATGTGATTTCATATATATTTATTATATATATATATATATATATATATCTTATATATCTTATGATACCAACAGACAACAGACATATATCATTTGTTTACATTGCAACAGTCGTTGTGAAATAGTGGAGTACATAAAATTATAATTAAACTCTTATAAGCTCTTTATGTAGCTAAATTTATCCAGGGGCAAACAATATTGATATGTAATAATATTAAGCTAATTTAAAATAAATGTCAATATATAAACTTAGTTACTGTTATGAATTTGTGGGCAAAAAAATAGTAAAATTACATATCATTTTTATTAAACAACTACCTAATATATTAAAGATTTAATAATTCAACCATAAAATAAGTATCCTTATAAACAACAAATATTTTATTTTCTGCTACAACTACATTTAATTATTATTTATTCTTAAAAAAACGTGTATTTAGTTAATTCATAGTTTACTTTTTGTAAAACAACATATAATTATACAAGTTGTTTAAAAAGTAAAGAAGCACTTGACATTTGAAGCTGCTATTTGATTTTTTTTAAAAAAATTATCTTTTGACTTCAAAATGAAACTAAGTAGTACGTAGTAAAGTAGTTTCACATCTTAATGTAAAAGTAATTAAAAATTACAATATTATGAACAGAAGTTTTGTGTTTGTGCTGCATATTTAAAAGAGCCCCAAAACCCACAAAACTATTATCCTGTTATAACTGATCCTGGGTCGTGCATATTATATTGAATATAGCAAGAAGATTTTAACTATTTCATTATTCAATGCTGTTAGTTATTTTCCAACGAAATTGCTGAACTAGCTTCCAATCCATAGACATAGTAGGATACTGAATACGTGTCATTGTGTAATGTTATTGATATTAATTTTCATAATAAAAATACAAGGGTTATAAATCAGAAGTTGACAATTTTTTCGAAACAAACTTATAATTTTAAGCTCAAGTCAATAACACCTAGTATATTTTTTTTAGCTGCTTCAGAAGTATTACATTTTTAGATATTTGTACAACGTCAAAAAAATGTAGGGATGTAAACAACACGGATTTTTGTTACTTATGTATTCAAAAAAAATATCTCTATGGCGTTTTAGTATATGAGTACATACAAAAACAAAAAAACACAATTCGATAATATTGGGAATACATAACACATAATACATAATATTGGGAACAAAAAAACAGCTTATTGAGGCGCAGTAAAGGTGCAAACTATTGCGAAGAAAATGTTTATTAAAATTATTAGACCTTTCAAGGTGGTAGACTTAATTACTTCCTTTGCGACAGGAAAGATACTTAAGTTTTTATACATTAAGTTTTAAAAATGTGCCAAATAAATATAATGGATAAAAATAGTTAATGGAATTTTCTGGGCTCAAGACAGATATATGAGACAAATTTAAATATTTTGAGTTTGAGCTTGTAAAAACAAATTTATTAAGAACAAGTTGAAGTTAACTTAGGTTTTTTGGGTCTACATAAACTTTTTCGGTCCAGGAACAATATAACTTTAAATAGACATAACGTAACTTTGGTATGTTATTAATTGAGTTTTATTTGGCAATATCAAAATTAGTTGAGCCTTAGTCATCAGAACGTTACACATATCTGTTTTTTTCAATGCGGTGTACTTGTACATGGGTAACATACATATGTTTCTAGTTTAATACGAAAACACGTCATTATTTGAACAATACACGTGCAAGATATTTTTCTGCTAATGTACTAAAACTTAAAATGTTCTTAGACTAAAAGGACTATTGCCCTTCGGAATTTTAAATCTCAATTCACCCCAAACTTGTTCCATCAATACGCCGAATTTGAAATTTTATAAAGATTTGAATTCCTGACGAGTCTCTTACCGACCGATCTCTCCATTTTATAGTGACTTTTATTTACAACTAACAAAAACTGCATGCATTTTTGTAACCGTTTATAAGCTAATAATTTGTAAAAATAAGAAGCTCTACAAAAAGACTATAGTAATAATTAAAGATAATTTTTTTGAAACAACAAAAACCTATCCGAATAACTAAACAAACAATTTGGATAAACGTCTCCTGGTAGTTTAGCTTCGAGAAGAGGAAAATTTGGCATTTGAAATACAATTTTAGATTAGATTTTATTTGTAATTTTTGTTTATTCAAGATCCTTGAGATAGAGGATGTAGCTAATAAGGAAGTCTTCTATTAACTGTTGAAAATGTTTATGGAGCCCTTTGTTTAAGTTTAAATGTTTTTCTTTATTTAGTTTGTATTTCTCGATTTTAATGAGTGCTTATAGTACTTATAGTGGTAACTTTTCCACTTTTAACATAGTATAATACTTTTGGAGAACTTTTAACTTAATATTATACATTAGCAGGCATAAAATAAATTTCTATTAGTTGTCTCATAAGGTAATCTTAATGAGAAAACGAATATAAAATTGTAATAATTTTCCAGTTTTTTGGTTATCTTCAGAATTTTATTGGTCGTCAAAGAATACCAGTTGTAATATTTCCTTAGAATATTAACACTTTGTACGGCTTATTAATAAATCTTTTGATTATGAAAAATGATAAAATAAAAATTAAAAAACTTAAAACTTCCATTTAAATTAAACGAGTCAAAATTTTTATTTTCATTGAACAAAAAAATAATATAGGTACTTATTATTTTATTAATATAAATACTTATATATTTAATAGTTTCAACATAAGGCTGCATGTAATTTTGTTATATGTAAAGCATATCAGATCAGATATCTTAGCTGAGTGGTACTTTATTGGGCCAAAAGTTCTGGGTTGAACTATTATATAAAACTAATTAGGTATCTAGCATAAATATAATGGAAAAAATAATATTAAAATACTCTAGTTCAATATTATTTGTGTTTGAAGTACATCTTAACACTGATATATATATTTAATAGATCTGATAGATATATTTTTTGTTTATTCAAGTTTTTTAGGAAAATGTATTGGTTGGGTATTATAACTAATAAGTCTTGGATAATTAAATTAAAGATTTCATCTATAATTATTGTAAAATCAGGGTTCTATATTGCAAGAAAATAAATAGTTCAAACATTTTAAGTACGCAAATAATTAACGGAATACTTTCAAAAACAAGTTGTTTTCGAAAAAAACGATAGTAGTTTTTTTAATGTATAATGTTAAAACTTGAAAATGTATGATATCTTCAGTTCTTGGTCGTTAATTTCCATAACAACAGATGTTGTGAAAAACAACTTGTTTTCGATAAGAAAAATATAAAACTATTCAAATAGTTATAAAATACTGTATATTATAATGTAAGAAAATAAATCTATAGCTTTTGTGTAAACATAAGATAGAAATCAAATTTAAAATGTAAGTTGAATGCACAAAATATTAATGATTAAATATATAAAGGCACTATAGTTGTATGACTTAAGGTGTAAAGTAGCATGGGTACATTGTATTAGTATGTTTTTTTTGTTAATATTATATCTATATAAAAATAATTTTAATGAAAACTGGGTTTCGTTAAAAATCAAATGTATATTTTTTTTGTAAAATATAATATTGTTAAACGTATTAAACTTTAAAGATTTTTCATTTTTTTACATTGCTACAGTAATTTCAGGAAATTGGTTCAAACACTTAAATACACAAACGACAAAACCAAATATGAAAACAACTGATTTTTGCAAAAAAACAAACGCAAAAATTTATAGTCAGTCTTTAGGTGTGAAAAATCCAACGGCACAAAAAACATATATATTTGTATAAACCAAGTTTGACGCAACCCTTAAATCAATATAAGATTCTAAAACAATAAGAAAATGTATAGAACTAGTTTCGTTGTATTAAACTAGATTTTTGAACCAAAAACAATTGTGTGTTGTTTACACGTTTTATTCGTAACAATAGTACATGGAATGTACTTTATTCGGCCAAACATGTTTAACAAACAATGAACTCATACACAATAGCAATACATAAACCATTTAAATATTTACACTCCCTTCGCCTACAAAATAAGACAAACATTTTAGAATTTTGTGCAGCACATATCGTGTATTTGTACATGAGTATCCTACAATATTTTTAGCTTAATATTAAAACATGTTATTATTTGAACAATACACGCGCACGATATTTTCAACTATAAGGTCTTAAACTAAAATGTCATCACCCGTGATGGGGAGGGTAGGATGAGGAAAAAGTATTATTACTCATGTTATTCGATGCAAAACTTAAATAAATAAGATGCTAAAACAAAAAAAAAAGCATAATTCTGCTAAACGTATTTAACAAACAATGAACTCATGCGCAATAACAATACATAAATAATTACAAATTGTTCACTCCCTTCGCCTACAAAATAAGACAAACATATCTCTCTATATAATGTAAGCATCAAACGTACGGTTGCTCTAGTAAAGTATTCTAGATTCTTGGTGTTTAATTAAAATAACTACTTCACAAAAATGAATTTAAAAAGTATTATTTATATTGTAGCCACCATATTATTAATAATGATGTCGGGTGTATCAGCTCCAGCTCCAATAGGTAAAAAAAACATTTTTAGAATATAATTTTTTATATTTTTTTGCATATAGTATCTTCAGCCAACAAAATTATTTCGAATTCTGTGGTCGTTTTTACCAGTTTTTTCGACTTGTTTATGAAATTTTATCGCATAATTTACCTTTTTATACCTCATTTAAATTTTTTTTTTAGAGTTTTTATGGAGTTTCCAATTTGAAACTATGTACACACTATGTAAAATTTCCTCAGCTTTCTGTTTAAAATAGTAGAAACATTTTTAGATAATAATCAATTTTAATGACTTTCTGTTACGCGAAAAAAAAATTAATATTTTTTTCAGAAAGCTGATATAATTTTACGTAAATATCTGATTTGTAATAACTTAATTTTGATATACGAAGATACTATAAATAATAATCAAAAAAAAAAAATTATTTCCTTCTATGTAATGCATTGGGATAAATTAAATATTTAAGCAATTTTTTTCGATATTTCAGCTCCTGACACGAAGGACCATGTTCCCCGTAAGTTTTTTAAACTGCTATAGCTTATATAAATTTCAAAAATGAAAATGATTATCCATTTTTATTATTCGTTATTCAAATGACTGTAAGTTGGATAATAATATTAGTTTTTGTGTGCTTTACAAAGATACTAGTAGTTTTACAATTTATTTTCAAAAAGCTAAAAATAAGTATAAATTGTTATTAAACATTGTTGATAAATTAATGAAGATTATTATATCCATAAACGTATTATTATAAAAAATTGTATGTATAGTAGAAAAATTGTTTCAAAAATGCAGTTTTTGAAAATACAACTTTTCAAATAAATAACTAAATTTTAATGACTTTTTGTCACGCAAAAAATTAATAAGCATTTTTTGCCAGATTAATATTTATTTTTTGAATGTAGAAAAATATCTACCTAAAAATCCTTTCAAAACGAATAAATATTAAAACAACTGTGTACTAGCCCTATAACAATGAGCCACATGATGCATTGGGATAAATCAAATGTTTAGTAATTTTTTTCGATATTTCAGCTCTTGTTGATGTTGGAAACACTTTACCCAGTAAGTTTTTGAGACTGCTATAACTTATATAAATTTCAAAAGGGACGTAAGTTTGTTGAATGTATGTTTATTATGTCAATAAACATATTATTTTATAAAACGGTATGTCTAATTGAAAAATTAATTGAAAAATATAATTTGTAAAAATACAACTTTTTAGACAATAAACACAATTTTAATGACTTTCTGTTACGCGAAAAAAAATTAATATTTTTTCAGAAAGCTGATATTATTTTACATACATATTATATTTATTATATAACCTTCAGATTTGTATGAAAATTTATATCAGTTAGATCCTGCAAGAAAGCAAAAAAATATTTATTTTATGAATGTAGAAAAATACCTATGAAAACAATCCATTTAAAACGAAACACATGATTCATTGGAATAAATTAGATATTTAAGTAATTTTTTTCGATATTTCAGCTATTCCAAATCCAGTTGCGCCCCTTGTCCCTGAAAGTAAGTCTTTTTTGAGACTGCTATAACTTATATAAATTTCAAAAGTAAAATTAAATACACTATAAATAATAATCCAAAAAAAAACATTATTTCCATTTATATAATGCATTGGGATAAATTAAAAATATTTAAGCAATTTTTTTCGATATTTCAGCTCTTGACACGAAGGACCATGTTCCCCGTAAGTTTTTTAAACTGCTATAGCTTATATAAATTTCAAAAGTGAAAATGTTTATCCATTTTTATTATTTGTTTTTCAAATGATCGTAAGTTGGAAGAAAATATCAGTTTTTGTGCTTTGCAATAATACTAGGAGTTTTTTAAATATTTTCAAAAAGCTGAAAAATTGTATAAAATATTAAAAAAAAGTGTCAGAAAAAAACTAAAAACACATTAACGACCAAGACCAAAATAATGTACTTTATACATTTATATAGAAGCCTAATTTAATTTGAATTCAAAACCATGTGTAAGCTATAAATAAACCATGTTTTTACACAATATTTGTTTTTTTAGCTAAATAACGGTAGTTCAATTTACCAACAAAGCTGCAGTATCCAAGATCAGTTTCACATTTTGAAAATACATATGCTTATTAATACATTTTTTTTGTAAAATCATCATCTTTATTTATCATAATTATTATGTTTCAACCTTTAGATTTTTCAAATAACAATGTATTCTAAAAACATATTCTGTTTTCTATCATATAAATTATATCATGTCTTATACCATATATTAATAAAAACAATATTCGTCGAATAAGTATATTTGTATTTATTACCTTGTCTAATTTAACTATATGTTTTTACTATAATTAGTACAATTGTCGATAGTAATATAATAAAAATATTATAATTGCTTAACTTTTTAAATTATAACAAATATAAATATACAATACATTTTGATTATTTACTATCTATAATCTTTATGCTCTTGATTTAACCTGGAACCTTTTTAATACTTGAACAAGTATAATTTTCGATAGTAATAAAATATAAATATTATCTACAAAAAGTTTAGTCATGTTTTCTTGTAACGCTATTGCGGTGTATAATAATATAGGAGTAAACAACATTTATAATAACCTACATATGTTAAGGTATTTTTTAGTATGTATGTTTTTTAAAAGTATTATTATCATGTACTAAGTTCAGGAACAAATAATAACTACCTACAAAAGCTATGCATATTGTTAGCTACAAAAAAAAATATGTATTAAAAACATACTCCTATTATACAGTGTGATTTTTTTATCATAAGCCGCTCAATATCTCAGTTTTTCACAATTTTTTTTGTTTTTATCCTCCTCCCAACTTAGATTTTTTTAAAGGAATTTTTGAATCTTAAATGGTAACGTATATATTTCATTAAATTTTTAAACTGAGAATTATGTACTAAAAATGTTGACTGGTTGATAACCAGTTTTGGATTATTATTTTTAAAGTTATAAGAGTTTAAAAGTTATTACAGGAGGGGAAGTGCAGTGTAGTACTATTCCACCTACCCTAAACTTGAAACTTCAATAACTTCAAAAATAGTTATCCAAATTTATTTGTCGACTAGTCAACATTTTTAGTAGAATATTCTTTATTTAAAAAACTTAAAACGTTTCCATTTAATTTTCAAAAAATGCTTTTAAAAAAACTAGTTTGGGGGGTCAGGTAGAAACATAATAGTTTGTGGAAAATCGAGATCACATTATATAAAAACACTATGAATAAAAAAAGATCCAAGTAGGTATTAATTAAACTCAGTGAGATATTGACTGGCCCAAGATAAAAAAAATCACCCTGTAAATAATATGACCATTACATGCTTTTACTTCTGATTCATCCTTTTAATTTTTTTTATTTTAAAATGTCTATTGGTATATTGTTATATATGAAACAACTATTTAAATTCATTTTATATAATACATTTACAAGTATAAACATTTAGTGAATTTTGATTATTAACTATCTATACTCCATAGAAAATATTGTTATTGTGTCATTTCATGCCTAATCACTTAACGTGTGTGCGAGTAGATTTTCTAAATTCATACATTGTACGCGGATTGAAGGTATGATTATTTGAAGTTCGTTGTAAGCTGGCTTTATACACTAATCTTTTAACAGTCCCTCCTATGCATTACATGGAGATTTAAATATTTTAAAATCAACAATAAGAAATGTATACATGGCTTTGTGCAGTTAAATTCTATTATATGGTATAACTTGTTGGGGTGGCACAAATAGAACAGAAATTGCTTCAATACACGCTGCCTAAAAATATTTTTAAAAAGGTATCGTACTCCTTTCCGTTAACACATCCTTCAGCGGAATTATTTAATTGTACAAATACATTATCTGTTTATAAGTTATATATTAGACAAGTTTTAATAAAATCTATACAGTGGCATAGATTAAACGATAAAGAACGTCTAGACAGGAGAACAGAAAAATTTACAAAAACACCATTTGCATCCCTTTCTAGCTCACTTTTCATAATTATAATAATATTTTGCTAAAAATCTGTAAAATTTGATACTTTTTCAAACAAGCAATCGATCTTGAGCCACACCGTAAATGGCGAAATAAATACCTGCAAATGTATTGTACATGAAAAGATTCATGATATTTAGTTAAAACTATTAATGCTATAAGTGTTAATTTTTTTAAAATGTATAGCGTGCCGCAATCCGGAATATGTCTGTAATAGGCAGATACCACCTCGACATAGAAATTAAATTATGAGTTGGTTATTATTCGCCATTAGTTGTATTATTTATGTGGGAAAATGAAAGAAAAAAAACCTTTTCAGTTGCACATCTAGCATGATCGTAGAAAATACATGTATTATCAAGAGAGGGCGGCTAAAAAAAATTCTGGGGCAGGCTATAGCCCCTTTGGCAGTGTTGGACAAAATTGTTATATAAATAAATAGCGGCTCTTGTATCATTACAATGATTTATTGAGTCGTGTTTTTCGATTAGAAGGCTATCTGCTAAATAACAAGGCAAATTTCGAGAGGCAGAGGCCTCTCAGTCTAAGACCTCAGTACAATCTAAGTTGTAACACACGAGCAGAATAATATTGTACACTTGCGTTGTTCAAATAATAACATGTTTTCGTGTTATTAACTAAAAATATATGAAGGTTACCCGTGTACGAATTTTATCGGTTTGAAGAAAACAACAGGTAGTATGTAACCAGGACAAATTTTATAAAAGCGATACCGAATCATCCGATTTAATATACTATACATAGTATTATGCTTCTTGATGGGGTACTGTCATATAAACTTGTTTTTACTTAACACCAAAAATTATATTTCAACCCCCAGAACACAGATGTGTATAATATTCTGATAGCTAAGGCTTGACTACTTTTGTTCTTGTAAAATAAAACTCAATTAAATACATGACAAAGTTAAGTTACGCTCATATAATCAGGAACGGACAGTTTAAAACGCCTCGAAAGGCATATCTTACAACTTCGACATGTTTTCAATAATTTTTTTTTTACTTTGAGAAACAGACGGGAACCCATCCTGATTTTGGAGTATTTATATCTTTACAATAAGATTTCAAATTGTGGCTATTCCCTTCCCGAAACTAACGATATTCACTTACTACTACTACTACTACTACTACTACTACTACTACTACTACTACTACTACTACTACTACTACTACTACTACTACTACTACTACTACTACTACTACTACTACTACTACTACTACTACTACTACTACTACTACTACTACTACTACTACTACTACTACTACTTACAACTACTTGGACTGTACTGGTTTGAATCTACTGTCCATCTATTAAATACCACTGTGAACTATCAAAAAAACTAAGTTGTGGGGGGGGGGGGGGGGGGTAAAAAACAGTTTTTTTTGGAAAATTGAGATCACATTATATAAAAAACAATATGTAAAAAAAAAATTTAATTTCTTATTAAACCCTATGAGATATTGAGTGGTTCATCATAATGATATCATACTGTAATTATGTGTGTGTGTGTAAAAAAAAAGGTAAAACATCCATAATTCCCCAGAAAAATTAAAATCTCCAAAAAAAGGAAAAATCCCCAAACTTGGCAACACAGTAATTCTAAGAGTGGTTTACCCTATGGGAACGATGGAAGGAACTAGTTCATTTCTTCAAGCTTGGAACGGGAAAGGACTAGTTTCTTTTTCGAAGGAAATTTTCAAGCACTGATACAGTGCAACCACATCTTAGAATAAGACAGTCTCGCATTCACTACTACTACTACTACTACTACTACTACTACTACTACTACTACTACTACTACTACTACTACTACTACTACTACTACTACTACTACTACTACTACTACTACTACTACTACTACTACTACTACTACTACTACTACTACTACTACTACTACTACTACTACTACTACTACTACTACTACTACTACTACTACTACTACTACTACTACTACTACTACTACTACTACTACTACTACTACTTACAACTACTTGGACTGTACTGGTTTGAATCTACTGTCCATCTATTAAATACCACTGTGAACTATCAAAAAAACTAAGTTGTGGGGGGGGGGGGGGGGGTAAAAACAGTTTTTTTTGGAAAATTGAGATCACATTATATAAAAACAATATGTAAAAAAAAAATTTAATTTCTTATTAAACCCTATGAGATATTGAGTGGTTCATCATAATGATATCATACTGTAATTATGTGTGTGTGTGTAAAAAAAAAGGTAAAACATCCATAATTCCCCAGAAAAATTAAAATCTCCAAAAAAAGGAAAAATCCCCAAACTTGGCAACACAGTAATTCTAAGAGTGGTTTACCCTATGGGAACGATGGAAGGAACTAGTTCATTTCTTCAAGCTTGGAACGGGAAAGGACTAGTTTCTTTTTCGAAGGAAATTTTCAAGCACTGATACAGTGCAACCACATCTTAGAATAAGACAGTCTCGCATTCACTTGAAGAACTGTAAAAAGCCATAAACCTAACTTTTCGGTTGAAAAGTGTTCAGAAATATTTGAAAATGTCTAATGCTTTTAAGTACATAAGTTGTTAGCTTCACATGCGTCGTTAAAGAACCCTATATCCTAATATCTCAGTTTTAAACTTCGAATAGACTTTTCACAAAACTATAAATTTTTAGCCGTGGCGGTCATGTTCTAAGGGTGCGTTAAGTACTAACAGCATGTATTTTGAATAATTATAATTTCTAAAATAAGAGTAGGTGATCAGATTATGATTCGTTAGTGTCATTTTTATATTATCTACATAATGTACCACAATTATTAGCATGTGACTGCAGAGAAGTGGAACAGTCTATGAACCACATTGTGGGTATGCCCAAGAGTCTATTTGAACAAGGGATTATAGGAAATCACCGGGTTACCAAAGAGGCAATAGAATGCTTAAGTGAGCTTGACTTGGACTTATAAATGACTAATATTATTTTATTATACGTTGATTTATTTTACACTAAAAACAATGTATGTAAAATGATTATGATCTGTTTTATTATTTGTTACAGTTTGAAATGTAATAGTGTATTATGTGTTTGTTGTTCATGCCATGCGAAATAAATAAATAATAATTCCTGTAGCCCTGTGGGGAGGGCTACAGGAATTATTATTCCTCCCCACTATGCCACGACCTAACTGTACTGGCTTTGTTTTTTTGGAAAAAAATTTAACGAGTAGACCGATTATTTTCTGACGTGTACGGATTTCTTTCTAAACCAGAGGCCCAAATTTGGATTTCCTAACTATAATGTGTAAGGTTTTATTTTATGCTCTGAATTTTCGTTGTATGAAATGGGCTAGCGTGTTACAAAAAAAACGATAAAGCGCGTAAACAACGACGGTTAGTAATATTTGGTTTGGGCTTATTTACCTTAAATTCGTAATGGTATGCAAAAACATTGAGTAATACACTTGGAAAATCGTCATGGTGGTAGATTTGCACAAATTGTTCGTACTATTAAATGCGTTAGTATGTAAAAGACCCTAAGTTTTATTATGTTAAACATATTCGATATAGACACAAATGTGTTGTATACCTTTAGGCAGAAGATACAGAAATGAGAAAATGATTTTTTTTGTATCTAGACCAAATTTTACGAGTAGAACGATTATTTTTTTCGACGTGTAGAGAATTCTTTAACCAGAGGCCCAAATTTAGGTTTCCAAATGATAATGTGTTAGATTTTATTTAATTCATTGAACTTTTGTTGTATGAAATACTCAGATTTTTTGTACTCTTTAATGTATTAGATATAAAAGATGTTAAAGTTATTGTGTGCAAAAACACAATACATTTTTATTTTTCATTGTTTTTAGTGTCTTATTTTTTTAGTTTCGTGTCAATAAGAATAACAAAACATGAGTAATTTACCTCAAAAAACACTTCTCTAAATAAATACACACCCACATTATACTCCATTTAGGTTATGTTATCTCTAACATCAAATCTCTACAAAACCATTAAGATGAATGATCTATTAGAAATATAAACTATGAACCCCTAACCCAAACTTGCACAGTCATTTAATTATGGTAGAACAATTAGGAATGAACTTAAAAGAAAAAATAAATAGAATAGATTAGATAAAAAAAAAAACAACTTTATGAATTCGGTAATTATTTATTATATTGGTAGTCATGTCATAAAACAGAAATAAACATGTAATATTATGAACTAACAAAAAAATGTATAATGTGGAATATGTTATTAAAAAAATCCACCGACGGTTCTTTCCCCGTCAGCTTAATGTATAATATTTTACAATGTTCAGATGTTCTAATGAATATAAAGGTATTAATAAGATAAATAATAATTTATTATGTAATGAACATAATACAGATGGCACTGTTTTTTTCAGAACATTATGTTACATTATAGGTGGAGTTTGCGGATGTCTACGTCTTATTAGTTGCTTGAGGAATTGGACATTATCTGTCCTGCATCCCATTTGGGCATAATTTTTATCCGTTAAGATGCATGAACAGTCAATGTCAACTTTTTTTATGTATGATGCTGGAGATTGTGTACTATGGTATAATGCTAGCAAACGACACTTGAGTAATAAAGAGGCACCATCATCTCTATCCTGCTATACTATTACAATATCCATGAAATCTAAATTCTGTAACAAACAAATCAATCATCAAATCATCAATTATCTTATATCACATAATATACGTTCAAAAGCACTTGTTTTCTTAAAAAGCCATATTGCTCGTTTTATGTAAAAACTTAAGCTGTATAATACCAACATGTATTTGTCATTGTTTACATTGCAACAGTCATTGTCTAAATTATGGTATTTTATGTACGGAAACGTATCCTTGGGTTTTGTACACATAAATAATAGTGTATTCAAAATTAAAATTCAATTATATTTAAAATATTAGAGACACGGGCCCTCATGGGATCTAAACCTTGATCTATTATGATAGCGTAAAATTGTGATAATATTTTAGGGAAGATCAAAACCCATATATTCTGAATTATGTTATTATGGTTTTATACTTGGTTTTGTATCAATATTCATAAATCAATTAAAAATTAGAAAAAAAAACCGTTATTTTTTTATATTTTTCCTTAATGGTGAATTTATAAAATATTATATTGATGCAGTAATTAGTAAGTATGATTTTAACAGGCAAATCCAACACGATATTTTATTCCTTTTAATTAGGTCAATTGTATTATACATTTTTAAACCATATTTTTTCTTGTAGCTAACATGTAAAGTTTTTGTAGGTTGTACAAATGTGCGTTTTATTGCGTTTTTTTGGTTCATTATTTGTTCTTGAACTGAGTAGATGATAATAATACTTCAACAAAACATACCTTAACATACGTAGGCTATTGTAAATTATGTCAACTTCTATATTAATACATACCACAATAGAGTTACAAGAAAAACACGACTAAACTTCTTGTAGATAATATATATTGTATTGTATTATTACCGAAAACAAGTTGTTTTTTTAAACGTATTCTGTGTTGTAAACAAAATAAAAATACTTAATACATTTTGCATGTGAGTTGTAAAATTAAACAACCATTTAAAATCAATAGATCTTGGAACGAGGGAAGGGTGATAGTCACTCTCTGTCATGGTCAAAATTATAACCTATCTCTTAAAAGGATTTTAATTACTACATACTGGGTCTATAGACCACACATTTCTGACTACGTTACTTGATACGACTTATGTGTTATGGATAGTAACAATTGTTTATATTTTATGCAACAATACGTCCTATAATAAATATGTATCGTCTGTTCCATTTATCAAAATCAACTAGTAAATGACTACCTTAAAGTCTAATTTTTTGACCTTAAGTTTCTATATACGCACAAAAAAGTTATACACAGAGCTTTTGAATCGCCAGACAAAATTTTTTGAGTAACATGTCTCAATAGATCACACATTATAATGTAATTATATAACTTTTTAGTTAAAAATTTGTCAGAAGGTAGGGCTCATGTTTATCTATATCGTATTGAACATTGGAAAAAATCAGCACTACAAATTTTTTTTAATTGCCAAAAAAATGTGTTTTTGGCAGAATTTGGGAATTTTAATACCAGCACGTTATAGATTCGAAAAAAATTAATATTTTAATAGATACTTGACATTTGAAAGTGCTATATAGATTTTTTAAAAAAATTATCTTTTGACTTCAAAATGGAACTAAGTAGTACGTAGTAAAGTAGTTTCACATCTTAATGTAAAAGTAATTAAAAATTACAATACTATGAACAGAAGTTTTGTGTTTGTGCTGCATATTTAAAAGAGCCCCAAAACCCACAAAACTATTATCCTGTTATAACTGATCCTGGGTCGTGCATATTATATTGAATATAACAAGAAGATTTTAACTATTTCATTATTCAATGCTGTTAGTTATTTTCCAACGAAAATGATGAACTAGCTTCCAATCCATAGACATAGTAGGATACTGAATACGTGTCATTGTGTAATGTTATTGATATGAATTTTCATAATAAAAATACAAAGGTTATAAATCAGAAGTTGACAATTTTTTCGAAACAAACTTATAATTTTAAGCTCAAGTCAATAACCTAGTATATTTTTTTTAGCTGCTACAGAAGTATTTCATTTTTAGATATTTGTACAACGTCAAAAAAATGTCGGGATATAAAGAACACGGATTTTTGTTACTTATGTATTCGAAAAAAATATCTCTATGGCGTTTTAGTATATGAGTACATACAAAAACAAAAAAACACAATTCGATAATATTGGGAATACATAATACATAATATTGGGAACAAAAAAACAGCTTATTGAGGCGCAGTAAAAGTGCAAACTATTGCGAAGAAAATGTTTATTAAAATTATTAATTCGTATAAATTATCAGATAATTATGACGTATAACTATTTTGACCATGGTCGTAAAAAATATTTTAAGTATTTTTGCTTGACAGCTTTTTTTTATCATTTTTTTTTATAGAATCGTCAATCATGAAAGTTAGACCTTTCAAGGTGGTAGACTTAATTACTTCCTTTGCGACAGGAAAGATACTTTAAATAGACATAACTTAACTTTGGTATGTTATTAATTGAGTTTTATTTGGCAATATCAAAATTAGTTGAGCCTTAGTCATCAGAACGTTACACATATCTGTTTTTTTCAATGCAGTGTACTTGTACATGGGTAACATACATATGTTTCTAGTTTAATACGAAAACACGTCATTATTTGAACAATACACGTGCAAGATATTTTTCTGCTAATGTACTAAAACTTAAAATGTACTTGAACTAAAAGGACTATTGCCCCTCGGAATTTTAAATCTCAATTCACCCCAAACTTGTTCCAACAATACGCCGAATTTGAAATTTTATAAAGATTTGAATTCCTGACGAGTCTCTTACCGACCGATCTCTCCATTTTATATTGACTTTTATTTACAACTAACAAAAACTGCATGCATTTTTGTAACCGTTTATAAGCCAATAATTTGTAAAAATAAGAAGCTCTACAAAAAGACTATAGTATTAATTACAGATAATTTTTTGAAACAACAAAAACCTATCCGAATAACTAAACAAGCAATTTGGATAAACGTCTCATGATAGTTTAGGTTCGAGAAGAGGAAAATTTGGCATTTGAAATACAATTTTAGATTAGATTTTATTTGTAATTTTTGTTTATTCAAGATCCTTGAGATAGAGGATGTAGCTAATAAGGAAGTCTTCTATTAACTGTTGAAAATGTTTATGGAGCCCTTTGTTTAAGTTTAAATGTTTTTCTTTATTTAGTTTGTATTTCTCGATTTTAATGAGTGCTTATAGTACTTATAGTGGTAACTTTTCCACTTTTAACATAGTATAATACTTTTGGAGAACTTTTAACTTAATATTATACATTAGCAGGCATAAAATAAATTTCTATTAGTTGTCTCATAAGGTAATCTTAATGAGAAAACGAATATAAAATTGTAATAATTTTCCAGTTTTTTGGTTATCTTCAGAATTTTATTGGTCGTCAAAGAATACCAGTTGTAATATTTCCTTAGAATATTAACACTTTGTACGGCTTATTAATAAATCTTTTGATTATGAAAAATGATAAAATAAAAATTAAAAAACTTAAAACTTCCATTTAAATTAAACGAGTCAAAATTTTTATTTTCATTGAACAAAAAAATAATATAGGTACTTATTATTTTATTAATATAAATACTTATATATTTAATAGTTTCAACATGAGGCTGCATGTAATTTTGTTATATGTAAAGCATATCAGATCAGATATCTTAGCTGAGTGGTACTTTATTGGGCCAAAAGTTCTGGGTTGAACTATTATATAAAACTAATTAGGTATCTAGCTTAAATATAATGGAAAAAATAATATTAAAATACTCTAGTTCAATATTATTTGTGTTTGAAGTACATCTAAACACTGATATATATATTTAATAGATCTGATAGATATATTTTTTGTTTATTCAAGTTTTTTAGGAAAATGTATTGGTTGGGTATTATAACTAATAAGTCTTGGATAATTAAATTAAAGATTTCATCTATAATTATTGTAAAATCAGGGTTCTATATTGCAAGAAAATAAATAGTTCAAACATTTTAAGTACGCAAATAATTAACGGAATACTTTCAAAAACAAGTTGTTTTCGAAAAAAAACGATAGTAGTTTTTTTAATGTATAATGTTAAAACTTGAAAATGTATGATATCTTCAGTTCTTGGTCGTTAATTTCCAGAACAACAGATGTTTGTCAGAACTTGTTTTCGATAAGAAAAATATAAAACTATTCAAATAGTTATAAAATACTGTATATTTTAATGTAAGAAAATAAATCTATGGCTTTTGTGTAAACATAAGATAGAAATCAAATTTAAAATGTAAGTTGAATGCACAAAATATTAATGATTAAATATATAAAGGCACTATAGTTGTATGACTTAAGGTGTAAAGTAGCATAGGTACATTGTATTAGTATGTTTTTTTGTTAATATTATATCTATATAAAAATAATTTTAATGAAAACTGGGTTTCGATCAAAATCAATATTACATTTTTTTTGTAAAATATAATATTGTTAAACGTATTAAACTTTAAAGATTTTTCATTTTTTTACATTGCTACAGTAATTTCAGGAAATTGGTTCAAACACTTAAATACACAAACGACAAAACCAAATATGCAAACAACTGATTTTTGCTAAAAAACAATTGCAAAAATTTATAGTCAGTCTTTAGGTGTGAAAAATCCAACGGCACAAAAAAAATATGTATTTGTATAGACCAAGTTTGTCGCAACCCTTAAATCAATATAAGATTCTAAAACAATAAGAAAATGTATAGAACTAGTTTCGTTGTATTAAACTAGAATTTTGAACCAAAAACAATTGTGTGTTGTTTACACGTTTTATTCGTAACAATAGTACATGAAATGTGCTTCATTCGGCCAAACATGTTTAACAAACAAAGAACTCATACACAATAGCAATACATAAACCATTTAAATATTTACACTCCCTATAATGTAAGCATCAAACGTACGGTTGCTCTAGTAAAGTATTCTACATCCTTGATGTTTAGTAATATTAACTACTTGAAAAAATGAAATTGAAAACCATAATTTGTATTTTAGCCACCATAATTTGTATAATGATGTCGGGTGTTACAGCTCCAATAGGTAAAAAAAAACATTTTTAGAATATAATTTTTTATATATTTTTTTCTTATAGTATCTTCAGCCAACAAAATTATTTCGAATTCTGTGGTCGTTTTTACCAATTTTTTCGACTTGTTTATGAAATTTTATCGCATAATTTGCCTTTTTATACCTCATTAACATTTTTTTTTTAGAGTTTTTACGGAGTTTCCAATTTGAAACTATGTACACACTATGTAAAATTTCACATAATTTCACATGATTTTACAGTGTACACGTATTAATAAGCATATGTATTTTCAAAATGTGAAACTGATCTTGTATACTGCAGCTTTGTTGGTGAATTGAACTACCGTTATTTAGCTAAAAAAACAAATATTGTGTAAAAAAATGGTTTATTTATAGCTTACACATGGATTTGAATTCAAATTAAGTTAGGCTTCTATAAAAATGTATAAAGTACATTATTTTGGCCTTGGTCGATAAAGTATTTTTAGTTTTTTTCTGATACTTTTTTTTTAATTTTATACAATTTTTGCAGCTTTTTGAAAATAATTAAAAAACTCATAGTATTATTGCAAAGCACAAAAACTGATATTTTCTTTCAACTTACAATCATTTGAAAAACAAATAATAAAAATGGATAATTATTTTCACTTTTCAAATTTATATAAGCTATAGCAGTTTAAAAAACTTACGAGGAACATGGACCTTCGTGTCAAGAGCTGAAATATCGAAAAAAATTGCTTAAATATTTTCAATTTATCCCAATGCATCATGTGGCTCATTGTTATAGGGATAATACACAGTTGTTTTAATATTTATTCGTTTTGAAAGGATTTTTAACTAGATATTTTTCTACATTCAAAAAATAAATATTAATCTGGCAAAAAATGCTGATTAATTTTTTGCGTGACAAAAAGTCATTAAAATTTAGTTATTTATTTGAAAAGTGGTATTTTCACAAACTGCATTTTTGAAACAATTTGTCTACTATACATACAGTTTTTTATAATAATATGTTTATGGACATAATAATCTTCATTAATTTATCAACAATGTTTAATAACAATTTATACTTATTTTCAGCTTTTCGAAAATAAATTGTAAAACTACTAGTATCTTTGTAAAGCACACATAAACTGAAATTATTATCCAACTTACAGTCATTTGAATAACGAATAATAAAAATGGATAATCATTTTCACTTTTGAAATTTATATAAGCTATAGCAGTTTAAAAAACTTACGAGGAACATGGACCTTCGTGTCAGGAGCTGAAATATCGAAAAAAATTGCTTAAATATTTAATTTATCCCAATGCATTATATAGATAGAAATAATTTTTTTTTTGGATTATTATTTATAGTATCTTCGTACATCAAAATTAAGTTATTACAAGTTAGATATTTACGTAAAATTATATCAGCTTTCTGAAAAAAATATTAATTTTTTTTTCGCGTAACAGAAAGTCATTAAAATTGATTATTATCTAAAAATGTTTCTACTATTTTAAACAGAAAGCTGAGGAAAATTTACATAGTGTGTACATAGTTTCAAATTGGAAACTCCATAAAAACTCTAAGAAAAAAATTTAAATGAGGTATAAAAAGGTAAATTATGCGATAAATTTTCATAGATAAGTCGAAAAAACTGGTAAAAACGACCACAGAATTCGAAATAATTTTGTTTCTAAAAATGTTTTTTTTACCTATTGGAGCTGTAACACCCAACATCATTATACAAAATATGGTGGCTAAAATTCAAATTATGCTTTTCAAGTTTATTTTTTCAAGTAATTAATATTACTAAACACGATAGATGTAGAATACTATACTAGAGCAACCGTACGTTTGATGCTTACATTATATAGAGAGATATGTTTGTCTTATTTTGTAGGCGAAGGGAACAATTTGTAATTATTTATGTATTGTTATTGTTTATGAGTTCATTGTTTGTTAAATACGTTTAGCAGAATTATGTTTTTTTTTTGTTTTAGCATCTTATTTATTTAAGTTTTGCATCGAATAACATGAGTAATAATACTTTTTTCTTATCCTACCCTTCCCATCACGGGTGATGACATTTTTTTGTAAGTTTAAGACCTTATAGTTGAAAATATCGTGCGCGTGTATTGTTCAAATAATAACATGTTTTAATATTAAGCTAAAAAAATTGTAGGATACTCATGTACAAATACACGATATGTGCTGCACAAAATTCTAAAATGTTTGTCTTATTTTGTAGGCGAAGGGAGTCTAAATATTTAAATGGTTTATGTATTGCTATTGTGTATGAGTTCATTGTTTGTTAAACATGATTGGCCGAATAATGTACATTTCATGTACTATTGTTACGAATAAAACGTGTAAACAACACACAATTGTTTTTGGTTTAAAAATCTAGTTTAATACAACGAAACTAGTTCTATACATTTTCTTATAACAATTTTATATTCGTTTTCTCATTAAGATTACCTTAATGAGACAACTAATAGAAATTTATTTTATGCCTGTTAATGTATAATATTAAGTTAAAAGTTCTCCAAAAGTATTATACTATGTTAAAAGTGGAAAAGTTACCACTATAAGTACTATAAGCACTCATTAAAATCGAGAAATACAAACTAAATAAAGAAAAACATTTAAACTTAAACAAAGGGCTCCATAAACATTTTCAACAGTTAATAGAAGACTTCCTTATTAGCTACATCCTCTATCTCAAGGATCTTGAATAAACAAAAATTACAAATAAAATCTAATCTAAAATTGTATTTCAAATGCCAAATTTTCCTCTTCTCGAAGCTAAACTATCAGGAGACGTTTATCCAAATTGCTTGTTTAGTTATTCGGATAGGTTTTTGTTGTTTCAAAAAAATTATCTGTAATTATTACTATAGTCTTTTTGTAGAGCTTCTTATTTTTACAAATTATTAGCTTATAAACGGTTACAAAAATGCATGCTGTTTTTGTTAGTTGTAAATAAAAGTCAATATAAAATGGAGAGATCGGTCGGTAAGAGACTCGTCAGGAATTCAAATCTTTATAAAATTTCAAATTCGGCGTATTGATGGAACAAGTTTGGGGTGAATTGAGATTTAAAATTCCGAAGGGCAATAGTCCTTTTAGTCTAAGTACATTTTAAGTTTTAGTACATTAGCAGAAAAATATCTTGCACGTGTATTGTTCAAATAATGACGTGTTTTCGTATTAAACTAGAAACATATGTATGTTACCCATGTACAAGTACACCGCATTGAAAAAAACAGATATGTGTAACGTTCTGATGACTAAGGCTCAACTAATTTTGATATTGCCAAATAAAACTCAATTAATAACATACCAAAGTTACGTTATGTCTATTTAAAGTATCTTTCCTGTCGCAAAGGAAGTAATTAAGTCTACCACCTTGAAAGGTCTAACTTTCATGATTGACGATTCTATAAAAAAAAATGATAAAAAAAAGCTGTCAAGCAAAAATACTTAAAATATTTTTTACGACCATGGTCAAAATAGTTATACATCATAATTATCTGATAATTTATACAAATTAATAATTTTAATAAACATTTTCTTCGCAATAGTTTGCACTTTTACTGCGCCTCAATAAGCTGTTTTTTTGTTCCCAATATTATGTATTATGTATTCCCAATATTATCGAATTGTGTTTTTTTTGTTTTTGTATGTACTCATATACTAAAACGCCATAGAGATATTTTTTTTGAATACATTAGTAACAAAAATCCGTGTTGTTTATATTCCTACATTTTTTTGACGTTGTACAAATATCTAAAAATGAAATACTTCTGTAGCAGCTAAAAAAAATATACTAGGTTATTGACTTGAGCTTAAAATTATAAGTTTGTTTCGAAAAAATTGTCAACTTCTGATTTATAACCTTTGTATTTTTATTATGAAAATTTATATCATTAATATTACACAATGACACGTATTCAGTATCCTACTATGTCTATGGATTGGAAGCTAGTTCATCATTTTCGTTGGAAAATAACTAACAGCATTGAATAATGAAATAGTTAAAATCTTTTTGCTATATTCAATATAATATGCATGACCCAGGATCAGTTATAACAGGATAATAGTTTTGTGGGTTTTGGGGCTCTTTTAAATATGCAGCACAAACACAAAACTTCTGTTCATAATATTGTAATTTTTAATTACTTTTACATTAAGATGTGAAACTACTTTACTACGTACTAAAAAAAAAATATCCATCAGCCATGATGGGGGGGGGGAAAGCATAATTAACAATTCAAGGCTACTGTCGTGGGGGCATGGCATTATGATGTGTGATCTATTGAGACATGTTACTCAAATAAATTTTGTCTGGCGATTCAAAAGCTCTGTGTATAACTTTTTTGTGCGTATATAGAAACTTAAGGTCAGAAAATTAGACTTTAAGGTAGTCATTTACTAGTTGATTTTGATAAATGGAACAGACGATACATATTTATTATAGGACGTATTGTTGCATAAAATATAAACAATTGTTACTATCCATAACACATAAGTCGTATCAAGTAACGTAGTCAGAAATGTGTGGTCTATAGACCCAGTATGTAGTAATTAAAATCCTTCTAAGAGATAGGTTATAATTTTGACCATGACAGAGAGTGATTATCACCCTTCCCCTCGTTCCAAGATCTATTGATTTTAAATGGTTGTTTAATTTTATAGCTCACATGCAAAATGTATTAAGTATTTTTATTTTGTTTACAACATAGAATACGTTTAAAAAAACAACTTGTTTTCGGTAATAATACAATATAATATAATACAATATATATTATCTACAAGAAGTTTAGTCGTGTTTTTCTTGTAACTCTATTGTGGTATGTATTAATATAGAAGTTGACATAATTTACAATAGCCTACGTATATTAAGGTATGTTTTTTTGAAGTATTATTATCATCTACTCAGTTCAAGAACAAATAATGAACCAAAAAAACTCAATAAAACGCACATTTGTACAACCTACAAAAACTTTACATGTTAGCTACAAGAAAAAATATGGTTTAAAAATGTATAATACAATTGACCTAATTTAAAAGGAATAAAATATCGTGTTGGATTTGCCTGATAAAATCATACTTACTAATTACTGCATCAATATAATATTTTATAAATTAACCATTAAGGAAAAATATAAAAAAATAACGGTTTTTTTTTAATTTTTAATTGATTTATGAATATTGATACAAAACCAAGTATAAAACCATAATAACATAATCCAGAATATATGGGTTTTTATCTTCCCTAAAATAATATCACAATTTTACGCTATCATAATAGATCAAGGTTTAGATCCCATGAGGGCCCGTGTCTCTAATATTTTAAATATAATTGAATTTTAATTTTGAATACACTATTATTTATGGTGTACAAAACCCAAGGATACGTTTACGTACATAAAATACCATAATTTAGACAATGACTGTTGCAATGTAAACAATGACAAATACATGTTGGTATTATACAGCTTAAGTTTTTACATAAAACGAGCAATATTGCTTTTTAAGAAAACAAGTGCTTTTGAACGTATATTATGTGATATAAGATAATTGATGATTTGATGATTGATATGTTTGTTACAGAATTTAGATTTCATGGATATTGTAATAGTAATTAGGAATTTTTTAACAGTCGTATATAGCCTTAAAAGCTTGTTAGAGTTGAAATTTGCTTAATATTATTTATTTAATGTTTATGTCAATAAATTGTTTTAATAAACTTAACTTTTTGTTGAGGAAAGAGTGAGAGGGAGTGTTACTACAGTGTTATTGTGTAATAAATTCTTTGGAAGTATAACTAACTTTCATTCACAATTAATGGAAATTTATTGCAATAATTATATATAAAGAGGGACTAATATAATATTTATTTTTATTGTTTCTTCGCAACACTGTCATTTAATAACTATTTACATAGCTATGGCACCAATAACAAACTTTGCAGACAAGAACAGAGAATATGTTACTTGGGCTTTAAAACATATAATCGGACGTCGTATAATAGGTACATATTGATTCATAATATATACATTTAATGTGAACAAGGATACAGCTAAATTATATTGTTAACAATTAACCATAAAAATTATAACTACTAACACATACTTCCATATAATACAAATAGCATGTCTGTGCAATACGTATTAACAAATAAAACAGTCGTGTCCTATACCTTAAAGAAAAGTAGTAACTAGTAAGCTAATATAAGCAAATTAAAAAAATAAATTTTCAATTTTTTTAATAGAAACTGTGCAGGATGGATGGTGCCTCTTTATTACTCAAGTGTCGTTTGCTAGCATTATACCATAGTACACAATCTCCAGCATCATACATAAAAAAAGTTGACATTGACTTAACTAACCGTTCATGCATCTTAACGGATAAAAATGATGCCCAAATGGGATGCAGGACAGATAATGTCCAATTCCTCAAGCAACTAATACGACGTGCACATCCGCAAGCTCCACCTATAATGTAACATAATGTTCTGAAAAAAACAGAGCCATCTGTATTATGTTCATTACATAATAAATTATTATTTATCTTATTAATACCTTTATATTCATTAGTACATCTGAACATTGTAAAATATTATACATTAAGCTGACGGGGAAAGAACCGTCGGTGGATTTTTTTAATAACATATTCCACATTATACATTTTTTTGTTAGTTCATAATATTACATGTTTATTTCTGTTTTATGACATGTCTACCAATATAATAAATAATTACCGAATTCATAAAGTTGTTTTTTTTTTATCTAATCTATTCTATTTATTTTTTCTTTTAAGTTCATTCCTAATTGTTCTACCATAATTAAATGACTGTGCAAGTTTGGGTTAGGGGTTCATAGTTTATATTTCTAATAGATCATTCATCTTAATGGTTTTGTAGAGATTTGATGTTAGAGATAACATAACCTAAATGGAGTATAATGTGGGTGTGTATTTATTTAGAGAAGTGTTTTTTGTGGTAAATTACTCATGTTTTGTTATTCTTATTGACACGAAACTAAAAAAATAAGACACTAAAAACAATGAAAAATAAAAATGTATTGTGTTTTTGCACACAATAACTTTAACATCTTTTATATCTAATACATTAAAGAGTACAAAAAATCTGAGTATTTCATACAACAAAAGTTCAATGAATTAAATAAAATCTAACACATTATCATTTGGAAACCTAAATTTGGGCCTCTGGTTAAAGAATTCTCTACACGTCGAAAAAAATAATCGTTCTACTCGTAAAATTTGGTCTAGATACAAAAAAAATCATTTTCTCATTTCTGTATCTTCTGCCTAAAGGTATACAACACATTTGTGTCTATATCGAATATGTTTAACATAATAAAACTTAAGGTCTTTTACATACTAACGCATTTAATAGTACGAACAATTTGTGCAAATCTACCACCATGACGATTTTCCAAGTGTATTACTCAATGTTTTTGCATACCATTACGAATTTAAGGTGAATAAGCCCAAACCAAATATTACTAACCGTCGTTGTTTACGCGCTTTATCGTTTTTTTTGTAATACGCTAGCGCATTTCATACAACAAAAATTCAGAGCATAAAATAAAACCTTACACATTATAGTTTGGAAATCCAAATTTGGGCCTCTGGTTTAGAAAGAAATCCGTACACGTCAGAAAATAATCGGTCTACTCGTTAAATTTTTTTCCAAAAAAACAAAGCCAGTACAGATAGGTCGTGGCATAGTGGGGAGGAATAATAATTCCTGTAGCCCTCCCCACGGGGCTACAGGAATTATTATTTATTTATTTCGCATGGCATGAACAACAAACACATAATACACTATTACATTTCAAACTGTAACAAATAATAAAACAGATCATAATCATTTTACATACATTGTTTTTAGTGTAAAGTAAATCAACGTATAATAAAATAATATTAGTCATTTATAAGTCCAAGTCAAGCTCACTTAAGCATTCTATTGCCTCTTTGGTAACTCGGTGGTTTCCTATAATCCCTGGTTCAAATAGACTCTTGGGCATACCCACAATGTGGTTCATAGACTGTTCCACTTCTCTGCAGTCACATGCTAATAATTGTGGTACATTATGTAGATAATATAAAAATGACACTAACGAATCATAAACTGATCACCTACTCTTATTTTAGAAATTATAATTATTCAAAATACATGCTGTTAGTACTTAACGCACCCTTAGAACATGACCGCCACGACTAAAAATTTATAGTTTTGTGAAAAGTCTATCCGAAGTTTAAAATTGAGATATTAGGATATAGGGTTCTTTAACGACGCATGTGAAACTAACAACTTATGTACTTACAAGCATAAGACATTTTCAAATATTTCTGAACACTTTTCAACCGAAAAGTTAGGTTTATGGCTTTTTACAGTTCTTCAAGTGAATGCGAGACTGTCTTATTCTAAGATGTGGTTGCACTGTATCAGTGCTTGAAAAATTCCTTCGAAAAAGAAACTAGTCCTTTCCCGTTCCAAGCTTGAAGAAATGAACTAGTTCCTTTTATCGTTCCCATAGGGTAAACCACTCTTAGAATTACTGAGTTGCCAAGTTTGGGGATTTTTCCTTTTTTTGGAGATTTTAATTTTTCTGGGGAATTATGGATGTTTTACCTTTTTTTTTACACACAAACACACACACACATAATTACAGGATGATATCATTATGATTAATCACTCAATATCTCATAGGGTTTAATAAGAAATTAAATTTTTTTTTTCATATTGTTTTTATATAATGTGATCTCAATTTTCCAAAAAAACTGTTTTTACCCCCCCCCCCCCACAACTTAGTTTTTTTGATAGTTCACAGTGGTATTTGTTATAGCTGAAGTTTTGAAATAAATGCTTCGATGGATCTGTGGACAGTAGATTCAAACCAGTACAGTCCAAACCAATCAGAGTATAAATCAGCACACTAAGAAAGTTTTATATATAAGTGAAAAGTAGTTGTAAGTAGTAGTAGTAGTAGTAAGTGAATATCGTTAGTTTCGGGAAGGGAATAGCCACAATTTGAAATCTTATTGTAAAGATATAAATACTCCAAAATCAGGATGGGTTCCCGTCTGTTTCTCATGTATTCTACCCTTTGGAATGTTTATATTGTTTAGATTGTGAGAGGGGAGGGGTAATATTGTTTGTGAATTAACCTTAAAAGTGAAAAGTAAAAAAAAAATTATTGAAAACATGTCGAAGTTGTAAGATATGCCTTTCGAGGCGTTTTAAACTGTCCGTTCCTGATTATATGAGCGTAACTTAACTTTGTCATGTATTTAATTGAGTTTTATTTTACAAGAACAAAAGTAGTCAAGCCTTAGCTATCAGAATATTATACACATCTGGGTTCTGGGGGTTGAAATATAATTTGTGGTGTTAAGTAAAAACAAGTTTATATGACAGTACCCCATCAAGAAGCATAATACTATGTATAGTATATTAAATCGGATGATTCGGTATCGCTTTTCTAAAATTTGTCCTGGTTACATACTATCTGTTGTTTTCTTCAAACCGATAAAATTCGTACACGGGTAACCTTCATATATTTTTAGTTAATAACACGAAAACATGTTATTATTTGAACAACGCAAGTGTACAATATTATTCTGCTCGTGTGTTACAACTTAGATTGTACTGAGGTCTTAGACTGAGAGGCCTCTGCCTCTCGAAATTTGCCTTGTTATTTAGCAGATAGCCTTCTAATCGAAAAACACGACTCAATAAATCATTGTAATGATACAAGAGCCGCTATTTATTTATATAACAATTTTGTCCAACACTGCCAAAGGGGCTATAGCCTGCCCCAGAATTTTTTTTAGCCGCCCTCTCTTGATAATACATGTATTTTCTACGATCATGCTAGATGTGCAACTGAAAAGGTTTTTTTCCTTTCATTATCCCACATAAATAATACAACTAATGGCGAATAATAACCAACTAATAATTTAATTTCTATGTCGAGGTGGTATCTGCCTATTGCAGACATATTCCGAATTGCGGCACGCTATACATTTTAAAAAAATTAACACTTATAGCATTAATAGTTTTAACTAAATATCATGAATCTTTTCATGTACAATACATTTGCAGGTATTTATTTCGCCATATACGGTGTGGCTCAAGATCGATTGCTTGTTTGAAAAAGGATCAGATTTTACAGATTTTTAGCAAAATATTATTATTATTATGAAAAGTACTGTGATCGGTTAACATTGACCTTGAGAATTTCTTTCGTATTTCATTTTTTTTTTATGTATACAGTTGATCGAATAAGATACCTACGTCGTATTTTGTTGTTAGTTTTTTTCCCTAAGCAGAACAAGTGTAAATATTTGGCCGTTGTGTACACTGCACGGGAGAGCTGAGTCTCAAAATGAAAAACAACAGCTAACTTAACACGGAACCAAACTTGGCAGTGAATATTATTCGACATGAATTTACGTTTTAGCAAAAAAAAAAAATATTTTAAACTCAATTTTCTTATACTTTCGACAGACATCATCAGATACAATACCAGAATACGAAAACACGTCATTATTTGAACAATACACGTGCAAGATATTTTTCAGTCATTTTAAGAAAACAAGTGCTTTTGAACGTACATTATGGGATATAAGATAACACGGGAATATAACCGTATAAACACAATGACGATAAATGTATTAACTAGAATATTGTAATATAAGATATCAAGTAATGTACAAAATATGAATCATAATGATTTGTATAGTATAACTAAAGAGTATGTTATTTTAGCTTTGTATTTCAAGTTTTTATTTCAAGTATTGCACTGTGTTCGGTGGCTACAACACAGAGTAGCATGTTTAATATTTTAACTAGTAAAAAGTTAGCACATTTTCATTAGACTCTTTACATCATTATCCAAATTATTAAATATCGTTTTACACATGTAACCGGAGAAGCTTATTGAGCTAGAAAGGGATGCAAATGGTGTTTTTGTAAATTTTCCTGTTCTCCTGTCTAGACGTTCTTTATCGTTTAATCTATGCCACTGTATAGATTTTATTAAAACTTGTCTAATATATAACTTATAAACAGATAATGTATTTGTACAATTAAATAATTCCGCTGAAGGATGTGTTAACGGAAAGGAGTACGATACCTTTTTAAAAATATTTTTGGGCAGTGTGTATTGAAGCAATTTCTGTTCTATTTGTGGCACCCCAACAAGTTATACCATATAATAGAATTTAACTGCACAAAGCCATGTATACATCTCTTATTGTTGATTTTTAAATATTTAAATCTCCGTGTAATGCATAGGAGGGGCTGTTAAAAGATTAGTGTATAAAGCCAGCTTACAACGAACTTCAAATAATCATACCTTCAATCCGCATACAATGTATGAATTTAGAAAATCTACTCGCACACACGTTAAGTGATTAGGCATGAAATGACACAATAACAATATTTTCTATGGAGTATAGATAGTTAATAATCAAAATTCACTAAATGTTTATACTTGTAAATTTATTATACAAAATGAATTTAAATAGTTGTTTCATATATAACAATATACCAATAGACATTTTAAAATAAAAAAAATTAAAAGGATGAATCAGAAGTAAAAGCATGTAATGGTCATATTATATACAGGGTGATTTTTTTTATCTTGGGCCAGTCAATATCTCACTGAGTTTAATTAATACCTACTTGGATCTTTTTTTATTCATAGTGTTTTTATATAATGTGATCTCAATTTTCCACAAACTATTATGTTTCTACCTGACCCCCCAAACTAGTTTTTTTAATAGCATTTTTTAAAAATTAAAGGGAAACGTTTTAAGTTTTTTAAATAAAGAATATTCTACTAAAAATATTGACTAGTCGACAAATAAATTTGGATAACTATTTTTGAAGTTATTGAAGTTTCAAGTTTAGGGTAGGTGGAATAGTACTACACTGCACTTCCCCTCCTGTAATAACTTTTAAACTCTTATAACTTTAAAAATAATAATCCAAAACTGGTTATCAACCAGTCAAAATTTTTAGTACATAATTCTCAGTTTAAAAATTTAGTGAAATATATACGTTACCATTAAAGATTCAAAAGTTGCTTTAAAAAAATCTAAGTTGGGAGGAGGATAAAAACAAAAAAAAATGTGAAAAACTGAGATATTGAGCGGCTTATGATAAAAAAATCACACTGTATAATGGGAGTACGTTTTTAAAACATATTTTTTCTTGTAGCTAACAATATGCATAGCTTTTGTAGGTAGTTATTATTTGTTCCTGAACTGAGTACATGATAATAATACTTTTAAAAAACATACACACTAAGAAATACCATAACGTAGGTTATTATAAATGTTGTTTACTTCTATATTATTATACACCGCAATAGCGTTACAAGAAAACATGACTAAACTTTTTGTAGATAATATTTGTAAATATAAATATTATCGATAGTAATAAAATTATTACTATCGAAAATTATGCTTGTTTAAGTATTAAAAAGGTTTAAGGTTAAATCAAGAGCATAAAGATTATAGATAGTAAATAATCAAAATGTATTGTACATTTATATTTGTTATAATTTAAAAAGTTAAGCAATTATAATATTTTTATTATATTACTATCGACAATTGTACTAATTATAGTAAAAACATATAGTTAAATTAGACTAGGTAATAAAATACAAATTTACTTATTCGGTGAATATTGTTTTTATTGGTAAATGGTATAAGACATGACATAATTTATGTGATAGGTAACAGAATATGTTTTTTAGAATACATTGTTATTAGAAAAATCTGAAGGATGAAACATAATAATTATGATAAACAAAGATGATAATTTTACAAAATACACGTATTAATAAGCATATGTATTTTCAAAATGTGAAACTGATCTTGGATACTGCAGCTTTGTTGGTAAATTGAACTACCGTTATTTAGCTAAAAAAACAAATATTGTGTAAAAAAATGGTTTATTTATAGCTTACACATGGATTTGAATTCAAATTAAGTTAGGCTTCTATAAAAATGTATAAAGTAAATTATTTCGGTCTTGGTCGATAAAGTATTTTTAGTTTTTTTCTGATACTTTTTTTTTTTTTTTATACAATTTTTGCAGCTTTTTGAAAATAATTAAAAAACTCCTAGTATTATTGCAAAGCACAAAAACTGATATTTTCTTTCAACTTACAATCATTTGAAAAACAAATAATAAAAATGGATAATCATTTTCACTTTTTAAATTTATATAAGCTATAGCAGTTTAAAAAACTTACGGGGAACATGGTCCTTCGTGTCAAGAGCTGAAATATCGAAAAAAATTGCTTAAATATTTTTAATTTATCCCAATGCATTATATAAATGGAAAAAATGTTTTTTTTTTGGATTATTATTTATAGTGTATTTAATTTTACTTTTGAAATTTATATAAGTTATAGCAGTCTCAAAAAAGACTTACTTTCAGGGACATGGGGTGCAACTGGATTTGGAATAGCTGAAATATCGAAAAAAATTACTTAAATATTTAATTTATTCCAATGACACAGTTGTTTCAACTTTCAATATATATATATATATATATTCGTTTTAAATGGATTATTTTCATAGGTATTTTTCTACATTCATAAATAAATATTTTTTTGCTCTCTTGCAGGATCTAACTGATATAAATTTTCATACAAATCTGAAGGTTATATAATAAATATAATATGTATGTAAAATAATATCAGCTTTCTGAAAAAATATTAATTTTTTTTCGCGTAACAGAATGTCATTAAAATTGTGTTTATTGTCTAAAAAGTTGTGTTTTTACAAATTATATTTTTTCAATTAGACATACCGTTTTATAAAATAATATGTTTATGGACATAATAAACATACATTCAACAAACTTACGTCCCTTTTGAAATTTATATAAGTTATAGCAGTCTCAAAAACTTACTGGGTAAAGTGTTTCCAACATCAATAAGAGCTGAAATATCGAAAAAAATTACTTAAACATTTGATTTATCCCAATGCATCATGTGGCTCATTGTTATAGGGATAATACACAGTTGTTTTAATATTTATTCGTTTTGAAAGGATTTTTAACTAGATATTTTTCTACATCCAAAAAATAAATATTAATCTGGCAAAAATTGCTGATTAATTTTTTGCGTGACAAAAAGTCATTAAAATTTAGTTATTTATTTGAAAAGTTGTATTTTCACAAACTGCATTTTTGAAACAATTTGTCTACTATACATACAGTTTTTTATAATAATATGTTTATGGACATAATAATCTTCATTAATTTATCAACAATGTTTAATAACAATTTATACTTATTTTCAGCTTTTCGAAAATAAATTGTAAAACTACTAGTATCATTGTAGAATTATTATCCAACTTACAGTCATTTGAATAACAAATAATAAAAATGGATAATCATTTTTACTTTTGAAATTTATATAAGCTATAGCAGTTTAAAAAACTTACGAGGAACATAGTCCTTCGTGTCAGGAGCTGAAATATCGAAAAAAATTGCTTAAATATTTAATTTATCCCAATGCATTATATAGATAGAAATAATTTTTTTTTTTTGGATTATTATTTATAGTATCTTCGTACATCAAAATTAAGTTATTACAAATCAGATATTTACGTAAAATTATATCAGCTTTCTGAAAAAAATATTAATTTTTTTTTCGCGTAACAGAAAGTCATTAAAATTGATTATTATCTAAAAATGTTTCTACTATTTTTAACAGAAAGCTGAGGATAATTTACATAGTGTGTACATAGTTTCAAATTGGAAACTCCATAAAAACTCTAAGAAAAAAATTTTAATGAGGTATAAAAAGGTAAATTATGCGATAAAATTTCATAAACAAGTCGAAAAAACTGGTAAAAACGACCACAGAATTCGAAATAATTTTGTTGGCTGAAGATACTATAAGAAAAAAAATATAAAAAATTATATACTAAAAATGTTTTTTTACCTATTGGAGCTGGAGCTGATACACCCGACATCATTATTAATAATATGGTGGCTACAATATAAATTATACTTTTAAAATTCATTTTATTGAAGTAGTTATTATAATTAAACACCAAGAATCTAGAATACTTTACTAGAGCAACCGTACGTTTGATGCTTACATTATATAGAGAGATATGTTTGTCCTATTTTGTAGGCGAAGGGAGTGAACAATTTGTAATTATTTATGTATTGTTATTGTTTATGAGTTCATTGTTTGTTAAATACGTTTAGCAGAATTATGTTTTTTTTTTTGTTTTAGCATCTTATTTATTTAAGTTTTGCATCGAATAACATGAGTAATAATACTTTTTCCTCATACTACCCTCCCCATCACGGGTGATGACATTTTTTTGTAAGTTTAAGACCTTATAGTTGAAAATATCGTGCGCGTGAATTGTTCAAATAATAACATGTTTTAATATTAAGCTAAAAAAATTGTAGGATACTCATGTACAAATACACGATATGTGCTGCACAAAATTCTAAAATGTTTGTCTTATTTTGTAGGCGAAGGGAGTGTAAATATTTAAATGGTTTATGTATTGCTATTGTGTATGAGTTCATTGTTTGTTAAACATGTTTGGCCGAATAAAGTACATTCCATGTACTATTGTTACGAATAAAACGTGTAAACAACACACAATTTAATTTATCCCAATGTATTATATAGATAGAAATAATTTTTTTTTTTGGATTATTATTTATAGTATCTTCGTACATCAAAATTAAGTTATTACAATATTACAGAAATTTTATATAATATCAGTTTTTGTGTGCTTTACAAAGATACTAGTAGTTTTACAATTTATTTTCGAAAAGCTGAAAATAAGTATAAATTGTTATTAAACATTGTTGATAAATTAATGAAGATTATTATGTCCATAAACATATTATTATAAAAAACTGTATGTATAGTAGACAAATTGTTTCAAAAATGCAGTTTGTGAAAATACAACTTTTCAAATAAATAACTAAATTGTAGTGACTTTTTGTTACGCAAAAAATTAATCAGCATTTTTTGCCAGATTAATATTTATTTTTTGGATGTAGAAAAATATCTAGTTAAAAATCCTTTCAAAACGAATAAATATTAAAACAACTGTGTACTAGCCCTATAACAATGAGCCACATGATGCATTGGGATAAATCAAATGTTTAAGTAATTTTTTTCGATATTTCAGCTCTTATTGATGTTGGAAACACTTTACCCAGTAAGTTTTTGAGACTGCTATAACTTATATAAATTTCAAAAGGGACGTAAGTTTGTTGAATGTATGTTTATTATGTCCATAAACATATTATTTTATAAAACGGTATGTCTAATTGAAAAATTGTTTGAAAAACATAATTTGTAAAAACACAACTTTTTAGACAATAAACACAATTTTAATGACTTTCTGTTACGCGAAAAAAAATTAATATTTTTTCAGAAAGCTGATATTATTTTACATACATATTATATTTATTATATAACCTTCAGATTTGTATGAAAATTTATATCAGTTAGATCCTGCAAGAGAGCAAAAAAATATTTATTTATGAATGTAGAAAAATACCTATGAAAATAATCCATTTAAAACGAATATATATATATATATATATATATATATATATATATATATATTGAAAGTTGAAACAACTGTGTCATTGGAATAAATTAAATATTTAAGTAATTTTTTTCGATATTTCAGCTATTCCAAATCCAGTTGCACCCCATGTCCCTGAAAGTAAGTCTTTTTTGAGACTGCTATAACTTATATAAATTTCAAAAGTAAAATTAAATACACTATAAATAATATTCCAAAAAAAAAACATTATTTCCATTTATATAATGCATTGGGATAAATTAAAAATATTTAAGCAATTTTTTTCGATATTTCAGCTCCTGACACGAAGGTCCATGTTCCTCGTAAGTTTTTTAAACTGCTATAGCTTATATAAATTTGAAAAGTGAAAATGATTATCCATTTTTATTATTTGTTTTTCAAATGATCGTAAGTTGGAAGAAAATATCAGTTTTTGTGCTTTGCAATAATACTAGGAGTTTTTTAAATATTTTCAAAAAGCTGAAAAATTGTATAAAATGTTAAAAAAAAGTGTCAGAAAAAAACTAAAAACACATTAACGACCAAGACCAAAATAATGTACTTTATACATTTATATAGAAGCCTAACTTAATTTGAATTCAAATCCATGTGTAAGCTAATTATAAATAAACCATGTTTTTACACAATATTTGTTTTTTTAGCTAAATAACGGTAGTTCAATTTACCAACAAAAAACACTTCTCTAAATAAATACACACCCACATTATACAGGTTATGTTATCTCTAACACCAAATCTCTACATAACCATTAAGATGAATTATCTATTAGAAATATAAACTATGGACCCCTAACCCAAACTTGCACAGTCATTTAATTATGGTAGAACAATTAGGAATGAACTTAAAAGAAAAAATAAATAGAATAGATTAGATAAAAAAAAAACAACTTTATGAATTCGGTAATTATTTATTATATTGGTAGACATGTCATAAAACAGAAATAAACATGTAATATTATGAACTAACAAAAAAATGTATAATGTGGAATATGTTATTAAAAAAATCCACCGACGGTTCTTTCCCCGTCAGCTTAATGTATAATATTTTACAATGTACAGATGTTCTAATGAATGTAAAGGTATTAATAAGATAAATAATAATTTATTATGTAATGAAGATAAGACAATACAACATAATAATCAAACTCTAACAAGCTTTTAAGGCTATATACGACTGTTAAAAAATTCGTAATTACTATTACAATATCCATGAAATCTAAATTCTGTAACAAACAAATCAATTATCATATATCACATAATATACGTTCAAAAGCACTTGTTTTCTTAAAAAGCCATATTGCTCGTTTTATGTAAAAACTTAAGCTGTATAATACCAACATGTATTTGTCATTGCTTACATTGCAACAGTCATTGTCTAAATTATGGTATTTTATGTACGGAAACGTATCCTTGGGTTTTGTACAACATAAAAAATAGTGTATTCAAAATTAAAATTCAATTATATTTAAAATATTAGAGACACGGGCCCTCATGGGATCTAAACCTTGATCTATTATGATAGCGTAAAATTGTGATAATATTTTAGGGAAGATCAAAACCCATATATTGTAAATTATGTCAACTTCTATATTAGTACATACCACAATAGAGTTACAAGAAAAACACGACTAAACTTTTTGTAGATAATATATATTGTATTATATTATATTGTATTATTACCGAAAACAAGTTGTTTTTTTAAACGTATTCTGTGTTGTAAACAAAATAAAAATACTTAATACATTTTGCATGTGAGCTGTAAAATTAAACAACCATTTAAAATCAATAGATCTTGGAACGAGGGCAAGGATGATAGTCACTCTCTGTCATGGTCAAAATTATAACCTATCTCTTAGAAGGATTTTAATTACTACATACTGGGTCTATAGACCACACATTTTTGACTACGTTACTTGATACGACTTATGTGTTATGGATAGTAACAATTGTTTATATTTTTTGCAACAATACGTCCTATAATAAATATGTATCGCCTGTTTCATTTATCAAAATCAACTAGTAAATGACTACCTTAAAATCTAATTTTCTGACCTTAAGTTTCTATATACGCACAAAAAAGTTATACACAGAGCTTTTGAATCGCCAGACAAAATTTATTTGAGTAACATGTCTCAATAGATCACACATCATAATGCCATGCCCCCACGACAGTAGCCTTGAATTGTTAATTATGCTTTCCCCCCCCCCATCATGGCTGATGGATATTTTTTTTTATAGATGTAATTTTATGACCTTTTAGTTAAAAATTTGTCAGAAGGTAGGGCTCATGTTTATCTATATCGTATTGAACATTGGAAAAAATCAGCACTACAAATTTTTTTTAATTGCCAAAAAAATGTGTTTTTGGCAGAATTTGGGAATTTTAATACCAGCACGTTATAGATTCGAAAAAAATTATCGATTTAAGTTAATATTTTTATAGATACCTATTTCAAGTGATCTTATTTAGTTTTTTCAATTTTAATTTATTTTTATAAACATTTTTTTAGTGGCCGGGTAATCTGATTTTTTAATTTAGAAAGTATAGAATAAAATTGAATTGCATTGTTAAAAAATATGTTAAAACAACACGGCGATATCAAGAAATTGAATTATTTCGGTCAATGAATAGTCTTTGTTAATAATTTCTTGTCCTTTATGATGCTAAATTAACCGTAGGTTTTGAATTTAACTGTTTCAGTGTAACCTATATATTTTAGTTTTCACACCACTAGTATGAAAAATATTACTCATATGTTATTCTTTTTGCTGCAAAACTTAAATAAATAAGTTGCTAAAACAATAAAAAAGTTTGGCTGTATTAAACTAGGTTCTAAAACCAAAAACAATTGTGTGTTGCTTACACGTTTTATTCATAACAATGGTACATGCAATGTGTTTATCAAACAATGAACACAATAACACTCCCCTCACCTACCAAATAAGAAAAACATTTTCAAATTTTTCCACCAACCAAGCTGTTTTTCACAGCGATTGTTGTAATGTAAACAAATGATAAGTTCCTGTAGGTATCAAAAACTTTGAATATTATAAGATTCTTCGTATTTTACAAAAACAATTTGAATGGTTTTATTATTTATTTTTTCGTCGAAAACGATGTGTTTTTCTCAACATATTTTGTTTTGCAGTTGTTTTTGTATTTAAACGTTTGACCTGTTTTATTTCTTGCACGGTAGCATCTTGATGTTTCAATAATTATATAGATATTATTTATAAAAATATCTTTGTATATAATGTAAGCAAATGTACTGGTGCTCTAGTATAGTATTTAACTTCTTTGGAGTTTGGCTTTAGCTTAAAATCCAAAAGTTCATATTTAATTTTGCATTTCAAAATTCATACATTTTAAGATACTATTAGAGTATAATTAAAAAAAAAAAAATGAATTTAAAAAATATTATTTTGATTTTAATATCCATATTTCTCATCATAATGTCAACGTATACAGGTACATAAAAAAACAATAAGTATACAAATGTAAAAAAAAGGTTATACAAATCTATTTTTCATGTTTTAGGTGTTGATGGAGGTAAGTTTAAAATTAAATTGCTCTATTTTTATTTATTAATCTGATATCAATTATTATTTTTTGTTTTACGATAAAGTGTAATAGCAGTTTCAAATGACTTAACTTACTTTTAAAACAATATTTAAGTTGACCATATTACCGAAATAGGAAATTGAAAACGGCAAGTTTAGTCATGTTTGTTAGGTACTGTTAATAAATAAATAAATACAAAACTATTTTTTGTGTTTTCGCTGATAAACATGATTACAGTCGTATATGAAGTTATATCAATAGCAATACTATATAATTTTGTTTATCCAGTAATAAAATTATTTTACATATTATATGACGTAAAATATATATATATATATATATGGCTATAATAAAACTAATCGCTTTTGGAATAAATTCCAATTTTTAAATGTATGAATGATAATTTATATACAAGGATAAAAACAAGTAATTATTTTTTCAATATTTCAGTTGACCCGAAAGGTGAACGTAAGTAAATGGATAACATAAGTTTATGTGCTTTACAAAATATAATAGCAGTTTTAAAATTATTTTTAATAAAGCTTAAAATGTGTATAAAATGCTACAATTATTCGCCTTTCTTGTTGATTTACTTTAATTGTATTCCTAAAATGTATATTTCATTTAGAATTAAATAATACGCTTTTGGATTAAAATTAAAATACAGATATATAATTTATACATGATAGTTTATACACAAGGATAAAAAAAGTATTTAAGTGTTTTTTTTTTCAATATTTCAGATGACCCGGGTCAACGTAAGTTATTTGATAATATCAGTTTATATACTTTACAAATTTACTTGCAGTTTTAAAATGATTTTCATTAAGGATTAAAATGTGTATTAAATGCTGAGAATGCATTCAATTGTCGAAAATAAGAATGCGTTTGCCATGTTCATAAACATATTATATAATTTTGCATATCCAGTTATTATATTATTTTAAGAATATTACGTGTAGCTATAATTAAATTAAATGTTTTTGGATCAAAATAAATAAATATAATTTAATACTCAAGTAATTTACTTTTTATTTTTCAGCACCCGTAGATGTTCCAGATACCACAACAGATGATCGAGGAATAGTGGTAGTAATACCAATACACCCTGAATAAAACTAAAAAAGTGTAATTCAATATGCAATTTTATCATTTTGGTTGATAATATAAGTTGTTATGCTTCACAAACATACTAGCAGTTTTAAAATTATTTTAAATAATACTAAAAATGTTAAATTATTATATTAAAAATGTTTTATAACCGATTATTTTACACATAATAGTTTGATATTTTAAAATCACAATTATTTTGAAATTAAAACAACGGATACTAGTAAATCCTAAGATTTTATTTAAAATGGAAACGCCTTGTGCTTAGTAATTTAAAAGGAACCTAACTTAATTTGAATTAAAATTCATGTGTAAGCTGATTTAAAAAAAACGATTTTTTTAACACAATATTTTAACATATATTTTTTTTTAGCTGAAAACTAATGACCGTTAAACTTACCAACAATACTGCAGTATCCAAGATCCGTGTCACATTCTGAAAATTCATATGCTTACTAATATGTGTGTATTGTAAAATGTTCATCTTTGTTTATTAAAATTGTGTTTTAACCTTCAGATTTTTCTAATAACAGTGTATTCCAAATAACATATTTTGCTGCCTTTCATATAAATTATATTATGTCTATTACATATACCTATCTACCAATAAAATGTCTATGGAAATGTGGTATATAATGTCAATTGTTAACTTTATAAGTTATAATAAATATAGATATACAATATATAATTAATTTTGATTATTTACTATTTATACTCTAATATTCCTACCATTGCTGAAATTTTCTGTTATATAAATGCATTAAAAAAAAAAAAACAAAAGTTTTATGTTTCAACTCGCTAAAAAAAAAACAGTTACAACAGCCTACATATGTTAAGGTGTTTTTAAGTATGTATGTTTTGCCAAAGTACTATTATCTGCTCAACTGTCACGTAGAAATAAATAAATACGGTTAAACGCATATAGTATCTACAAAAGCTATACATGTGAGCTGCATGTGGCAAATAACGGTTTGCATTACACATTTTTTAAGATTTCAAGTTAAGGGACTCCTGCTTAATTTTGGTCGAAAACAACTTATTTTATTTTTAAAGTACTGTTCCTAAGAATACTCCGATTTAAGTTTCGAAAAAGTATTTGAGTTTTTTATTGCACAATTTTTAAACTATTTTCAGATAATTTATTATTTTAATGTAAAAAATTGTGCCACGATCGGTGCCTTGAATATGTTATAAAAACTTCACATGTTTTTTCAAAACTTTAATTAAAGTATTTCTAGGAATAGTACGTTTGAAGTAGAAACACATGTTTTTCTACAAAAAAAGATACTATACATGCGATATTAATATGAAATATCAAAATAGATCCTTCTTTTTTAATAAATAATTTTAGCTTAATGTTAAGTTTTAGTGAAAAATTAGTTATTTAACGAGCCTTGATAAGTGCTAGTGTAGAGGCCCCTTGAAAGATCTATTGTGTTTTACAAATACAATTTTTATTATTTTTTTTTTTTTTAGGAAGAACCAGTTGTATTTCGACAAATCTAGTTTTATTATTTGTGTTTCTTATTGTTTGAATTTGTACCATATTTTTCCAAAAATATAACGAGTACAACGTTTGTATAAAAAACAATAACAATACTTAAAAAAATATTTTTGTACCTACGTATATCTTGTTTTCTAGTTCACACATATTTTTAATGTGTTTATAATGTAATAATAAATGTAGCGATAGCTTTTGCACAGACAGAAGATTTAACTAAAATTGAAAGAATCCAAATGTCTATTTAAACAGTGAAAAAATAAGTAATTGCAAACGTACACATAATTATATAATTATATGTACTTTTTGTACATCGTCACATTGTGAATAAATAATTTTATAAAAATTTGCTTTTAAAACCATATTTGGACTATGGTTTTTTTTTTACACATGTTATGGTTTGTAGGTATATTTGACATATTATCTTCACACTAATTTCCAGCTCCTGAAATTACGCCTGAAATATATAAAACAAACCGGTCAAATTACTTATTTCACTCTTTAAGACAAAAAGATAAGGACGCAGGTCCTTGAGTTTAATTATCACTATTTTAAGTACAGTATATTAATACAGCTTGTATTATACATTTTAGCTGAAATGTTTGTGTTGTACAAATCCCACGTTACATTTCCTTGCATTAAATACATTATTCACAACATGAAAAATACCGCTTAGAATCGTCCTCTTTCACCTTTACAATTTTTCATATTTGTCAAAAAACAAAATGTCCATAGTTTTATACTACATTTATTTGGATTAAAGTTACTATAGAGTGCCTACGCGTAAAATCTATACATAAAATACCATATTATATGATTTTTGTTTTTTAGAGATTTTTTGAAACATCGACAACATGGGTCATTAGTTAAACATTAATTACAATTATTATTTACATTAATTACACTTTTTTTTTACAATTTTTTGTACAGATCAGATGTTTTTAAGAATTTAAGATATTTTTTACTCGGGTCCCAATGATTCGTATTTTTATGTTCTGCAACGAAAACGGTCTTTAATTAAAATATGCGTTTTTGTTAATTAAAAGTTTTTTCGGAACGTTCTACATACTATTATTATACTGAATTACAGTTATATAATAATAACTGTAATTATACTGAACCCCGATGTTACAATAATTAAAAATATATTTTTAAATTTTTATTTAATACTACCACTTTTTCTTAAAAATCTTTAAACAATACACAAAAAAATACAAATACAATGTTTACTGATTTAAAAAATATGTTTTTCCTCAAACAGTGATTTAAATTTAGAAGGACCCGTTTATTATATTCTGTGCTGTATTTACTAATCTCAGTAATGTAGTCCATAAAAATCAAAGCGACAAATATAACAACTCCCAGTTGTATTTTAAAATCATTTATAATTTATATTTTGTCCATTATTGGTTATAAGCTATAACTATATAAGTGATGGGAATTGTTCGAATTTCAATAATTATTAATTAAAAATGCAAGTATAGTGGGACATAGTGGTGATGGAGAATGGAGGGGTAGGAGCATAGTGCAGACGGGGAGGTCACAGATTTACAGGAATTACTACATCTGAAAGTGATAAAATCTGAAAAATATTTTAATCATACACTAGTTGATTACTATAAATGGTGCAGACGATACATATTTATTATAGGACATATTGCTAAATACATAAGTCGTATCCAGTAACGTAGCCTGACATTTTTGGGACCCAGTTCCAGTATATAAGTTATAGAGATCCTTCTAAAAAATAGCTTATAATTTTTATTTTGACGCCGAGTGATTTATTGATTTTAAATGATTATTCCATTTTACAACTCGCATTTAAAAACGAATTTAGTATTTTGTTTTGTTAACAAAACAGAATACGTTTCAAAATACAACTTGTTTTCGTAAACAACAAATCAGATAATATGGTATTTTTTATGTAGATTTTGCGCGTAGGTACTCCATAGTGACTTTAATCCAAAACAATTTAATGTACAACTATAGAAATTTATTTTTTGTCAATTAGGACCATTATAATGGTATTTGTCATATTGTATTTATTTTATTTTTTATTTTAATTTATGTATTTAATGTAAGGAAATGTAACGTTGGCTTTTTACAACACAAACATTTCAGCTAAAATGTATAATACAAGTTGTATTAATATACTATACTTAAAATAGTAATAATTAAACTCAAGGACCTGCGTTTACCTTTTTGTTGTAAGGGTTGAAATATGTAATTCACAATAGACATTTGGATTCTTTTAATTTTAGTAAAATCTTAAATTTAAAAAATTGTCATCGCTAAATTCTTGATCAGAAATGCATATAATAAAACAAGATTTGCCGAAATACATCTTGTTCTTCATAAAAAAAAAATAATAATAATTCAGAAGCTGACAATTTTTCGAAACAAACTTAAGCTAAAGTCAACAACACCTTGTATATTTTTTTTCAGCTGCTAAAGAAGTATTACGTTTTTAGATATTTGTACATACGATTTTTACAACGCCAAAAAAAATGTAGGGATATACACAACACGGTGTTTTGTTACTTATGTATTGGAAAAAAAAATATTTTTTGGCGTTTTTAGTTATATTAAACTATAGCGTTCGCATTTCGTTTTTAAGGTTTTTGCATCAATACACCTTGTTATTGTGAAAATTCAAAGGTTTAATAAATAAGCCATAGGTTGATAATTACTTGGAAACAGGAATACTATTAATATTGGATTTGTACACACAGATGTTGAATTTTTTTACAACTCCTGCTTTTATTATTTCATAAAAAGAACATTGTTCCTAATGACAATAATGTGCTTGAAAACATAAATTTTCATCAAAGCTACAATCTATCCATGAACCGCTCATTAAGAAGAGCTCGGATAAAGTATGAACTTAAGGGGTGAGAACTCGGACCCGAACTCCTCAAGTTAAACGAAGAAAATACTTTAAAACGTAAAATACACACCACTAAATAGGTCTTAAACAGGGTTTCTTGTGTTTATCATTAAGGATATAAAAACATTTTAGTTATAGTAAACTGGTAATTACATTTTACTGCTATTTATAAAACGGCGTTTTGTATAGGCAACTTTACGTACGTTCGTGTATTTGTGCTTTATTACAGTGTCTTAAGACAATTGATTATAAAATGCGTATACTAGTTAAATAACATAAGAAAATTATTACACAAACAGCTTATTCGTTTAATATTATTCCACATATGAAATCTTAAGAAAAAAACAATCGTTTTCTATTAAATTTCACATTATAATACCTATATATTTTTTACTTAAACGAATCATGTTTTTTTTTTGCTCACAAACATAATATGTTGTATTATTGTTAAATGTAGCTTCTACGTTTCATTATTTGTTTGTAGGTTTTGGGCATTGGCTAAAAAAATATAATTATAATGTCTTAATAATAGTTATAGTAATAATGTAAAAAGAGTTACAGTTTTTGGTCATCACACACGTTTAGGTAATAATTTGCTTAGCGACGTAGAAATCAAAATCATTACTTTTATTTTTACATAAAATCGAACAATTTTACTCTCAACAAAATTCAGTGATTTCTTCACACATTTTTTATAAATTTTTGTGTACTAAAATTTTTTTTAACCATAAAATTCTTATAAATATATATATAAGGTATTTAGTTAAAAGTAGGATACAAACCCCTTTCGCCTTTATCTTTTTATATCCAAAAATGCAATGATTAAATGTTTATTATTTATATTATGTATACAAATTAAGATTCAGCTTCTGGCTATTATCAACCTAAGACACTCCGCTTCCTCTTCACTCAACAAAAAGCATTGGTAATATGACTTAATGTTAACTACATGGGGTCGGTCATTTTTAGAGAATGATTTTAAATGGAATTAAATAAAATCGGTCAAAAACGAAAATGTTTAATAACGTCACTACATTACCCAAATAGTATGTAATATAGAAATGTAGTACCCATGGATGCGTTACAAAGTTTCTGGTTGTTAGATGAATAGTTTGTTTTAACAATAGTTATATTTATTTATTATTCATTATTATCTAACAACGATACGGCATGTTTTTTTTTGTTGTTAATTGTTTTATTTGTTTCAAATGAATTAAACCGGACAGTTTTAACAAGAACCAAACCAAAGTTAGACGCGTTGGTATTTTGTGAGAAAAACGTTTAAACTCAAATAAAGATGTACATACATTCCATGAAAAATGTAATTTCCTGTAGAAAAACGCGGAGTTAGCTTCTACGAATCTTAAGAAAACCTAAGGCAAGAACGAACATTTATACTATTTACATACCACATTATTTTTATAACTTTATTATTATTACCTACCATATTATTTGACTATTTAAAATTTGACATTGAACTTTATAACACCGTCTAAACATTTGATACACATTTCGAACAACAGTGGTAAATTTTGGAAAGGTAATTTTTTTTAAATTAAAAAAATAAAACTTTTATCCATGTATATCTAATTTCATAATTCGTTTGTGCACTAGTTAAATGAATGTACGGTGTTACACGAATAGTATGTAATAATATATTTTAACATTTCAAATTGTTTGCACTGCATACGATTTGAAATGTTACATTCGTTACCTATTGGTTTGATTTTTAATTTATAGTAACAACACTTATTGTACTCATCCTATATATATTTTTGTTTAAGAAAATATATGATGTTATCGTTAAGTTATTTATTATAGCTAAATTATACTTGTGTTTATGTATTATGTACCCGTCTTGGTAACAATATATTTTGTTTGTCATGCTTATAAATAAGTTTCGTACCAACGGATAAAAGTAACAATCGTCTAAGTAATAAATAAACAATAAGCTTAGTTTAATTTTTCATCAACTGAAACAATTTTCCTGCCGACAAAATTCAGTGATTTCTTAAGGAATTTCTTTTGTTTTAGCTTCGACGGGACGCAGCGATGATACTGGTTTTATAATAATGTGAGCTTTTTTGTATCTGCATTCACTGTAACCATTTTAATATTGGACCAAAACTTTCGAATAGGAACCTATGAATGTAAAATTTTATCTAGCCAATACTTAGGGGGGGGGGGGGTAGCCATAAATTTGTAGGCCTCAGATTCATTATATAGTTATAGAAATCCTTCTAAAATGTATGCTTTAATTTTATTTTGACGCACAGTGATTATCACCCTTCCCAGAATGTATGTCCCTATCGGTACCAACTAAACCGCATTATCCATGATTTTTATCATTAAAAAGTGGATCACATTTTTTTAATTATTACTATTCATTTCAATTTAATTTTCCTATAAAACTATTGTTTTTTTTCCGTTTGTTATTTTGTTTACTAAACTTTTAAATTTTAGTAATCATTTTTTGATTTTCATATATTTTCATGTATGATCTCAAACGATCAGAAACATAAATAATAAAACAAGACTTGTCGTAGTACAATTTGTTCTTTATAACAAAAAAAAAAAAATAACAATAATAAATTTATAAATCTGTTAATTAAAAAAGGTTAATGGTATTTTCTGGGTTCAAGACTGTGTACTGTATTTAGAACTGTTTTAATTATTTTTCTCAACATTATTGCAGCTTGTATTCAAAATTTGTAAAATTGTTGTTCTTAAAATGTTGTGGTAATATATAGACTAAGAAGTAGTGTTTGGGGTATCGATAGCTAATTAAAAAAAAAAGAAAATGCTGGGCTTAAATTATTTAAAAATGTATATGAAACTCTTGTGCATAATGATAAGACTTACTTGCATTGTTAAAATAACACGGAAATATCAATAAACTGAATTATTTCGTACATTGAATAGTTTTTGTTAATAGTTTCTAGTCTTTTATGATACGAAATTAACTGTGTAACCTATTCGTTTAACACTACTAGTGTTAACAATCAATGAACACATACACAATAACAATACCTACATAAATAATTTAGAATTGTACACTTCCTTCACCTACTAAATAAGACAAATATTTTCAAATTTTGAGCCACACATATTATAATGTAAGCAGCAAACGTACTGTTGCTCTAGTATAGTATTCTATAATTCCTTGATTGAAATGCATTTTAAAAGCACTTTTATGATTCTAACTATCTTGGCTTACTTTATGATGTCTGCGTATTCGGGTAAAACAGCATATTGTAATTACACCAGATCTGGTGTAAATATGCACTAATTCTTTCACACAAACAATTTAACAAATGGCTCTTCCAATAAAAAACAAAATAGGACTAAGGCAAAACCCTGGACTCACCAGAAAAGAAAAAACAGTGATTAACCGTCTTCGAATAGGTCACACCCAACTAACACACAGTTATTTGATGAACAAGGAAGAACCACCAACATGCGATGCATGTGGCGTACCTCTGTCATTCTCCCACATACTCACAGAATGCCAAAAATATGAAAATTACCGCAACCAATTCGACATCTCTGAGCAATTAAATCAGGCCTTAGGACCAAACACTCAAGATATCACGAACTTGATATGTTTTCTTAAAAAAACTGAACTGTATGTATAGTTTAATATAAAATGTTCATGTATTTCTAATTGTAACCTAATGTATACTAATAGCCTTAGCTGCTGATATAAATAATGATCAAAAAAAAAAAAGATTGTGTTTAAATTACTAGGTACTCTTTCTGTATAAAATTATTCGGAGTGATTTCATCATTTTGAACTTTTCAAATTGTGTGCCTATAATAGTAGTTTTATAGGTTTTTTTAATAATTAGAAACATTATTGTTGAAATTTGTTTTTTTTTCTATACACTAACATACTCGAATAAAATAATTTTGTACCAAACTATTTTTGTAACAACATACTTTTAACATTACAAGGTCCTTAATATGTTGTACATGGATAGCACGTGAAAGTACTCTTATTAAGATTATATAAAGAGGTTTAAATTTTTTAGTATAATTCATTTCAGTATATTTTATTCGATAATTTAAAAATTTTATTTTTCTAGAAGTACCAAGTTTAAATATTGAAAATTTGCCCTATGCCTTTGTGAGTTAAAGTTTTCTATATGCTTATATGAAAAACCGACTATAAAATGGAATTTTAACTTTTATTACATTTCATTAAATCGTTGAAATCATTAAATCCACACAATTATACATTAACACGGTATATATGAATGAACTATATATATAAATTATGTACTGGTTTTATGTCTATAAGAAGAAAAATATTATTAACTTTTAATACATATACTTTAATACCTAGTTTCAATATAACTAACTTACCTCTTATGACACTTGATTTAAGTTTGATTTTACACTTATCAGCGAGCTGTTGATCATTTTGTTTCATTTCGTTACATTCGTCGATAACTTTACAAGCCAATAAGTGATAAATGATAATAATTCAAATGCACGCCGTAAGCGCAGCCCGTCGATGGAGAAATAATTTTCATTCTGGCTACTGTTTCTGTACTCTTACTTGTAGCCCATAGTTTACTCATAAACACAAATTTACCTTCATTGATGGCTGTTGCAATGAGTGAACCACATATCTTGCCAATGACCTTGTTTTTTAACTTGTTTGAGAATGTTCATTTGTTCTAATGTCACTCTTGCACACACTGTATTTCCATCGTGTAAATATGACAAAACTTACGGAATTACAAACTTTACGAATGCCTTATTTTCCATCTTTAATCTTGTAGATTTGAACAGTTTTACTTGATGGAACAGTATGACCTACGTGGAAAAATCCGTTTTTTCATAAAGACCACACGAAGCTTCATGTTTTCGTTTTGTGTAAATTGTAAATAACAGCAACGCTCATTGTTTGCCTAGTGACTGTGTAAATTCATTACATTAACCTATAAATTACTAAAATGCCATACTTTATAGGTACACGAATAATTTAATAAAACATATAATTAGTACATAAGATTTGAAATATTATATACATATTTCAATGGTTTTAATAATATGAATTTATTTGTATTATAATAAATCAGTTTTGACTAGAAATTCCATAATATTGCACTTATGTTGTTATTAGTAAAGACATTTTTTCAGAGAAACTATCTCTAAAAATTAATACAATTTTATAGTTTTTCTTTTTGAAAACATTTTTATTTATGTTGTTGCACATTAATTATTGTATATTGTTATTATTATTATGTAATGAATTTACCTTTTGTTGTATTTTCCGGAGCGCTATCAACTTTTGAAATTTAAACGGGAACGTGTATATTTAGTTAAATTTAGATAAAATAAAGTTACTGCATTCTCAATGACCTAAAATTAAGATGAGTGACTATACTTATAGAGTATTATTTATGTAGTACAAAATTTGGATAAGGTGTTTCCCATTGCATTGCAGTAGGTACACCGACTTTTTTTCTGAAGCTGTTTATTTTTTTCTATTGATTGAAATTTGAATCTAATGTTTCTTTTTAAAATCCAAATCAAACATGAACATAATATCATACAAATATTTTAATACTAATTAGAATTGTAGTCTTATGGTAATCGCATAATAATTAATTAATTTGATAATGTTTATTTTTTATTCCAGAAAAGGGCGCTATCGTGTTTGTAAAAGAAGGGAAAAATCTAAGACAATAATCAATTTAATTATTATAATATACTTATACACATATAAACAATTACAAGCTAATGAACAGTTTTCTATTAGTTGTACTTAAAATTCTTCTAAACATCCAATTTTAATTATACTCGTGTTAAAAAAAGGTCGAACGAGTATAAAATACCATTCAACATTTTTTTTTTTTTGTATGACAATCAGTATTTACATATTATTATTTTTAATTAACACTTCACCTCTGCTGTATAATTCTATGATATGCAAAATAATTTATTTTTCACTTCAGTCATCACATTGAATTAATTTATTTTAGTGAAAAAACGCATTTTATTTTTTAAGAAATAAGACAGAAACAATGTAAAAACAAATCTGAACGATAAAGCTGCTACTCGAGTAAACCGACCCTCCAAAAAATCCACAAATAGTTTTGTAAAACAAATACATTTTTAGCTTTCCATATAGATCTTGTCAAAAGTGCTCAAATGAAAATTGTACATTCATTTATAACTTAGTCTAATAGTTATATTTTAGAAATATTTCTTCTACCACAGATGAACATCAAGTAGATTATTTTAAGCTTTTACTTGTATATACATATTACATAGTTTGTAATCGAAACGAAGGCCAAAAAATAAAATAAATAATATTAAAACTAATTTTTACTTAAAGGATTTAATAATCAAAAAGTAATATTATAAGTTAATACCATAGCATGATTTCAGAGTAACATTATTAAAAGCAGTATTTAAACAAAACCGTTTGATGTCTCTTCTGCCTTTGCAACCAGATGCCATCTTTGTGTAATATTTTTTACAATAAAGTTCTCCCAAAGTATTAACAAACACAAATAAATCATAACACCTAAATAGGTACAACCAATTAGAGTTACTACTGAGCTGGAGCTTATAAAGGACTTTTTCTGCTCGTGTTCTAACATTTTGTGTCCCCTAACTTTACACAAAAGTACATACACAGTTTGTTATCAAAATTAGTAAGTTATTTTGAAACCAATTTTAATTGACAAGTGAATAAAATATGATTTTTGAGTAACAGCATTAAAATAAATAATATGATCACAAAATGTACCATGTTACATTATCATTGGATTGGAGAGGGTTCAAAGTTTGTAATATATTTTAATTTTTTTTTTACCTTAAAAGTTATTATCTATATTTGTGTAATTCAGAACACACAATTTTTTTTAAGTAAGTTACATCAGTACTCGTCGGGGGCGTTGATTTATTACCTTGTTTTTTTTTTATGTTTAGTTAATACTTGTTAACAATATTTGTTTACGGAATACGTTTGAAATTAAAATCTACTTTAATGTAGGTCGCACAATGATTTATTACCTTGTTTTCTTTTTTGTTTCCTTATGAATTTTTGGTACACAGCTATACTATAATTATTATAGTTTATTTAGTGAGCAATATTTATTTAATTTAACTGCTTTACTATTACGGTTTATGGTTCTTCTTGCCTCCTTTCTGCAAATAAAATACCGAGGGCCCCGCAAACCGTTTGCACATATTACGTTTGTGTTGGTCTATTATGAAAATATACCTATTGTTTATAAATCATTATTGTTTTTTCTGTATGATCAGGTGAAATTTATCATTTTTTTTACAGGCTCGGCGTAGGTATTTTAGTGGATAATTTCATTCGTTTAATTCAATCATAATTCTACAGTTGTTCTCAACGTTTAACCTTTACCGCAGTATAATCTTATTCGCATTACAATGGCAAATATCAGTTATTTCTTTATTATTTTATCGGTCTGTGTTGCCTGTACATTTCAATATGGTGGTATGTATAATGTTGGACCAGAGTCCACAGATTAAATATATATATATATATATATATATATATAATACTATGTATACTAACTCAATCTATGATTTATCTAACCAGCTATAATATTTTCGCAATACTTTATTTTTCTTTTTAGGTCCAGATATATACAAAAGAGATAACATAATTATTTATCAAGAAAATTTAAGTAATTATAATTACGTTTACCTTAGGTATACTCATAATATTATGTTAATGACATATTGTAATAATAATGATAAGTGAACTTTCGTTCTGTATAATATAGTACACTACCGAACCAATTTTAAAGAAAAACGTTTTGTTATACAATTTACCATTTTCTAGATACATTTTTGCCAATTATTGGCTAGCTATCCTTTGCCCTTTAGTAAATAACGTTTTCTGTTCCCTTTAATAATACATTTCATGCCAATTTAAAATAGTCATAATAGGCATCATTTTTAAAAAAATTGAATCCGCTAGAATAAAAAATATTTTTGAAATTAAAAAATTATTCTTAAAAAACATTTCTATTTATTTGCTGAATAATATAAACAAACATTAGCAAAGAAAATTTCGGAGTTAATATAATTTAAAAATTATCACTTGTTTCTCAATTTAGCTTGCACTATTATATTTTACAATGCAGTTTCTTTTTTTAATGTCCTGTTTTTAACACTAGAATTGATATAATAAAAAAACTGAATAAAAGTCAAAATAAAGTTACCAAATTCTCATTAACATAAAATTGAGAACTTTTCACAAAATTTGACTAAGGTTTTCCCCATCGCATTTCAGTAAAACTGTTTATTTTTTTTTTATTAGTTGAAATTTGAATCTAATGTTTTTTATTGTAAACGAACTCGAATATAATATTTTATACGAATATTTTTTAATTAATTTGTATTTTAGTCGGTTGATAACCGCATAAATAATTCATTTGTTAAACGTATAATAATCACTTTTTTTTATTCCAGGAACGGGCTTTTTCAAGTTTGTAGAAGAAGGTAAAAGTATAATTATATAGATTTTCAGATAAAATTTTAATTGTATTTTCTTTGCAGATGGCGTAAATCCGTATGACAGAGGCTTAGGTAATATAAAATTGTTTAATGTGGATTTAAATATTATATAATAAGATCAACACTAGGTATAGCAGTTTATTTACAAGATAATAAAAAATAGTTTCTATGCGAAATAAATATTTAGATTTAGACCAATTACATAATATAATAACTTCTAATAGTTATTTAAATTAAATGACGAAAAAACTAGTAATTTCGCTTTAAAGGTAGTCTTTTTTTTTCTGTATATAATTTTATATGTTTAATTGCACGCAAGTAGGATTATTAGTCGTACGACTGAGGAGGTCTTTGCACAAAAAATAATATTTACAATATTACAAATATCTATATCAATTCATTATATTATTTAAAAAAACAATTGATTCGAAAGAATGTAATTTTTTGATATGTTTAGTTAATAACTTTTTACTACCTATATATTATTTTTATTTTTTATAAATTTAAGTAAAAATATAATTTAAGGAAGTGATGTCCACTTTTTACCAACCTATGGAAAAATATTAAAACTCAGACATTTTACTATTGTTAAGTAAAACCATTGAGTCTATATTGTATGATATCAGATATATACTGAATGGTAAAACATATAATATGTATACTATATTATACAAAATATTTCTGCTTTACAGATGTGGCGTTTATTATGGTACCAAAGTGAGTATTGTTATTCATATAAACTTTTTTGCTAGAAAACAATTTTCAACTTGATTTTTATTCATTTTTATATTACAAGTTCAAAATCAGTTCACCTATCATATTACCATTTATTATCATTTTAATCAACGTTTGAGGGGTTTTATATAATAATGTAAATTTTAGCTAGGTAACTTTTTCAATCGTGGTTTTTTAGTATTTTTTTTTTTTTTATATTTTAGGGAAAGAGGTAAATTGTTGCCATTATAAAATAACTTTGGTAATCGATTCCTGTCTATATATTGACAATGTAGAGCAGCATACATCTCCTATAAAGAAATTAAGTTAACTTTATTTTAATTACCTATTGATTTCAGTTCACCTGGCTACAGAAAACTTGTCCAAACCATTAACGATTTAGGAATATATGACGAAGATATATACAAAACCGAATTCACCTTTCAACCAAGTTTTCTGGAATTTGATAATATATTTATACCAGGAGGACGCAAAAATTCTAGAAATTAATCGTATTTTATAGATTTTGAAACATTATGATTATATTTTTATATTACTATCATTTAAGTTTTGTTTCTTTTTAATTCCAAGAAGTATCCAGTTCTTGGAATTAAAAAAAAAAATAAAAACTTATTTTTAAAATGATGAATGTAACTAACGAAAATAATCATAAGACAACATTTCATATTTATTTAATATTTAAAAAAAAATTATTATTTCGACAAAATTATGATTATAAATTATATGATTTCTAATAAAATAAAATTATGCGTTTTTTCGCTGTAATTTTATCCGTCATTATCCAATAAATGAACTGCTATTAATTGACCTTGGAACTTCTTTATTATCTTTGCAACCTATAACATAAATACTCGACCAATTTGGTTCTTCTAATTTTATTTATAAGAGTTTTTTTTTATTAGGTGCTGTGCGTTGAAAAAATTCAATATTATTACCCATTTAAGTGTTTTTTATTAGTACCTATAAAATAATGTGAATATGATAATAAAAGAGGCAAACAATTTGAAGGGAGGAGAAAAGTTTTCTTCAATATATTTTGCATGAAATACAAGGTTATAATAACACGAATATATTTTGGGCTGATTTTTGCACAAATTTCTATAAATGCAATTGATTATATCTAATGAATGAATGGTCGCAGCAACTTGATTTTTCTCTAATTATTTAGTGTAGAAAAAGTACTATTAGTATGATATATTATTTATTTATGATTTGTTGTATGTTGTTGAATTGAAACAGTTGATAAAATGTTGTTTTTTTTTTAATAGATCTTTTGATCTCTGTGGTTACTCATAGTTACTGTTGCCAACTGCACACGCCATACAAAAAAAAAATATTTTCACTTAACTTTTGGTTTTTTTATAGAAAGTTGTAGCATTGAGAATGCCGCAAGCTCTACATACAGCTATAAAGATATGTTAAGTATTTTAAAAGAAAATAAATACTGAATAGTATATTTAATGGTTGTAATTAAAACTATTTATATTAAAATTAATTGGAACTCTAAATTTTGAGAAAATATTATGGCTACCTAATCTAATAAATATATTGATGATTTATCCTTGTTTTTTTCCGCAAAAATATTATTTTTAAACGCATAAATATTATAATTATTATGTTATTAGTTTAAGTACATGATTATCATTTACATGCTTTATTTTAAAATAAACGGTTTGAAAAAATATAAAAAATAATTTTTGTACCTACTAATTTTGGACTACTAAATACAGTTTTTATATTTTATAAAATTATATACTGGGTTCCTTAAGATATTTTCAAGTTTATTGTGATTTAATGCACATTTTTAATCTAGAATAATAATAAATTGTAGTAATTTATAACCACATTCACACAATAAAGGGCGAAAAGCCTTACAAATGTGCAATGTGATAAGTCCTTTACTCAAATCTCACGTCTTAGATTAAACCTTTGTTTAAGGTGTGTGCTAAAAATATTTTTCTCAAAAGTCCGACATTGGACAGTAGTTTTTCAGTTGCTCTAACAATATATTTTGATGTGAATTGATTTTTTCTTTTGACTATTTAATTGTAAACGTTAATTATAATTTTATGTAACGATATGTCAATAAGATTATTGCAAGAAATATATATAGACCGATGTACAAATGTACAATGACAACCTAGGAATATATGAAAAAAGACACAATGAAGAGCGCCATGGCCTTTATGAAAAATCCAATATACTCACACATATAATATGTAAACGCCTAGAGTGGCTGGGACATGTGTGGAGATGTATTAAAGAATGTTCTGATTGGAAAACTAAATAAGAAACGTTCACTTGGAAGACCAAGAACAAGGTGGGAATACACCGTAGAAAAGGATATGAGGCTGATAGATGGGAATGCATCGTTAGATTGGACTATGGACAGAGAAAAATGGAGAGGGTTACTAGTAGCAGCGCAGGTCCTTAATGGACCGTTAAGCTGTTGAAGAAGAAATGATTTTAACCACTTGATGTTTAAGCGCTGTATTTGACCTTTTAAAAAATGTTTCCTAGATTAAGATACGTTCTAAGCACACCACACACATTGAAGATGTGAATGTGATGGATCAGTATGACGTGGTGGTCGTGAAAAAACGGAAAAGCTTCATGTTTTCGATTTGTGTTAAATTGTAAGCAACAGCAACACTCATTGTTTGCTTAGTGATTGTGTAAATTCATTACATTGACCTATAAATTACTAATATGCCATACTAATATGTTTATACACGAATACATTAATAAAATACATAATAAGTACACAAGGTATAAAATATAAGTTACATATTTTAATGGGTTTAATAATATGTATTTATTTATATTATAATAAATCAATTTCGACTAGAAATTCCACAATATTACTCTTATGTTGTTATTAGTTAGGACATTTTGCTTAGAGAGATTCTCTCTGAAAATGTTGCCAGTAACTAGTAAGTAAGGTAATGAAGATGACCATCGCCTTACAGGGTGTACGACATTATCCAATAATCTTTCTTTATATTATTACATTACACCTAGTCCTTAAATTCTCGCTCATCCCGTTTCGGATCTTCCCACTCGCGACTACTAAATACTGGATTTTGCTGGTTTATATATTCATTATATTACATACATAGAATCCCTAATGATATTTTCAAATTTATTGTGATTTGTTTTGAATTTAGAATAATAATTTTAATAGCAATTGTAGTAATTTTATAACCACATTCACACAAGTATTAGATTATTTCGAATTTTAGGATAATAATTAATTTAATTATTGTAATATATATAATAAAAAAGCCAGTACAGTGGGGTCGGGGCATAGTGGGGACGGAGAGGTCATAGGTCTACAGATTTAACTATAACTGAAAGTGATAAAAATCACTTTTAAATAAACGCTTCGATGCGAATCTGTGGATCGTATGTTCAAACCAGTTGTAGCGGTTTAGAAGATATCGTGGAACTAGCAATAATGTACTTGAAATGTAATATTTAGTCTTGTGCAGGGTGGATACGATAAGGGTTGATCATCTGTCTATAAAAACGTACTGTAATAGTTACCCATATATCGTAATTAACAATATAATGAAAATCATTTCATCACCTGTTGACTGTTGATTCACTCACACATAGCAACCTAGAAACTGACTACAGCCAAAGTGTAAATTTACCCTATTTTTGGGGTTTTTCCTTAATAAAAAAAAAATTTGACTACAGATTTTTGAGAAAATTGTATATGTTATGGTTATATAATATGTACAATTTTAATACATGTTATATATTATAATTTTATTTGAAATCGTATTAAAAAGGTTAGCCGAGTATTAAAGTACAAATTAAACAGTTACCTAACAATCATTTATTGATTTTATGTTGCGATAATTTACCTATCCGTACATAATAAAACATCACAATATGGCTTTTATTATTTATTTACTATATGACACCGTAGTTGTGTCATTATTTATTTATATGGTAATCATTTGCATAACTCAGAGTTTTCAAACACCATTAAGTATGTGTATTATTACTCTAGAAAACTGAAAAATATTCAATAGGTACATCATTGGTTTCTTCGTGATAATAACAATTTACTTATTATTATATTCAATGAACAATCCTTGTCTCATTCTCTGCTAAAGTTCTATGATACACATATTATTTTATTTTTTACTATATTTTAGGGAAATAACTAATTTAGTTTATCGATATGATAATTTAAGAATTAAACAAACCATGTATCGATCAGTGAACCCAAACGAGCTTGTACTTGACTTTATTTTATACTCTCCAAATAAACTATAAGTATAAATTGTATTAAAAACATTGCCTTTATCCTATAGTTTTATTCCTAATAACATTTTTATAACATAATTACAAATTAAGATTTCGGCATCAGTTATGATTCACTTGGAAGCCAGATGACAGATCTGCACACATATCATTTACTATAATAATTGTACCCTCAAAGCTCAAAACTAAGTAGAACAAATTAGATGTACTACTCAGCTAGAGCTAACCAAGGACATTTTCTCCTCGTGTTCTACACACCTATTGCAACCCCTAACGTTTCATAAATTGTATGTACATGGTTTGTAATCAAGTTATTTTAAAACCAATCTTAATTTGTAAGAATGTGTAAAATATTTTATGTGAACACCATATGATTTCAGATTAACAGCGTTATTATAAATAATATGATCACAAAATGTACCATGCGACATGCTATATATTATTAGGGGGGGGAGGGTTCAAAGTTAATAACACATTATAAAGTTTTACACAAAAAAAAAACGTTGTGATAATATTTGTTTACAGAATACGTTTGAAATTAAAATCTACTTTAAAATAGGTCGCACAATGATTTATTACCTTGTTTTCTTTTTGTTACCTTATGGATTTTTTGTACACAACTATACTACAACGATAATAGTTTATTTAATGACTAAACCATCGTTGAACAACATTTATTTAATTTAACTGCTTTGCCATATGATTTATTAGTCTTTCTGGCCTCCTCTCTGCAAATTTAAATACCTCGTAAATCGTTAATACATATTACTACAATTTTGTGTTTGTATATTTTTAAATGTACCTATTGTTTTCAAATCATTTTTGTCCTTTCTGTATGAACAGGTGACATTTCTCATTTATTTTTATCGGGTCAGCATAGGTATATATAACTGGATAATTTCATTCGTGAAATTCAATCACAACTCTTCAGTTGCTCTCATCGTTTAACTGTTACCGCAATATACTCTAATAATCGCATTATTATGGCAACTATCAGTTATTACTTTATTGCTTTATTAGTCTGTGCTGTTTGTACGTATACAAATGGTATGTATAATGTATTTATTGTTTAACCAGAATCCACAGACTAAAATATAGACTTAATCTATGATTTGTCTAACCAACTATAATATGTTCGCAAACGTTTACCGCTTAATTTTGTTTTTGTTTTCAGGTAAAGCTAATCGTCAAAGTAGTACTCCTTCAGGTAGACCTAATCGTCAGAGTAGTACTTCAGATTTTCAACAAGATGACTTAATTATATACGGAGAGACCTATAGTAATTATATTTATGTTTGCCTTAAATATACTCATATTATAATAATAATCATAGGCGAAATAATTACTTAAAAGTTCATATTTGGTGGTGTCTATAAATACTACAAGTATCCTCACCGCTCTGCAGTAAAGTATATCAATGCTTTATCTGAAACTGTATATATATATATATATATATATTTTTTTTTTTTTAATTGGTTCAAAAGTGAGTTATGTTTTTTTTTTTTAAATCAAACACAATTATAATATTATACAAATATTTTAATATTAATTAGAATAGTAGTCGGTTGGTCATCAGTAATTACATAATTTATTAATTTGTTTAACGTTTAATAATGTTTTATAACGTTTTATATTCCAGAGATGGGCTTAATCGCATTTGTAGAGGAAGGTAAAAATATAGTAATAATATGAGTTCTCAGATAAAATTTGATTAATATTTTCTTTGCAGATGGTGTAAATCCGATTCCAGAAAAAGGTAATATAAAATGGTTTATTCTGGTAAAATTGTATTTATATTTTCCTTGCAGATACAAATCTGAATCATGTTATTTTTAACATGATTCGGATTCGATAACGCCTTTTTGAGGTATTATGACATTTTTTAATTTAGATTTCTTTAATGTATAATAATATCAATACTAGATATAGCATTTTATTTACAAAGATATTGAAAAATGTTTGTATGCGAATTAAAAATAATAATACATATATAATAAAAAAACCTTTCTGCTTTACAGATCCGATTTGGATTGTATACCAAAAGTGAGTATTAATATATATTTATATCAACGCTTTTGTTAGAAAAAACATTTTCATCTTGTTTTTTATGCATTTTTTTTTACGAGTTCATTATCAGTTAAGCTATCATACTACCAATAATTTTAATTAAACTTTAGGGTGGTTATAACAAATAAGGTATACGGTATCCGGGTAACGTTTTCAATCGCTGATTTTTAGAATTTTAGCCTTAGGCAAGTATCGCATCGAAATCGTTTTTTTAATTTGTTGCCAATTGCCATAATAAAATACCTATGGTGATCGATTTCTGATTTATAGATTGGCTTCAATGAACTAATTGGTGCATACACAAAAACACGATTATAAGGAAATTAAGATTTTTAGACATATTTCAATACAATTTAATGTAATTAAAGGGCCACTTGCGTTTGTTAGAAAATACCCATGCTATTGCATTGGATTTTTAGAAAATAATGCCATATAACTTTATTTTAATTATTACCTATTGATTTCAGTGAACCAGCCTACTATGATGTTCTCGGAAAGCTTGCCCGAAACGGATTATATGGTGATGATATATACAATAAGGAATATACTTTCGCAACAGGTGATCTGGAATTTGACGAGCTCTCGACATATGAACAGTCCTCAAATAAATATTAATCTTGATTTATAGATTTTATTATACATTATTATGATTATACTATTATGTTCATTTAATAAATCAACCGTTATTAATTAACCTTGTTACTTTTTTGTTATCTTTGAAACTATAAAACCAATGCACGACCGATTTCGTCCTTATAATTGTATTTATAAGTTTTATCTAGAACAATTTTCGTCGAATCAGCCAAAATCGCTTGTTTGCATTAGTCCTAGACCCACACAAATAGCAATTAAATCTATATGTTTTGTTTAAAAAAAAATGGTGGTGGAAATTTGCAATGTCTTATGTATGTTTATGGAGCAGCTTAGATGGTGCTGTCCGTTCAAAAAAATGCAGTATTATTACCCAATTAAGTAGTTCCTAGTAGCATTTAGTAATATGAATATAATAATAAAAGGGGAAAACATTTTGGAGAAGGGGGGAATTAAATTGTGAACATGATATTTAAAAGAAAGTTTAGAGTAAAAAATATCACCTAAGTCATTAATTATATTTTTTCGAGATAGGTTTAAATTATTCAGGCAGTAGTTAAAAAGTAATGTATTTTTCTTTAAAGAAAATGAAATAGTAGCACATTTATAGCACAATATTCAATATCATATCATTATCAGCACACCACTTATACAAATTATTAAGATCTTCTTGGAGTTCTTTAGCATCACCTAAACATTTAATTTTTTTATATAGTTTAGTATCATCTGCCAATAATAAACAGTTAGAATATTTTATGGTTTTAGTTATATCATTAATAAACAAATTAACAATGGTGACAAATGGTCACCTCGTGGAACGCCAGAGGATACATTAATAAAATCAGATAAATGGTTCTCATATTTCACAATTTGAATTCGATTTGTCAAAAAAAGAGTTAAACCAGGATAAAAGAGGACCACTAAAACCATAAGCTTTTAGTTTAGAGATTAAAAGAGAATAGTTGACTCTATCAAAATACTTTTCAAAGTCTGTGTATAATAACCTCAACAATATTTAATTAATTATACTTTGAAGTTTTCTACTGTAGGTAGGTATTTATTTAAAAGAACTATAACAACATTATAATTGTAAAATCTATTTGTATATCTAATAGTTTAATACTTGTCAGTTTGCCAGTTGTTAAACTGTGTTATCGGCGATTGTTTATTTAAATTTTTGCTGGCTTAAATAATTTCAACTCTTTTTAATAAATAAACGACCGAAACAAACTATCTTTTTATTTTATATAATATAATTCATTCGTTAAAATTATTGACTAAATTATTGTTCTACTTTATTGTTTAATTTATTTCATTTAACATTCTCAATATCTATGTAACTTTTAATATTTGTGTTAACTAAACTTGTGCTCTATTGTTTTTTTTATACGACTCTCTTAAATTAAAAGTATTAATAGTGTATACCTACCGCTAGAACTTGATTTTGTAATTATTTGTTGAAAAAAGCAAATCACTTGTAATGAAAAACATGGTCAACAGCCCCAGAGGCCTGAATGGATCTACCTTGAGTAACTACGAGTCTTATTTGAAATACATTTGTATTTAGTTTACAAATATTTTTTGTTAATAGAATGAAAAACGGTCGGTCTCAAATTGTTTTGTATTGGCAATATTTATGAAAAAGTGGTTTTATTAGTTTCGACCATGGCAATTTAATATTACAGGTTAATTTGTAAAAGCTCCAGGGAATTGTTTTTAATTAATACATTTTTTCTAAGAGTAAAAGCCATTTTAGTGGTTGAAATGCTTTCACTCTGACAAAATTGTGAGACCGACTATTACATATCTAAAAATAAGTTATACTTATTCGCGTTTTCTCTTACTTTTTTTTTATTTAACTTAACTTAAAAAAAAACATGTATAGCGTACCATGTAAAAAGTTTAAAAACACTTACACTTTTGCCGAGTTTTTCTGTATTTTAAAGTGGAAAAGGTAAACATATTTTAATTTGTCTACAAAATTAACATTCAATAATTTTTATAGTAAAAATTTAAAAATCAATCCAAACGGAAGTTCGGAAAACATTTTAAATAAGACAAAAATATTTATTTAAAAATAAAATTCCATCAACCGACGAAATGTTTAATCCTATGTCACTGACTTTTCAAGTTGAGAAAAATCTACTGACAATTGGGACTGATCGATTGGGACAACTGTAATATTGTACAAGCAATTTTTTTTTTATAAAAAAAGACATATGTTAAAAAAAAAATGTAATGACAATAAATGTTTTTGTTATTTTCAAGTACAGAAGTTGAAATTATTTTACGGAAATCTAATATTTTTATTGTTAGATTGATAACTTTTTGTTTTTTTCTAATTAATGCACTTAAAATTGCGCCTCAATGTAAATCGAATACACTCGAATGGATATTGTTCTTAGCCAAAAAGAAAGCTCGACCCTATTAGGGTTTTCAACTATTAAACCCAATCTATTATACCTTTTGCATCTAAGATTCGAATTGAAAGTTTTCTATGCATTTTTAAAATAGATTTTCTCGATACATCTTATGTCATAGTCGCTTATTGTGCTTTGCTGATGACATGAAAATCTTTACGCGTGTGAATAATTATTAAGACTACTGTCATAAGCTTCAAAACGATTTAAATAATTCTGTTTTCTTCTTTAATACTTTAGGTCTATCTCTAAATATTTCTAAGTGTAAAATTATGACTTTCAATAGGATTCGACCCCCAATAATATACTCCTATCATCTCTTGGATTCTGAACTTCTGAACCCCACTTTTCTTTATTAATATTTATGTTCATTTTTTCTTACCTTTTTGCTATAATTAATTACTGTATATACCTATTGTAATCATAGGACTAAGCCCGTAAATAAAATAAATAAATAAATATCTGTAAAGTGGTTTTAACAGTTTTATTATTCTGGATAGAATACATACAAACTTAAATATGATATTACAATAACTCAAATATTATAAATAAATACAATTACAATTGGAAAGAATAATTAAATAACAAGTAACCTTATAAGTAAGTTTCATTACACAATAAAATAATAAACAACAATGACTAATAAAATATTTTATTTGATATTAAATACACAACTGATAATGTACATTTATACAAATCGATAAGAGGTAGGAGGTACATGCTACACCTAGAGGGCGCTAAGGTTATAATTTACATATCTTTTTATGCATTTTAAATTTAAAACATGCACAACTTTTCAAATACTTAAAAGTATGTTACTCTGAAAATATTTTCACAAATTCTAACTACTTTTTGGTGCTTTAAAGACATCGATATCGTCATATGTTTATCATTTATGTACAACGAATATACTTGTGTAGGTGCCTGTTTTTATACTTGTGCAAATATGGAATTTAAATAATAATTCCACATCTAAAAAAATTACTAGCAATTTTATTTGTGAGCAATCTTTTGTGCTCGTATCATTTTATTTTTTATCAATTCTATATTCAAAATCATTCTTTTTATCGCACAGTTTAACTTTAGTTTAGAGTTCATAAAAAAATACAATGTACTGTAAGCTTTCTATTTTATTACTGTCTATCATCTTTGCAGCTAATACTGCTCCGGAAAAAACAGAAGACGAAGTAATATTCTTTTAGAACTATTAAAAAACTATAATAAATAATATTTTATAATAATAATTTTTTTTAAATATTACTTAAATAGTTTGTATGCGCTTTTTTCAAGTAATTTTTTTATTATTTCATATAAATCTAAAATATTATTCTACTTTTAGAAAATATATAAAACGAGAAAATATAGGAAGATAACTATTTTTTCTCGAATAATTGTTTATTACTACAAAATTATTAAAGATTGTAACTATTAATTACTACGTAGTATGTACATTAATTAACGCGGGAGACAATTAGTATGCACCCATTTATATAGCTAAAGAACCTATTCGAATGTTATTATCGCTTGCCAATGTTGTAAGTTACAATCCTAATTAGCTTATATAAGATTATGTGTATTTTCAATAAGCTTAGCAGTATGTAGCATAAATAATATAAGTTATACACTTATACCCTAAACAATCAAGTGCTATTATAATGGTATATGTTGTTATAGCCTTCAACGCCCAAGAAACATTATATTTGTATGTCTTCTATCTTAAATACAATTCATATTAAATAATGGTTAATTTCATACACTTCTGATAGGAATTAAAAAAATATGTTTACCGGAACCACTATTTATACAATTTATTTAAGTCTTTAAATGTGCATAATGACCTAACCTAACCTAATACCCTAATTGTGAACAACAATTAAATTAGTCATGACCTAAACTTAATTTTAGGTTAATAGTTAGCTATGAAAAATCCTTAACTGCATAATTTTAAAATGGTGAATTATGCAATGAAGTATATTGATATTTATGAAAAAATATTTCAGATTCTAAGAGATTCGTACGCAAATTTTAGAATATGGTTACAAAAATCTCCAAGTGACCCTATTTCAATGCGTGAATTTTGTTACTATATGGAAATAAACGAAAGCGACAATAATAGAATAGTAGTGTACTTAACTAAAAATCTAGATGTAGGTAAACATTATCTATACTTTATATTTTATCATTTAATAACTATTACTTTTATCACGTTTATAATAATAATATATGTATATTAGACATGTATCTTTTGCTATATTTTATTTAACGCCACAGATTATTAATATTTGGTTAGGTCTGGTTCAGAATGTACTTGGTTTGAATTGTGGAGGATTCTTATTATCCAAAGATAGTTCAAACACAAATTAAGAAAAAGAAATACACATCATAGTAAAAACAATACAGCTCCACATCTAACAAGATAAAATTAACTGTTTCATTAATAACTAAGGTGGCCAATGAGCTACACCAAATATTTTTGTTTCTCCGTTTTAGGTATGGATTTAAAACATTTTAGTAGAATTTTTAAATACATATGCAGCGAACGTGGCGTTACTGTAAGTTACTTAGCTGAATATACTACAACTAAAACGGCAACAAGGACATTAGAAGAGACTGCATTGTTACGTCGGGACCAAACTGAAGATAATGAAAATAATGCTACTACTGCTTATGATGCTTATACTGCTTACACTGTGACGGAAGAACAAAATGAGAAAGAAGTAACTTTTAAAATTCTTTTAGGCTACAATTTTAAAACTTAATTTTTTGTCAACGTCATTTCTGTTATAAACTAAAAAATATATATTTACCGAATCCACTACTTCTACAAATTAAGTATTTAAATGTGCATAATGATGTATACGATTATTCAACACCTTGATTATGAACAACGGTTAAATTAGTCGTGACCCTGAAGTTAATTATATGTTAATAAGTAGTTTAGTAATGATTGAAAAATTAATCACGGATATTACTTATGACTGTACAATTTTGTATGGAATTTTAAGATAATAATTAATTGTTATTGGTATATTGATATTAATAAAAACATTTCAGATTCTAAAAGATTCGTTCGATGATTGTAGAAGATGGTTGGGCGAATCTCTAAATAATAATATTGGAATGGGAGGGTTTTGTTTGTATATGGGAAACAAATGCGATGAAGGACTAAGTGATTACTTCATTAACAATCAAGATGCCTATTTAAGAATGTCAGATTACTACGTTAACAATTCAAATGTAACTCAAGGTAAACCCAATCTATGCTTTATTTGCCGTTTAATCATATTCTATGATGTCGTCGATGCTAAACTGTGGAGCAGTTTGTTTGAAGGGAGTATTCTCATTCGAAGTGATCAAAATAAAAAAAGCTAAAATACATTTTTGTTATTTCCTTCTGAACACACAAATTATTAACACTTTGATGTTTTCAAACAGTACTTGCATATTAATAACAATTCAATCTTATACTAGCTTAACTTAGCTAGCCGCGCAACTTCCGTGTTGCGGAATTTATTTTTAAATTAATTAATTTTGTTGTTTTGTTTTAGGTCCTATAGATTTAAAACTATATGGTGAACTATTTAAATACATATGCAGCAATATTGACGTTTCTGTGAAACAATGGGCAGAACATAGGAAAAGTAAAGCGGCAGCAAAAACATTAAGTGAGGTTATGTTGTTACCTCGGGAGGACCAGGATTAGCTTGTTAAAAATAAAGGTTACAAGAAAATAAACAGAACATTTGTCTAATAATAATATGGTAAAAAAGTTAGAAAAATAATACACCAAAACGAATTATAATATGTCACCAAAATCATTATTTCTATAAATAATCACTGATTATTCGCAATTTTTGCATTGTTAATTTTAACTATATGAAAAAATATAAAATGACTATAAATTATTTGGTAATTAAAAAAAGAGCAAATTTGATCTACTCTTCTATATGGCATTATTAAATACACATAACATGCAAAAAAATATAAAAACATTGTAACCTGAACTTAATGGTGCTTTCCCCCCCCCCCATTTTTTGTCCATCATTTTCCAATAACGCCCTCCCAAATTACAATTTTGTACAAATACTAAGCTGTGGAAAATAATAGAAAAGTTGAATATTTAATAATTTTAGATTACTGTAAAATAACAAAAAGTGAAGTGTTTCCAATTTTAAGTAATACAAAAAATTGATTATTTTAAAAGAAAATAAGAGTTCTGTCAATTCAATGTATTTAATGTATTTTGATTTATCAAAATAATTAAAATAACAGGGTTTAGTAATAAATTTGAAGATACACATGTATTAATATAAGGTGTTTTTTTTACGTCGATTTATTATTTTGTTTTGTTTATCGATTCGCAAAAAGAAGTCAAAGGAACGAATATAGCAAAATAACGACTGAAAACCCATAGTACTTTTTCTAAAGGGTCTATAGAGTCACTTGAAGGTCAACTTTTAAACTTAAATGGTAATATATACAAATGATATGATGAATAACTGTTTTATTAAAGACTATTTTGCCTAAAATTTGGAGAAATTTCTAACAGTTGATATTTTGGTTATTTTTTGATACTGATTACTGTTAACAATACTTTTGGAAAATAGTGAAATTTTTATAACCGCAGTCGAACAATCGGTGACGTTAGTCGACACAGCTGTGAAGGTTGACAATGTACACTTACAAAATTTTGCATGTTCGATGGAAATATATGTAATGGGCAAATTGTGAAATTTAGTACTTACTTTTTTTTTTTATGCAACTGAAAAAATTGTTACAGTTAATCGTTTCAACATTTTCTCTATTGTAATTTATATATATGGAAAAAAAGGAAAGAAAAAAAGTAAAAAATTCCAAAACGATAGAAAAACAACAAAATTTTTTTTTCAAAATAACCATTAGCGGTTCTCTTGTTTTGAAATTTTCATAAAAAGGTATAATTTGATCGTCTCCAGAAAATATTTATGACACTTTTAAAATGATATTATTAACGCAGAACATGGATGAGTCGATTTATTTTTATGAAAATAATAACAGAATAAAATATAGAAACAGAAAATAAATGTAAAACCGGAAAAGTATTGAAAGATTGTTTTTAGATAATATATGATAGATATATTGTATTCAAATATTAAGAAAAAAGTTTTCAGCTTAGTCTGCAACCACGAAAGAGCATTTTCATGTCTCGTTGAAGTACCGAATAAATTTAGATTAGTTGTGGAATTAAAATTAAAAAAAATAATAATAACATGGAGTTTCCAGTTACAGCATAAGGCCAAGGAGATTAAAAAAATATGTACAATCAAGTTTCTGGCTAAAATTGTAGTATTTATTATCTGGCCAAAAGTAACTTAACATAGAGAATTAAACTATTTTGAATTTATTATTTAGTTCTAATTTGAACGTTGAACGTACAACATACCTCTTATCTCATATCAGATAACAGCGTATAAGATTAACATTCGAAATGGATCCGAAATGGTCGAAATTGCGGCGCGTAACAGCGTAACGCTTTTTTTGGTAACACATTTTTTCGGTTATATAACGGCTAATTTTTACCCCCAACCCCAACCCCATTCCCACCCCCAACCTCATCTTCAACCCCATTTCTTTTTTGACATTTCCATGTCTTAGCTCTGGCACATAACCGAAAATATTGTAACGAAAAATGCGTTACAAATTATTTTCTATCCGGTTTGTCCGACGGGAGGGATGGAAGCGTTATTAAAGTTTTTCAGCCGAGTCTGCAACCACGAGAGATCATGTCCCGTTGAAGTACCGAACAAATATAGATTAGTTGTGGAATTATAATTAAAAAAAAAAAAATTACATGGAGCTTCCAGTTACAATGTTGATGATGATTATTTTTAAAGTTACACTTATAAGAGTTTAAAAGTTAGAACGGGAGGGGATTAGATCCATAAAAATCGATGTCTATTGATACGTTTTTAGTTATGAATAAATTAGTTTTTAAATAATATCGTTACATAACTCTTGGAATAAAAAAATAATATTTCTTTTTTTTAACAAAAGCGTTAGTCAGAGATAATAATATTTTAATTTAAAAAAGGCGTTTAAGGGGGGATGTTCGACCAAAAATGTTACAACTAAATATTACTTAATTTAATTTTACATATTTATGTATACATTTATTGTAAACTGTTATTCCAGCTATTTATTATAACTCTTAGAAGAAGTAGAAAATGTTTTCTTTATTTTGATAATATTTCTAGTACAGAAGTGCCAGAACTGACGTGTGAAAATAAATATTAAAAGAACAACTGACGTGACCCTGTTACAATAACAAGCTGTTCAGAAAACAATTTTTTGCCTAAGTATCATGAAAAAATCCAATACTGGTTAGGTTAGTTAGTTACGGCTCTGCAGGAATTATTATAACTAAATAAAATTACTTGCAAATAAACGGTTTTATGCTAACCTGTGTATAGTAGGTGCAAACCAGTAAAAAAAAATCACCGTTGTAAACATCAGTGCTTAAAAAAATGTACAATAGTGCAAAAAAAAAAACATGGTTTGTATTTGTCTAGCAAATGTATCACAGTGTTTTTGAGTACATTATCCAAGAACCTAACAAAATGTGTTTGTTTTTTTTTTGCAATTGGGTCGACGCAACACCAAAACTACGAAGAAAATAATTATTTTACTGTTCATTTGTCGTTTGACTTCGGTGACAATAGTCTTAGAGCTATAATATTACAAGTACTCGATTGAATTCTTATTATTGTTTTAAAAAACTAATAAAACTATGCATTTCAAGAGCGCCCTTATCGTCTGCGCGGTGTGTTTCCTGACTTCGGCGTATGTAAGAGTATGATACCTATTATAATATTTTAATTGTTCATCTCGGATAGTGTAAACTACAAAATTTAAATACATACCGATTATTTATGATACAGAATATATGTGTGTAAAACTGCCACGTCATTGGCAATAGGTTCACATAGTAACTACGTTTACCAACACAATTGATAGTCGTAATACTTTATTTCAGAGCATCGGACTGAACAGTGACCAATTAAAACGATTAAATGAACTGTTAAAAGATCACAACAATTTTACCAATGGAATTAACGAGAAGGACATCGTACATATCGTAGAAAAAACATTTGTTATGGAATGGGATAAAATTAATTTTAAATACAATTCAAGTAATATTTTAATAAACAATTATATTATGTACCTATCTTTCGGACAGTATTTGTTGAACTTAATGGCTAATACCGGGTGATTCACAAAGCCCTACACTACCTTACACTAAAAAATAATTGCAATTTTGTAGTGGTGTGTTTTAAAAAAATGTTTGTTTATGTTTTAGCACAATATAAGAAAATATTAAAATTTTTATCTCTTTAGTACTTGCTAGTGGATTTAAAACTTAACTGGATAGGAAGCTACCCCAAATAACTCTAGAGACTCTTATTAAATGTATATAACCACCTGAAGAGTAATAGGCCAATCGTAACTTAATATTAATTAACTAAACTCTTAAATTGCAACGTACAATATTGTTTAATATAATGGCTCAACGCTGAGTAAAAATTAAGTTTATAATTAAAATATTAAAATGAATGATAAGCTATACCGAATGATTCTTTTAACGCCCTATACTAGTTTACTCTTAAAATAATTACAATTTTAGCTTCGGTGCGGAGCTGAGAAGGTATTGTTTTTACAATGATGTATTTTTATATAATTTTTTTCCCTTATCGTATCCACCCTGCACAAGACTAAATATTAAATTTTAAATACATTATTGCTGGTCTCATGATATCTTCTAAACCGCTATAACTGGTTTGAACATACTATCCACAAATTCGCATCGAAGCGTTTATTTAAAAGTGATTTTATCACTTTCAGTTGTAATAAAATCTGTAGACCTGTGACCTCTCCGTCCCCATTATGCCCGACCCTACTGTACTGGCTTTTTTAAAAAATTGTATTTTTGTGTCTGGACCCACGATATCTCGTAAACCGCTGAACCGATTTCTTCGTGTAGCAACTTCATAGATCAGAAATCATACCTGGAAGGTACTTTAATTGGCCAAAAATTTAAAAAAGTTACTTCTTCCACGTCAAAATAAAAAAAAACACCCAAAAAATTATCAACTTAAAAATACGATGCTCTATAACTTTTTAAAAAATAGTCGAAAATGTTCCAAATTTATATGAATTATTCTTCAAACATAGTATTATCGATAAACATTAACAAACCAAAAAAATATCATAAACCCTTTCTCCTAGAAGGGATAGAATTTTTTTTTATTTCACTTTTTCGAACAAAGTATTGATTTAGATCTAAAAATTAGACCGAAGGTAGATCTAAAATGGAACTATTACATAAACATTTTTCTCAAAAATCTGTAGTAAAATTTTTTTTTTATTAAGGAAAAACCCCAAAAATAGGGTAAATTTACACTTTGGCCGTAGTCAGTTTCTAGGTTGCTATGTGTGAGTGAATCAACAGTCAATAGGTAATGAAATAATATTCATCCGATCAACCCTTTTTTAGAGTTTCTATTTCAAAACATTTTATTTATGTTATAGACATTATTAGACAATATGTAATTTTTTACCTTGTTATTATTTACTTTAGTCAACCTTGAGCTTTATCAACCTTTAAAACTTAAAGGGTAACATATATCTTTAATATGTCTAGAAAATACTAAAAATGATAAAATTTTGAGTATTGTCTAATATTGTAATATAGCATAAACAAAAATGTTTGCTAACAGAAAAACTAAAAAATATACGTATATTATTATCGTATATTATTTTAAAAGAAAACTGGTGTAGGGTGTTAAATGAATCACTTGGTATGTATAAAAATAAAGATTTTATACCTTTTACCAGGGTCCGTGGTAATTCAGCGATAGAATAGCCTGAGTGATACGCTATAAAATATAAAAAGAGCCGAATAACTAGTTAGTTCTTAAATAAGATATTAGCGGGTAAATGGTAAGATGTCAACCAATTAGTATGTAGTTGGATGCGAATGCTTTCCATCGGTACGAGACGTGTCACTCTCTCTCCTCCAATTATTATAATACTTTATTTATAATGCGTGTCCAGACTTCATAGGTTTGGTTTGGCAGTAACGAAAGCCATCAACCATACACAGTATTATTATAGCTCATAACATGTCAGGCAAAAAGCCATCGTTACAACTGATTTATTAAAAATGAATGACTTAATTAACAACTAATCAATTTGGTTACAGAATACCTCTATAGTAAAAATTTACGCTGTTTATTGAATGTGTTGGCGAAAACAAACAAAAGCTCCGACAAACCCGAGGTATTTAAGATCTCAAATAAACTAGTTAAAATTTGAAATGAAATATAAACCAACTATTGGCAAATATCGAAATCGTAATTTGATTTGCGTTGGTTCCGAAGTATTTTTTAGTTATTTTTTCATACTATTATTATACTTATAAGTTAGCCAAAGTTTAGGATAAGATACTATTTTTTATTTAGAAAAAACACTGTGAATTAAGAATTTGATGGGAACATGAGTGATGGGGTTTTTTTGTTACTGAAAACGGAGTTTATAAAAATTGAGCGAAATGTTAACTATAAAAAAAACTGTTTACTATTTAAAATAGTTCAAGAAACTTTGTAATACAGGTTCTGTATGTATATATTGTTTTCAGGTTAAAACACTCCAGCCTTTTGAAGTAAAATTTTACCTGAACGAGATGACAGCACACTTCAAATCTCATAAGCAACCGGGATTCCTTACTCTTCAACAGCTACCAGAAGTGTTTAGTTATTGGAGAACGATAAATAAGTCATTGAACCAAAAATCAAAAGACCTGGAAACCGAAAAAGGCGGTAATGCACATAAGCCGAGGTGGCGGTTAACTTGATGTAGACAATTTTTAATTTTTAATTCAATTTTAGAAGACTATGTAATATACTCGGTGGACTTCTTGTTGATCATGTTGGAAATCAAACCAACAGTAAGTGCAATACTTGTGCAAATAAAATGGGGGAAATGAAATCTTTAGATACATTAAATAAAAAACTTCTAAAAAAAAACAGGTGATACTGTTATTTATAAATAAAATTTGTTAACAATTTACAACTAAAGTATAGGACATTTTTCGCAAAATCTTAATTTACAGTTTTATAAAATTTTTTACATACTGGTTGTTTTTTCGAAAAACACAAAATTACTATTGAAAGCGCGATTAAACCATGAAGGTTGAATTAATATTCATTTCATATATTGTAGGGCTGTGGTCTGACCCAAGCACAAATAGAAAAGTTTGGCATTTTGTACGAAACCCATAAAACATCAGGTAGCATTGATCCTAAGGAAAGTGAAAAAGTGTTCAAAGAGCTTGGTATAACCGTAAACGATGAATTGAAACTGCTATTTAAATCGGACAGTAAGAATAAACAATTTTTTTTAATAATATTTGATATTATGCTATGTAATTGGAGAACTCTTAATTATTAAAACTCGCACAGGATGCCCTGGAAAAATGTTGATGGATTTAATCATGGCTGCTGCAGAACGCAATGAGGTGTTTCAAAAAAATGTAATAACCCCAAAATTTTTATTTTTTTTATAAATTTTTAAATTCTTTGCTGTTGTGTTCGTAGTATTATATCAGCTACTCATGAATAATTATTATACACTTTTAAAATACCAATTTCTTAGGGATTGAGAGTGTATAGTCCAAGTGAGGTCGCATTTGTCATAAACGAATTCGAAGAGTTCGACGTTGGTAATAATGGTGCCCTGCCCACTGAGAAGTATGCTGGTTTTGATCATCAATTTAACCATATTTCGAGATCAAAGAAATTGACGGAAGGTACTATGGAAGAAGCGCAACATTTTATTTTGGATAAATTTGATGGTGAAGTTAAATTAAACAGTGTTAAAATGATTTAATTAACGACAATTGTTGGTCATCTTGAAATAAAAAAATTATTTTTTCTTTTTTAGGTATTAAAACAACAAGCTTTGTGAATTTCATGGAAACGATTATGTTCTTCGAAAAAAATAATATCGTATACGATAGTGATGACTCACAATCTTAAACAATATAATTTCATATTGTTTAATAACCATAATGATAATAATATCATTTGAAATATTTTTATGTAATTATGAATTAAAATATTATGGTTTCTAATAAAAAAAAAATTATCTGATATCTATTAGTTATTCATTACAAACGAAAAAAGACTCGGTGCAATGAGGTCGAGATATAAAAACAAACCAAGCACAATAATAAAGTAGTAGTAGTAGGTTAAAATTTTTAGTATTAGAGTTGAAATGATTAGGTTTGATCGTCCGTCTCTAAAAATGTATTGCCATAAGGATACCATAAATGTCCAGAAAACGCTTTAACCGCCTCGGCCATTATACACTTTTAATATTGCTGTATTGTCTTAATTGTACTGATAGATTTAGATAATTTTTAGGTGCTTTATTAGCACATGATCTAGTAAACCAATATTTAATATAAACTCTTAAAATAAACAAATTGAACTGCTGAATACCTTTCAATTCAGGAGCTGTCAATTTAAATTGTTTTTGAAACATACATTTTTAAGCAATAAATAATTTTTTATATTGTGTTATATATAATTAAAAGTATATAAATTAAATAAATTGTAATAAAATATAACAGCTAAACTTCATAACGATAATTATTTTATTATTTGACACATAATACACATTTTTCAGTAAAACGTTAATTTTAGTGCACGAAAAAATGACAAAAAAAGGTATGATTTAACATTAGTGAAAAAAAAATTGTTCACTAGAAACATACAAAACGTTCAACAAAATTAGGTATAAAAAATTTAAAAAAAAAATTTGTTTAGTTACTTTAAGCTTAATTAAAAATTGACCTTTTAATTACGATTTTTTGTAAATTACGTAATTAATTTTTTTACTTAGGATTTTGAAATTCAAACAGTTGTACTCAACGCAAAAAATACTACAATTTAGATGTGCTAATGATGGTTTTTGACTAAAAATGTTATAATTTAAGTCATTTTTTGGTTTTTTGAGAATTTTTGGCCAATTTACTTAAAACGCGTTGATCGACCAGTAAAAATTTTTTTTTTTTTTCTTAAATTTTCACCAAGTCTCTTTTATATGTATAGAACAATTTTAAATGCTAGCCCATTAACATTTCGAAGATAGATTTTTTTTGCGCCACCCTACTGTAGACCTGTGACTTCTCCGTCCCCACTATGCTCCGACCCCAATGTACTGGCTGTTTTATATATATTTTTTATTTTATTTATTTATTTTAATTTTTATTTTAATAGATTTTACGGACTGGGCCCTTTTGAATATAACAATGGAGATAACACATTATACATAATATAATATAAATTGAAATATATATACAATATAGTTTTTGCAAAATTAAATTAATAATAAATCATTAAAGGAGGGATCCGCGTTGGCAGCCGACATTAGACGTCTTAAAGGTTTATTAGCCATATAATTTGAGGTGGCATGGGGGACATAGAATTGGGCGGATGAACGAGGTGGAACTCTAAAACAGATTAGAGAGATACGACGAGTGAATTGATGTTATGATTTAATAACCCTGCGAGGAATTTAAGGCCAGCAAAACGACGGCGCTCAGCTAGGGTAGAAAGTCCAAGGTGGGTAGCAATTGGCGTATAATTATGAGGCGAGCAAGGTATATTAAAAAGAAAGCTAGCAAAGCGTAAGAATCTACGTTGTACACGCTCAAGCTGTCTTGAATTATCGGCAGTATAAGGATCCCAGACTACAGCTCCATATTCTAAAATAGGGCGCACAAGTGCACAGAAAAGAGCTTTTAGTGACACTTCAAGTCGAAAGTCCTTAGCCAAACGCATGACTAGACCAAGAGTTTTGAAAGCCTTGCAACATACATATTCAATGTGAGCACAATGTCAGCGTGTTCATGATCATTGAGTTGATGCCCAGTTTGTTGACGAACAGCTGTCTGTTTTTCAACGATTCGTACCGCGCCCCGTACGTGGTTTCTGTGGTGTTCGCTTTTAACAGTACGTCCAGCTGTTGGCAGTTGAATTTTATCTCCGTTCGGATATCCTGCCACGCGCCCCTTATTTCATACGAGTCAAACTGGTCGTTGGGTCGACAATTGGCAGCCGTCATTTCCGCTTGCATTCTGCCCGCCACATAATCGTGATTGACCATCAGTCTGTAAACGGCCGCCGTGCGTTCCTCTTCCTTTGCTTCTTTGAAGATATGCTTTTTGTAGTAAGGCTTCACCGTGTTCGCGTACAATAGTAGCAGCCACAATCAGCCGATTTCCACGTCGGCCACGTCGTACAGGGTGCATATCACCGCCCGGATGTCGTAAATGCCCATGAGACCGACCGTTTTGGTAGGAATGTTTTGGTCTGCCAGCATGAGTTGCACTAACCGCATGTGAGTGAGTCCTAAAAAAAGATACGTGCATTTTAAATCGTTGTACTGGGCTGTCGTCGACGGATTTTCATTCGTGCCATATCTGTAACCGGTATCCAGCGACAGTACCGGTGTGCTCAAAGAGGCCATGAGGCTCAACAAGGACACTAGGCTCAAGTTGATCGTCGTTGGTGGTAATTTCGAGAGCGTCATTTCGTCGACAATTCGCATCTGGTTTTGACACTGAATTGTTACTAAACTGCAATGGTTTTTTTGGATTCAAACCTCAGGCGTCAAATATAATTTACACAATTCATGTTTTGTCAATAACCCCATGTTGGCTTACAGCACACATACACGCTTGGCATTATATGTAGTATCATTGAGTATATATTATGAGTATATACTCAATGGTAGTATGTTTAGACATCTTTTTTTTTGACATGAATATTTCTTATGGTTGGAGGTCTGCCAAAAGTTTGAGTGACGATCCCCGCCTAACCTTACCCACTGCACCGCCACCATCACTGCCGCTGCCGACCAAACTTGTTCCATGCACAGCACCCCCCCCCCCCCCGTGCTCTAGGGGGCACAAAGGATCCGGGTCGCTTAATATGTTTAGCTATATTTTATTATGAACACCGATTGAATGCCTTTTAATAGGTAAAACTTAATAGGTAACCACTTAAAACGTCGAAAACATTCATATTCAAAATTGTAATTCGTATTTCACCTATGACAAGCCGCTACTTAGTATTTCTCTGGTTTGTTTGTAAAAAAACGTTAAAACTAATAATGTGAATGTGAATATATAATATGTATTATTTTAACATCCTATTGTTTTATATGTATAATGTATAGATTTTAAATATTATCTTAAATAAAAAAAAATATATTTAAAAAAAGAATTGGTTCAAAGATGATATGGGTCATAAGAACATAACTTGAATTTTATAAAAGCAAAATATTTGTTTATAGTTGTTAATTTTTTAACCTCAAAAAAACTTTTTGAAAAATAAAAATACAATTTTAATATCATTACTGGTGTTAAAATAATTTCTTCACCATCAAACTTTTACCAATGGTTCTACTCATAAGTAAGTCCTGGATGCATTTGGAAAAAATTTCGTTTAGTCACATTTTTGTTGTGGGTCATTACAGTAGGTAGTTTTCAGCAAAATACCCATTTTTAAAGCCGTAAATTAATAGCAAAAAAATACTTAATTGGTTCAAAGATGATATGGATCATAAGAACATAACTTAACTAATTTAATTTTTAACTTTTTGACCTCAAAAAGTTTTTAAAATTCCCAGGGTAAAAAAATAAATTTTTTTTTTTTGTAATATGGTTCAAGTACATTTAATTACAATTTTAACTATGCAGGTTTCATGTCTATACCACTATCAGCGTTTAAATTACAGAGTCGGGAACATAAGGTGTTTTTGGATAATTTTTTTTAAAAATCGAACTACCTAAGTCCAAAAAAAAGTTAATTATACTATAAGTAACTCAAATTTTTTTTTGAATTTTTTTTTATTAAGGACCTATAAAGAATGTATGATAAAATTTTCAAACATTTTTTAAGTATAGGCGCACACCCATTAGGTGATTTCACGATGTAAATTTAATATAGTTAATTGATAGTTTAATTGTGAGTTATGTGTGTTGGAGACACCTTTGGTGTTCCAAGGTTATTCTTGCTATGTCAAAATATTTGTGCAATATCCACTTATTTATCATCTGACCGACAACCTGAGATATTTGTGTATCTTTTAAGCCGCTGTACAGCCCTAATAATGTGGTATTTTTAGGAAAATGCATATTTTGTTGTGAAATTGTTGAGCCAGAAGTCCCGGAAGTCAAAAACTATTTTGAACTGAAGCCTTTGCTTGAAAATCAAAGTTAGTTTATTTATATATATATATATTTAAAAAATGTGCTGTTTATTAACTTTTAATTGGGTTTCATGTATAGATTGTTGTTTAACTGTTATTAAAAAACTCAAGTATGTTATGTTTTTAATACTATAACCTTCCCCCTCACCCTAAAAAAAACTATACAATTATTATTATTTCCAAAAATTATGTGTCTTAAGTTAAATTAATATCCCTGTAACTTAACAAAAATCACAATAAATAAAAATCAACAAGGGATCATATTCATTTTTATAATAATTATTGTATTTTTAATTTTAGATTGTTAGGTTTATTACCTTAGGTTAGGTTAGGTTTTAGACCTAACCTAACTATTAGATTTTCGAAAAATTCGTTTTAGGGCAACACTGTCTACTTTTCAGACCCTAAATTATAATAACTGCAACTTAAAAAGCAGTAAAAAAAAATAGTTTCTACCTTTTCTAGGATTCCATTACCCTCTCATTAAGGATATTTTCTCAATTATTCTCTGAAAATCGGATACTTTATGGTTAAAGAATATTTCACACAAGTTTAGAACAAATAAAACTATTTTACTTACAAGTTATGGCGTAGTGTAGTTTTATGTTGAAAAATGTGTAAATAGGCATTTTAAAACCAATGTTTTCTCAGTTCTGCAACAAAGCTAAAATAAAAATCTTATGTTATTTTTTCACGTATTAATAATCATTTAAACTACTTGAATAATTAATAAAAATACAAATTTAATTTAATAACTACTAATTTTGTATAAATAAAAACAACAATTTATTTATATACATTTTATAATCAAAAAGTTTTGTTCAAATAAAGAATAATAAAAAATCATACTATTCTATGACAAATGAATAGTTTACATATACATTTATATATTAACTAAGTAGTGTATATTACTAATATCAATGAAAAAAGTATTCAAATCTGTTCCGGAGTAAATAAAATTTAATCGTTTTAAAATTAAACCACAGATTAGAATAAACAGATAGATGTATAATATGTGGTTCAACTTTAATAAAGCCAATTCGATTGTAATTTATTGACATCTATTTTCTCCGGGACAAATAACCCTAAAAGGTAAAATAGATGAACAGTCAATCACTGTCTGTCAATTTACATTAATTTTTTTTTTTGCATAGTTAAAATCAGTGGCACTTAAAATTAGTTATTTGTACAGTGATTATATAGTTATATTTTATTGAAAAGGCAGATGTTTTTTTTTGTATATTTGCATAATTATTTAATTTTACTTATATTGTTACAACTAGTAGACTGTAGGAGGGACTAAATGTCCCTAATTATTCTACCTTTAATTTGTAAATCATAATTTTTTAGACAATTAGGCTGTAGGTAAGTTGACATACTCGATACAGTTCTTTTTTCACTAATGGCACGATTTGTAACTTATCATCATCGTCGGCCAACTGTGAAATAGACATGGTTAAAAAAACTTAGTAAGTTGAGAGATGTTTCATAACATTGTGAAAAAAGCCTAACCATGAGTCGAAGTGATAACAACTTACAAGTAGGCGTGGTTTCCCTTGTCATAAAAAATGGAATGGGGTGTAAAATAAATAGCACATTTATTTGTAATATTTGACATTTAATGTATTTGCTAAGTATTGGAGAAATGAGAAATCGGAATACTGTGCAATGTGTACTATCATTTTACACAGCGGTTGTCTTGAGTGCCCCAAATAATGAAATCCACGTTAGGTAAAAACTGATTGAGACTTTTCAAGTCATTTAAAGTAAGTATGTATCAAAAGTAAGTAGGTATATAAATTTATAAGTACGTATGTAACAAAGATACATACAAAAAAAAACCTTGATATGGCAAGATTAACAGAATTTTCAAAGAGTAATTTACTTTAAGTGGAAAAATGTGTGATCAATATGCTTTAGAAAAATATTATAGTAATTAGTTATATATCAAACATATAACATTTCGTTTTTGAAATAAAACAAAATATGCAGTCGAAAACCAGTTTTAAATTATAGGATGTGTTACGGAACAATGCGGTGAGTGGATCACACCGGGACAGGAAGCTACCCTGTATCTGCCCTAAAATATCCTTAGAGACTCTTTGTAAATTTATATAACCGCCCAAAAGAGCAAAAAGGCCGGTCGTGCCTTTAAGTAAATAAACCAAACTCTCAAGTAGCAACGTACAATATTATATATTTAAAAAGCTTTACGCCGGTCAATAATTTAATTATCAATTCACAAAAAGCTTAGTCATGTTTTTCATGTAACTCTATTGTGGTTTATGATAACAAAGAAGTTGACACCATTTACAATAGCCTACGTATGTAAAGGTGTTTTTAAATATGTATATTTTACCAAAGTATTATTAACTATTATATACTCTATTGTCAAGAACAAATAAAGAAATAAAAAAAACACTGTTACGCATATACTACCTACAAAATCTATGCATGTGAGCTACAAGAAAAAATATATTTTAAAACTGTATTACAATTGAACATAGGTTTTTTTAATCTTTCATATTTTTAATTGATTTATGATTATTGGTATAAAACTAAAATATAAAACCATACTTAATCCATAATCAATATTTTTAATAACTAACACGGTAATTGGATTTTCTCCAAATTTCGTCCTGTTTCCATGTCATAAAATAAGACGAGATAATGAATAAGCTTTATGAATATTGAATAGTATAGAACAATTTGTTTGCTTAATTCATCCAATAGCCTTAATTTTAAAATAAAAGCTGAAGTGAAACTTTTTTGGATTTGGTAGAGTTTAAGGCTTTTCTGGAGGAATAAGAACACACACAAATATATATTGAATTTATACTTCCTAACTTACATACGGAATAATTATACCTTGATGTTACAATTATTATAGCAAACACTTATAAATGTTTAATCATTAATATATCATATATTCAATTGTATTTTTGGTTAAAATATCTTTATCAATTATTGTGGTTTCACCACTTAAGACTTATAGTAACATGCAGGCAGAGGTAGAAGTGAAAAATAGAGGGCTAGAAAAAAAAATCACTTCAAATATATATGATAAGCAATAGCCATATAGTTAAAGTTTACATTTTCAAAACAATACGTAGGCGATTATATTATTTTTAAAAAAATGTATTCATAAAATTACAGTTTTATTTTACACAATTTAAGTACGTAAGAGAAGTGTTTTAGATCCCATAACCCTCCCCCCCCCTGTCTTTAATCATTTACATACAATTAAGTTGAATTTTAAATTTTTGGTAAATTAATATTTGTGTTGTACAAAACCCATCTTTACGTTATCGTACATAAAATACCATAATTTTCGCAATGACTTGCAATGTAAACAAATGACAAATACAATTTGGTGTTATACAGCATAAGTTTTATTTTTTTAATGTATTTAAATAACAGACAAGTTTAGCAATAGTAGAAATATTAAGATAAATGTAAAGATATATTATATTTAATATTAATTTTGTTACTGGAATCATGTTTTTTTAAAGCTAAAATACATTTGCCGTACTGCCCATTACATATATGTTTAACCTAACCTAACCAGACAAAGCATCAACATTAAATCAAGTGCATAAAGAGTATAAATAGTAAATATTCAAAATTAATTATAAATTGTATATTTATAATTGTTATAACTTATTAAGTTCCACAATTGACACTATTTACCGCACTTCCATAGAAATTGTATTATAAAGACTAAAAATAAGATGAGGAATCAGAAGTAAAAACAAATTGTAGGAAAAGATTTGACAATAAAACACAAATTTACTTATTCGATGAATATTCTTTTTATTAGTAGATATATATATATATATATACATATATATAATATACATAGTATAAGTTATATGATAGGTAACAAAATATATGTTATTTGGGATACATTGTTATTAGTAAAAATCTGAAGGTTGAAACACAATTATGATAAACAAAGATAAACATTTTACAATATACACATATATAAGTAAGCATATGAATTTTGAGAATATGACACGGATCTTGGATACTGCAGTTTTGTTTGTAAATTTAGCGGGGGTTAGTTTTTAGCTAAAAAAAAATATATATATATATTAAAATATTGTGTAAAAAAATCGTTTATTTAAAATTAGTTTACACACGAATTTTAATTCAAATTAAGTTATGTTTCTTTATAAATTATTAAGTACAAGGCGTTTCCATTTAAATAAAATCTTAAGATTTACTAGTATCCATTGTTTTAATTTTGAAATAATTGTGATTTTAAAATATCAACCTATTTTGTGTAAAATAATCGGTTATATAAAAAATAAACATTTTCAGCATTAATTCAGTCATTTGAAAAACAAATGATAAAATTACATATTGAATTACACTTTTATGGTGGTGGTGCTGGTCGTACTCCTGGTCGTGGTACTGGTATTTGTGCTGGTCGTGGTACTGGTCGTTGTGCTGGTTGTGGTTGTGGTGCTGGTAGTGGTTGTTGTGGTGGTTGTGCATTTTCTTCTTCCTCCCGTGGTCCAGATATTATTCTTTGTGTCTTCACTGAAAAATCAAAAAAAAAATTATTTAAATATTTTATTTTATCCTAGTGCATCACGTCTAAATTATTTATATTTATTTTGATCCAAAACCATTTAATTTTCTTATAGCCATATGTAATATTCTTAAAATAATATTATAATTGGATATGAAAAATTATACAATATGTTAATGAACATGGCAAACGTATTCTTATTTTCCACAATTTAAGGCATTTGTAGCATTTTATTTATTCTTCAAGCTTTATTAAAAATAATTTTAAAACTGCTAGTAAATTTGTAAAGCTTATAAACCGAAATTATCAATTAACTTACCATTAACCCGGCAATCTGAAATATCGAAAAAAAATTACTTAAATATTTCTTTTTATTCTTATGAATTATATATTTTAATATTAATAAAAACCTTTTATTATTATAGCCACATGTAATATTATAACTGGATATAAAAAATTATATAATATGTTTATGAGCTTGGCAAACGTATTCTTATTTCGACAATTTAAGGCATTTGTAGCATTTTATACATATTTTAAGCTTTATTGAAAACAATTATAAAACTGCTAGAATATTTGTAAAGCACATAAACTGATAATATCTATTAACTTACCCAATGGCATCGGTTGAACTAAAAAATTGAAAAAAAAAATTACTTGAATATTTTTTTTATCCTTATGTATAATTTATATATTTTAAATTTTAATCCAAAAGCGTATAGTTTTATTATAGCCATATACATGTTTCACGTATAAGTAATACATAAAATATTTTTTTAGTCGATAAAGAAAATGATATAGTTATAATAATTATATCATATAAATATATAATTATAATTTATATATATATATATATATATATATATCAAAGATTTGTATTTATTTATTTATTTATTAACAGTACCTAACAAACATTCCTAAATTTTTGGTTTTCAATTTCCTATTTAATATGGGTTAACAATTGTTTACTTAAATATTATTATAAAGGTATATGAAGTTTTTTAAAACTGCTATTATACATTATGAAAAAAAAAAGTTATATCAGTCATTGAAATCAGATCAGCGTAAAACAATAGAACGATTTTTTTTTTAAATATTCCATTAACAATTGAAACATTAAAAAAGGATTATTATAATATGAATAACTTAATGACTATATATATAAGAATACACTTTTTTTTTTGCTACAAAGATAGAGTACATTTTTTTTTGCGTTTGTATACTAAGTGTTTTTTTATGTACCTGTATACGTTGACATTTTAATGAAAAATACGGTTATTACAATCAAAATAATAAATTTAAAATTCATTTTGTTTAAGAAATTATACTCTAATAGTATCTTAAAATATATGAACTTTGAAATGCAAAATAAAAATTGAACTTTTGGATTTTAAGTTAAAGTCAAACTCCAAAGAAGGTAAATACTATACTAGAGCAACAGTACAATCGCTTACCTTATATACAAAGATATGCGTTGCACAAAACTATTTGTCTCATTTGGTAAGTGGAGGGAGTGTACATTGTTCATTGTTAATGTATTATTGTTGTGTATGCAGTATGTGTTCATTGTTTGCGAAAATAGTTGGCCAAAAAAAATTTACTTTGTGTACAATTGTTGCAAATAAAAAACGGGTAAAAAAACCACAAAATTATTGTTTATGGTTCTAGAACCTAGTTTAATACAGCTAAACTATACCTTTTTTTAAGCAACTTATTTATTTAAGTGTCCCATCAAAATTAATAACATATTATGAGTCATGTTAAGTTTTTCACACAAGTGGTGTAAAGTTTACAGTTTACTCTGTTACCGTTAGATTCAAAACATGTAATTAAATCATTATTATAAGAACTAGGAATAATTAACAAAGACTAGATAATGTCTAAACTTTAATTTATTTTAGTTTGATATCGTTCGACGAAAAAATATATGATTCAATCAGTATTATAAAGGGCTTGGAATGATTATTAAAGACTAGTCAATTGCGTGTTATTTTATCATATTGTTTAATAATGTAATAATGTAATAACTTTTTACGGTGAATGTAAAATTTACAATAAAAATAAAATATATTATTTTATTAAAGTAAAATAGTTTGTTATAACATTTTTGTATCTAAATGTTTATACCATTTATTTTCTCGCATTTCAGAACCCTGATGTTATAATAATTAAAAATATATTTTTAAATTTGCATATAATACTACCACTTTTTCTTAAAAATCTTTAAACAATACGTAATATGTTTGAGGAAATACATATTTCCTAAATCAGTAAAGATTTTATTTGTATTTTTAGTGTATTGCTTAAAGATTTTTAAGAAAAAGTGGTAGTATTATATGCAAATTTAAAAATATATTTTTAATTATTGTAACAACAGGGTTCTAAAATCCGAGAAATTAAATAGTATAAACATTTAGATACAAAAATGTTATAACAAACTATTTTACTTTAATAAAATAATATTTTTTATTTTTATTGTAAATTTTACATTTACTGTAAAAGTCTATTACATTATTAAACAATATGTTAAAATAACACGCAATTGACTAGTCTTTAATAATCATTCCTAGCCCTTTATAATACTGATTGAATCGTATATTTTTTCGTCGAACGATATCAAACTAAAATAAATTAAATTTTAGACATTTACTAGTCTTTGTTAATCATTCCTAGTTCTTGGAATAATGATTAATTTACATGTTTTGAATCTAACGGTAACAGAGTAAACTGTAAACTTTACACCACTTGTGTGAAAAACTTAACATGACTCATAATATGTTATTAATTTTGATGGGACACTTGAATAAATAAGTTGCTTTAAAAAAGGTATAGTTTAGCTGTATTAAACTAGGTTCTAGAACCATAAACAATAATTTTGTGGTTTTTTTACTCGTTTTTTATTTACAACATTAATACACAAAATATATTTTTTTATTATTGTTTATATTTTTATTTTATTTGTATTATTGTTTATCAAACCAAAGCTGTTTTTCACAGCGACTGTTGTAATGTAAACAAATGGTAAGTTCCTATAGGTATCACAAACTTTGAATATTATAAGAATCTTCGTATTCTATAAAAATAATTTGTATGGGGTTTTTTTTTATCGAAAACGAGGTGTTTTTCTTAACATATTTTGTTTTGCAGTTGTTTTAACATTTAAATGTTTGACCTATTTTATTTCTTACACGGTAGCATCTTGATGTTTCAATAATTATATAAATATATTATTTTTAAAGATTTGCGTATTCGAATTGTTGTATAATAATATACATTTCGAATTAGATTGAAATTCCTACTTTTATCGATGTAGAAGAATGTTAAGTTAGTATTTAAAAATATTTTCAGTCCAATTCTACCCAGCCCGCACCGATCTAGCTCAATAAATAAATGCAACTTTTTTTACCTTTACCCCCCCCCCCCTCTGGAAAAAAACCAATAGCATCTCTGCTCCACATCGAAGCTAAACAATTTGTCTGGATTTTTGTGTAAAAAATTTCAAGAGTGGTCAAATTATATGTTTAAGTTTTAGTATCAAAACTTAATAGTATCATCCTGAATAGATATACATAAAAATGTCATAATGGTTTGATAACAGTTTTTTATGAATTTAGGGGTTTCTGTTAAATTATACGAAATCTGAGAAAAACATAGTTTTCCGGCAACTAAAGAAAAACTGTAGTCCCAAATTTTTTCTTCGTTTAATTTGTTAAGGATACATTTGAGTTCAAACAACTGACAAATTTTCAACTTCACTTTCCTACAATTAAAGCTAAAAATAAAAAAAACCAGTACAGTGGGGTCGGTGCATAGTGGGGACGGAGCATAGTTGGGTCGAGGCATAGTGGTGACGGGGAGGTCACAGGTTTACAGGAATTTTTAAATCTGAAAGTGATAAAATCACTTTCGAAAAAACGCTTCGATGCAAATCGGTAGTTAGTATTTTCAAGCCAGTACAGTCCAAACCAAGCACAGTATAAACCAGCAAAGTTAGAAAGTTTTAAATGAAGGTTCTGTATTTACAAATGAGCATCAAAGCGTTTATTTGAAAGTGATTTTAACCGAGAGGACTAGTACAGTAGAGTATTGGCATAATGTAATCAAAGCAATGAGGAAACGGAGAGGTCACAGGTCTACAAGAATTATTATAAGTAAAAGTGATAAAATTGAATAAAATCGCTTTCAAATAAACGCTTTGATGCTCATTTGTAAATACAGAACCTTCATTTAAAACTTTCTAACTTTGCTGGTTTATACTGTGCTTGGTTTGGACTGTACTGGCTTGAAAATACTAACTACCGATTTGCATCGAAGCGTTTTTTCGAAAGTGATTTTATCACTTTCAGATTTAAAAATTCCTGTAAACCTGTGACCTCCCCGTCACCACTATGCCTCGACCCAACTATGCTCCGTCCCCACTATGCACCGACCCCACTGTACTGGTTTTTTTTTTTTTTGCAAAAACTTAGTGGACCAAATAACACAAATACAATGTCTTGTTATATTTTGTTGGAATGGTCGACGATTCATGTTTCAATCGTTTGTACTCCATAGTTTAAATTATAATCGCTTATTCTCAATAAAATTAATATTTATGTATTATATACTTCCATTATAGCAATCTCACACAAACTATTTATACTTCACAGATTATATTATTTCAAAGCTATATTATACTTCTATTTTACTAGATTGACAATGTACAAAATAAAATGCAACTAAAAAAACCTTTTCATAGATCCTTAAAATGTAAAGGGTGGGTTAGTGAAACGGGTTTTACCATTTAAATACATTAGAAAATCGCCGTTTTACTGCCTCATCCTGTATATTAATTTCTTGTTATTTTCTAAAGAAAAATCGATTTTCTTACATTTAAATTAAAATAAATCGTATACTGGTACTGTGATGGAGAAAACAATAAATTTTACCTACATTTATTACTTATTAGTTAAATATTACTAACGTGTATAGCCACTAGCAGTCGGCTGTTGCCTGTTATTTAACAATAACCTTTAATGGAGATTTTAAAAATTGTGTTTTTTTAATGATAGCATAGGAGCAGTATCATGATGTTAAATGTTTACAAGATTTGATCTAGTCATAAAATAAAGTATTATCATTTATGACTTAATTATTATTAAAATTTATCCTAATAGTAATAGTACATAGTAATAAAAAAATGAAATATTTTTTACAAAATTAGAGCTACAAGTTGATAAACTAAAAAAATAAAATTAGCACGAAGCAGATTATCTAATATTAGACAATTTAAACAATCAAGCGTGAATCTCTTTAAATGAATAACAGTATAACAATATACAAAACATTAGTTTTCCTTTAAAAAAATTGTGTAATAAAAAAAACATTTTGAGTCGGTATACTGCATAAAAACCAACACTTAATCTGAATCCAAAAAACAACACTCCTCTTCATTATTTGCAGGTAGTTAGACATTAAATACTCATAGTTAACCTTCGGTAAGGTTATATAACGCAGGCTATAAAATAACGAGATAACGACAGTGGTTTTGTCGTATCAGAATCATTAAGTGTCTTAATAAGTACACGACCAGGTTTTTTTCACAATAAATCGAGTGCTACTATAATCAGTTACACGATTTAGTCGCCTGTGATATCATGTAATAAACACAATATTATGATACCGATCATTGGGCCCTAAACTAATCTAACACGGATAGACGTTACCAACTGATAGTTTTTAGTGTCTGTTCGTTTCTCACATCTGGTACACTGGGTTTTTAGTTAAAAAAAAAAAAAAAAAATTGAATTTGTGTAAACTTTAAGTCAAAAGTGGTACTTGAGCACAAAACCTAATAGTATCATTCTGCATAGATATAAATAAAATTGTTTTAATGATTTGATCAATTTTTTTTAAAGATTTTAGGTGTTTTTGTTTAAATATACGAAATCTGCGAAAACACAGTTTCCCGGCATTTAAAAAAAAAACTGTAGTGCCGAATTTTTTTCCCGTTTAATATGTTATGGGTACATATGAGTTCCAACTACTGGCAAATTTTCAACCCAAAAGTTTTAAAATTACGGCTAAAAACCCCGAAAAACAAAAAAACTTGTACCCCCCTAGGGGGGCGGGAAATGGGTATATTTTGAATTTGACAAAACTGACGTGCGCGGGCATAACAAATAAATATTTCTTATACATTTCAACTCGATCCGACTCTTTTTCTCGATACTATAGCCAGTAAAAGTACTAACTTAAAAACTCGTACGGTTTTTTTTTTGTTTTTTCAACTTTCGTCTGTGAAGACTTAAACTTTTTCAACTTTTACCCCCCAAAGTACAAACTAGACAAAATTTGTGATTTATAGAGTTGCTATTCAAAGGAATTGGTCTAGTATTAAAAAAGTTACAGTGTATACAGCGAAAAAAAAAGCCCACATCAGAGTAAAACCAATACCTTCTCGCTTTGCATCGAAGCTAAAACATTTTTCTGGATTTTTGTGTAAAAGACATCAAAAGTGGTCAAATTATATGTTTTTTGGGTCGGTGATTACGAATTTAATATCAGTTCTCAATTTTAATCATCCGGAAAGAACTTAAGTAAAAAAAAAAAAAAAATTTAAACTTTGTGTAAACTTTAAGTCAAGAGTGGTACTTGAGCACAAAACCTAATAGTATCATTCTGTATAGATATAAATAAAATTGTTTTAATGATTTGATCAATTTTTTTTAAAGATTTTAGGTGTTTTTGTTAAAATATACGCAATGTGCGAAAACACGGTTTTCCGGCAATTAAAAAAAAACTGTATTGCCGAATTTTTCACCCGCTTAATATGTTATGGATACATATGAGTTCCAACTACTGGCAAATTTTCAACCCAAAAGTTTTAAAATTACGGCTAAAAACCCCGAAAAACAAAAAAACTTGTACCCCCCCTAGGGCGGCGGGAAATGGGTATATTTTGAATTTGACAAAACTGACGTGCGCGGGCATAACAAATAAATATTTCTTATATATTTCAACTCGATCCGACTCTTTTTCTCGATACTATAGCCAGTAAAAGTTCTAACTTAAAAACTCGTACGGTTTTTTTTTTTGTTTTTTTCAACTTTCGTCTGTGAAGACTTAAACTTTTTCAACTTTTACCCCCCCAAAGTACAAACTAGACAAAATTTGTGATTTATAGAGTTGCTATTCAAAGGAATTGGTCTAGTATTAAAAAAGTTACAGTGTATACAGCGAAAAAAAAAGCCCACATCAGAGTAAAACCAATACCTTCTCGCTTTGCATCGAAGCTAAAACATTTTTCTGGATTTTTGTGTAAAAGACATCAAAAGTGGTCAAATTATATGTTTTTTGGGTCGGTGATTACGAATTTAATATCAGTTCTCAATTTTAATCATCCGGAAAGAACTTAAGTAAAAAAAAAAAAAAAATTTAAACTTTGTGTAAACTTTAAGTCAAGAGTGGTACTTGAGCACAAAACCTAATAGTATCATTCTGTATAGATATAAATAAAATTGTTTTAATGATTTGATCAATTTTTTTTAAAGATTTTAGGTGTTTTTGTTAAAATATACGCAATGTGCGAAAACACGGTTTTCCGGCAATTAAAAAAAAACTGTAGTGCCGAATTTTTCACCCGCTTAATATGTTATGGATACATATGAGTTCCAACTACTGGCAAATTTTCAACCCAAAAGTTTTAAAATTACGGCTAAAAACCCCGAAAAACAAAAAAACTTGTACCCCCCCTAGGGGGGCGGGAAATGGGTATATTTTGAATTTGACAAAACTGACGTGCGCGGGCATAACAAATAAATATTTCTTATACATTTCAACTCGATCCGACTCTTTTTCTCGATACTATAGCCAGTAAAAGTTCTAACTTAAAAACTCGTACGGTTTTTTTTTTGTTTTTTTCAACTTTCGTCTGTGAAGACTTAAACTTTTTCAACTTTTACCCCCCCAAAGTACAAACTAGACAAAATTTGTGATTTATAGAGTTGCTATTCAAAGGAATTGGTCTAGTATTAAAAAAGTTACAGTGTATACAGCGAAAAAAAAAGCCCACATCAGAGTAAAACCAATACCTTCTCGCTTTGCATCGAAGCTAAAACATTTTTCTGGATTTTTGTGTAAAAGACATCAAAAGTGGTCAAATTATATGTTTTTTGGGTCGGTGATTACGAATTTAATATCAGTTCTCAATTTTAATCATCCGGAAAGAACTTAAGTAAAAAAAAAAAAAAAATTTAAACTTTGTGTAAACTTTAAGTCAAGAGTGGTACTTGAGCACAAAACCTAATAGTATCATTCTGTATAGATATAAATAAAATTGTTTTAATGATTTGATCAATTTTTTTTAAAGATTTTAGGTGTTTTTGTTAAAATATACGCAATGTGCGAAAACACGGTTTTCCGGCAATTAAAAAAAAACTGTAGTGCCGAATTTTTCACCCGCTTAATATGTTATGGATACATATGAGTTCCAACTACTGGCAAATTTTCAACCCAAAAGTTTTAAAATTACGGCTAAAAACCCCGAAAAACAAAAAAACTTGTACCCCCCCTAGGGCGGCGGGAAATGGGTATATTTTGAATTTGACAAAACTGACGTGCGCGGGCATAACAAATAAATATTTCTTATATATTTCAACTCGATCCGACTCTTTTTCTCGATACTATAGCCAGTAAAAGTTCTAACTTAAAAACTCGTACGGTTTTTTTTTTGTTTTTTCAACTTTCGTCTGTGAAGACTTAAACTTTTTCAACTTTTACCCCCCCAAAGTACAAACTAGACAAAATTTGTGATTTATAGAGTTGCTATTCAAAGGAATTGGTCTAGTATTAAAAAAGTTACAGTGTATACAGCGAAAAAAAAAGCCCACATCAGAGTAAAACCAATACCTTCTCGCTTTGCATCGAAGCTAAAACATTTTTCTGGATTTTTGTGTAAAAGACATCAAAAGTGGTCAAATTATATGTTTTTTGGGTCGGTGATTACGAATTTAATATCAGTTCTCAATTTTAATCATCCGGAAAGAACTTAAGTAAAAAAAAAAAAAAAATTTAAACTTTGTGTAAACTTTAAGTCAAGAGTGGTACTTGAGCACAAAACCTAATAGTATCATTCTGTATAGATATAAATAAAATTGTTTTAATGATTTGATCAATTTTTTTTAAAGATTTTAGGTGTTTTTGTTAAAATATACGCAATGTGCGAAAACACGGTTTTCCGGCAATTAAAAAAAAACTGTAGTGCCGAATTTTTCACCCGCTTAATATGTTATGGATACATATGAGTTCCAACTACTGGCAAATTTTCAACCCAAAAGTTTTAAAATTACGGCTAAAAACCCCGAAAAACAAAAAAACTTGTACCCCCCCTAGGGGGGCGGGAAATGGGTATATTTTGAATTTGACAAAACTGACGTGCGCGGGCATAACAAATAAATATTTCTTATACATTTCAACTCGATCCGACTCTTTTTCTCGATACTATAGCCAGTAAAAGTTCTAACTTAAAAACTCGTACGGTTTTTTTTTTTGTTTTTTCAACTTTCGTCTGTGAAGACTTAAACTTTTTCAACTTTTACCCCCCCAAAGTACAAACTAGACAAAATTTGTGATTTATAGAGTTGCTATTCAAAGGAATTGGTCTAGTATTAAAAAAGTTACAGTGTATACAGCGAAAAAAAAAGCCCACATCAGAGTAAAACCAATACCTTCTCGCTTTGCATCGAAGCTAAAAAAATCACATCACCCTAGAGGGATGGGTATAATTTTAATTTGAGCCTACTGACGTGTGGGGGGCATGCCAAATAAATAATCCTTATACATTTCAACTCGATCCGACTCTTTTATTTTTCAACTTAAAATTACGATGAGCTATAACTTTTTTTAATAATAGTTTAATTAGGTGGGCTAAAGAAAAAGGTTATAAAAAAAAGACTGAAGGTACATTTAGAGTGGGACTTAACACTACGCTTATTATGGAAAATCCAAAATAATGAGGGAAATCATACTATGACCATAATAAAGTTATGTTGGGTCAACAGGTGTCTAAAAAATGTTTAATAAGAAAATAGTTAATTTCAAATACGGTGGTGAAATAACAGTGTTGCCATTGCAATAAAATGTGCCAAATAAATACAATAGGTAAAAGGGTTAATAGTATTTTCTGGGTTCAAGACTGTGTACATCTGTATTTAGAACTGATTTAATTATTGTTCACAATATTATTGCACGCTGTATTCAAAATTTGTAAAATTGTTAATTATGATAAGTTGTGGTAATGTATGGACTAAGAAGAAGTGTTTGGTGTATCGATATCAAGCTAAAATAAATAATTTAAAAATATATTTTTAATTATTGTAACAACAGGGTTCTAAAATGCGAGAAATTAAATAGTATAAACATTTAGATACAAAAATGTTATAACAAACTATTTTACTTTAATAAAATAATATTTTTTATTTTTATTGTAAATTTTACATTTACTGTAAAAGTCTATTACATTATTAAACAATATGTTAAAATAACACGCAATTGACTAGTCTTTAATAATCATTCCTAGCCCTTTATAATACTGATTGAATCGTATATTTTTTCGTCGAACGATATCAAACTAAAATAAATTAAAGTTTAGACATTATCTAGTCTTTGTTAATTATTCCTAGTTCTTATAATAATGATTTAATTACATGTTTTGAATCTAACGGTAACAGAGTAAACTGTAAACTTTACACCACTTGTGTGAAAAACTTAACATGACTCATAATATGTTATTAATTTTGATGGGACACTTGAATAAATAAGTTGCTTTAAAAAAGGTATAGTTTAGCTGTATTAAACTAGGTTCTAGAACCATAAACAATAATTTTGTGGTTTTTTTACTCGTTTTTTATTTACAACATTAATACACAAAATATATTTTTTTATTATTGTTTATATTTTTATTTTATTTGTATTATTGTTTATCAAACTAAAGCTGTTTTTCACAGGGAAATCATACTATGACCATAATAAAGTTATGTTGGGTCAACAGGTGTCTAAAAAATGTTTAATAAGAAAATAGTTAATTTCAAATATGGTGGTGAAATAACAGTGTTGCCATTGCAATAAAATGTGCCAAATAAATACAATAGGTAAAAGGGTTAATAGTATTTTCTGGGTTCAAGACTGTGTACATCTGTATTTAGAACTGATTTAATTATTGTTCACAATATTATTGCACGCTGTATTCAAAATTTGTAAAATTGTTAATTATGATAAGTTGTGGTAATGTATGGACTAAGAAGAAGTGTTTGGTGTATCGATATCAAGCTAAAATAAATAATTTAAAAATATATTTTTAATTATTGTAACAACAGGGTTCTAAAATGCGAGAAATTAAATAGTATAAACATTTAGATACAAAAATGTTATAACAAACTATTTTACTTTAATAAAATAATATTTTTTATTTTTATTGTAAATTTTACATTTACTGTAAAAGTCTATTACATTATTAAACAATATGTTAAAATAACACGCAATTGACTAGTCTTTAATAATCATTCCTAGCCCTTTATAATACTGATTGAATCGTATATTTTTTCGTCGAACGATATCAAACTAAAATAAATTAAAGTTTAGACATTATCTAGTCTTTGTTAATTATTCCTAGTTCTTATAATAATGATTTAATTACATGTTTTGAATCTAACGGTAACAGAGTAAACTGTAAACTTTACACCACTTGTGTGAAAAACTTAACATGACTCATAATATGTTATTAATTTTGATGGGACACTTGAATAAATAAGTTGCTTTAAAAAAGGTATAGTTTAGCTGTATTAAACTAGGTTCTAGAACCATAAACAATAATTTTGTGGTTTTTTTACTCGTTTTTTATTTACAACATTAATACACAAAATATATTTTTTTATTATTGTTTATATTTTTATTTTATTTGTATTATTGTTTATCAAACTAAAGCTGTTTTTCACAGGGAAATCATACTATGACCATAATAAAGTTATGTTGGGTCAACAGGTGTCTAAAAAATGTTTAATAAGAAAATAGTTAATTTCAAATACGGTGGTGAAATAACAGTGTTCCCATTGCAATAAAATGTGCCAAATAAATACAATAGGTAAAAGGGTTAATAGTATTTTCTGGGTTCAAGACTGTGTACATCTGTATTTAGAACTGATTTAATTATTGTTCACAATATTATTGCACGCTGTATTCAAAATTTGTAAAATTGTTAATTATGATAAGTTGTGGTAATGTATGGACTAAGAAGAAGTGTTTGGTGTATCGATATCAAGCTAAAATAAATAATTTAAAAATATATTTTTAATTATTGTAACAACAGGGTTCTAAAATGCGAGAAATTAAATAGTATAAACATTTAGATACAAAAATGTTATAACAAACTATTTTACTTTAATAAAATAATATTTTTTATTTTTATTGTAAATTTTACATTTACTGTAAAAGTCTATTACATTATTAAACAATATGTTAAAATAACACGCAATTGACTAGTCTTTAATAATCATTCCTAGCCCTTTATAATACTGATTGAATCGTATATTTTTTCGTCGAACGATATCAAACTAAAATAAATTAAATTTTAGACATTTACTAGTCTTTGTTAATCATTCCTAGTTCTTGGAATAATGATTAATTTACATGTTTTGAATCTAACGGTAACAGAGTAAACTGTAAACTTTACACCACTTGTGTGAAAAACTTAACATGACTCATAATATGTTATTAATTTTGATGGGACACTTGAATAAATAAGTTGCTTTAAAAAAGGTATAGTTTAGCTGTATTAAACTAGGTTCTAGAACCATAAACAATAATTTTGTGGTTTTTTTACTCGTTTTTTATTTACAACATTAATACACAAAATATATTTTTTTATTATTGTTTATATTTTTATTTTATTTGTATTATTGTTTATCAAACTAAAGCTGTTTTTCACAGGGAAATCATACTATGACCATAATAAAGTTATGTTGGGTCAACAGGTGTCTAAAAAATGTTTAATAAGAAAATAGTTAATTTCAAATATGGTGGTGAAATAACAGTGTTGCCATTGCAATAAAATGTGCCAAATAAATACAATAGGTAAAAGGGTTAATAGTATTTTCTGGGTTCAAGACTGTGTACATCTGTATTTAGAACTGATTTAATTATTGTTCACAATATTATTGCACGCTGTATTCAAAATTTGTAAAATTGTTAATTATGATAAGTTGTGGTAATGTATGGACTAAGAAGAAGTGTTTGGTGTATCGATATCAAGCTAAAATAAATAAAATTTTAGACATTAACTAGTCTTTGTTAATCATTCCTAGTTCTTAGAATAATGATTTAATTACATGTTAGGAACTTACCATTTGTTTACATTACAACAGTCGCTGTGAAAAACAGCTTTAGTTTGATAAACAATAATACAAATAAAATAAAAATATAAACAATAATAAAAAAATATATTTTGTGTATTAATGTTGTAAATAAAAAACGAGTAAAAAAACCACAAAATTATTGTTTATGGTTCTAGAACTTAGTTTAATACAGCTAAACTATACCTTTTTTAAAGCAACTTATTTATTCAAGTGTCCCATCAAAATTAATAACATATTATGAGTCATGTTAAGTTTTTCACACAAGTGGTGTAAAGTTTACAGTTTACTCTGTTACCGTTAGATTCAAAACATGTAAATTAATCATTATTCCAAGAACTAGGAATGATTAACAAAGACTAGTAAATGTCTAAAATTTAATTTATTTTAGTTTGATATCGTTCGACGAAAAAATATACGATTCAATCAGTATTATAAAGGGCTAGGAATGATTATTAAAGACTAGTCAATTGCGTGTTATTTTAACATATTGTTTAATAATGTAATAGACTTTTACAGTAAATGTAAAATTTACAATAAAAATAAAAAATATTATTTTATTAAAGTAAAATAGTTTGTTATAACATTTTTGTATCTAAATGTTTATACTATTTAATTTCTCGCATTTTAGAACCCTGTTGTTACAATAATTAAAAATATATTTTTAAATTATTTATTTTAGCTTGATATCGATACACCAAACACTTCTTCTTAGTCCATACATTACCACAACTTATCATAATTAACAATTTTACAAATTTTGAATACAGCGTGCAATAATATTGTGAACAATAATTAAATCAGTTCTAAATACAGATGTACACAGTCTTGAACCCAGAAAATACTATTAACCCTTTTACCTATTGTATTTATTTGGCACATTTTATTGCAATGGCAACACTGTTATTTCACCACCGTATTTGAAATTAACTATTTTCTTATTAAACATTTTTTAGACACCTGTTGACCCAACATAACTTTATTATGGTCATAGTATGATTTCCCTCATTATTTTGGATTTTCCATAATAAGCGTAGTGTTAAGTCCCACTCTAAATGTACCTTCAGTCTTTTTTTTATAACCTTTTTCTTTAGCCCACCTAATTAAACTATTATTAAAAAAAGTTATAGCTCATCGTAATTTTAAGTTGAAAAATAAAAGAGTCGGATCGAGTTGAAATGTATAAGGATTATTTATTTGGCATGCCCCCCACACGTCAGTAGGCTCAAATTAAAATTATACCCATCCCTCTAGGGTGATGTGATTTTTTTTTATTTTTAGCTTTAATTGTAGGAAAGTGAAGTTGAAAATTTGTCAGTTGTTTGAACTCAAATGTATCCTTAACAAATTAAACGAAGAAAAAATTTGGGACTACAGTTTTTCTTTAGTTGCCGGAAAACTATGTTTTTCTCAGATTTCGTATAATTTAACAGAAACCCCTAAATTCATAAAAAACTGTTATCAAACCATTATGACATTTTTATGTATATCTATTCAGGATGATACTATTAAGTTTTGATACTAAAACTTAAACATATAATTTGACCACTCTTGAAATTTTTTACACAAAAATCCAGACAAATTGTTTAGCTTCGATGTGGAGCAGAGATGCTATTGGTTTTTTTCCAGAGGGGGGGGGGGGGGGGTAAAGGTAAAAAAAGTTGCATTTATTTATTGAGCTAGATCGGTGCGGGCTGGGTAGAATTGGACTGAAAATATTTTTAAATACTAACTTAACATTCTTCTACATCGATAAAAGTAGGAATTTCAATCTAATTCGAAATGTATATTATTATACAACAATTCGAATACGCAAATCTTTAAAAATAATATATTTATATAATTATTGAAACATCAAGATGCTACCGTGTAAGAAATAAAATAGGTCAAACATTTAAATGTTAAAACAACTGCAAAACAAAATATGTTAAGAAAAACACCTCGTTTTCGATAAAAAAAAACCCCATACAAATTATTTTTATAGAATACGAAGATTCTTATAATATTCAAAGTTTGTGATACCTATAGGAACTTACCATTTGTTTACATTACAACAGTCGCTGTGAAAAACAGCTTTGGTTTGATAAACAATAATACAAATAAAATAAAAATATAAACAATAATAAAAAAATATATTTTGTGTATTAATGTTGTAAATAAAAAACGAGTAAAAAAACCACAAAATTATTGTTTATGGTTCTAGAACTTAGTTTAATACAGCTAAACTATACCTTTTTTAAAGCAACTTATTTATTCAAGTGTCCCATCAAAATTAATAACATATTATGAGTCATGTTAAGTTTTTCACACAAGTGGTGTAAAGTTTACAGTTTACTCTGTTACCGTTAGATTCAAAACATGTAAATTAATCATTATTCCAAGAACTAGGAATGATTAACAAAGACTAGTAAATGTCTAAAATTTAATTTATTTTAGTTTGATATCGTTCGACGAAAAAATATACGATTCAATCAGTATTATAAAGGGCTAGGAATGATTATTAAAGACTAGTCAATTGCGTGTTATTTTAACATATTGTTTAATAATGTAATAGACTTTTACAGTAAATGTAAAATTTACAATAAAAATAAAAAATATTATTTTATTAAAGTAAAATAGTTTGTTATAACATTTTTGTATCTAAATGTTTATACTATTTAATTTCTCGCATTTTAGAACCCTGTTGTTACAATAATTAAAAATATATTTTTAAATTTGCATATAATACTACCACTTTTTCTTAAAAATCTTTAAGCAATACACTAAAAATACAAATAAAATCTTTACTGATTTAGGAAATATGTATTTCCTCAAACATATTACGTATTGTTTAAAGATTTTTAAGAAAAAGTGGTAGTATTATATGCAAATTTAAAAATATATTTTTAATTATTATAACATCAGGGTTCTGAAATGCGAGAAAATAAATGGTATAAACATTTAGATACAAAAATGTTATAACAAACTATTTTACTTTAATAAAATAATATATTTTATTTTTATTGTAAATTTTACATTCACCGTAAAAAGTTATTACATTATTACATTATTAAACAATATGATAAAATAACACGCAATTGACTAGTCTTTAATAATCATTCCAAGCCCTTTATAATACTGATTGAATCATATATTTTTTCGTCGAACGATATCAAACTAAAATAAATTAAAGTTTAGACATTATCTAGTCTTTGTTAATTATTCCTAGTTCTTATAATAATGATTTAATTACATGTTTTGAATCTAACGGTAACAGAGTAAACTGTAAACTTTACACCACTTGTGTGAAAAACTTAACATGACTCATAATATGTTATTAATTTTGATGGGACACTTAAATAAATAAGTTGCTTAAAAAAAGGTATAGTTTAGCTGTATTAAACTAGGTTCTAGAACCATAAACAATAATTTTGTGGTTTTTTTACCCGTTTTTTATTTGCAACAATTGTACACAAAGTAAATTTTTTTTGGCCAACTATTTTCGCAAACAATGAACACATACTGCATACACAACAATAATACATTAACAATGAACAATGTACACTCCCTCCACTTACCAAATGAGACAAATAGTTTTGTGCAACGCATATCTTTGTATATAAGGTAAGCGATTGTACTGTTGCTCTAGTATAGTATTTACCTTCTTTGGAGTTTGACTTTAACTTAAAATCCAAAAGTTCAATTTTTATTTTGCATTTCAAAGTTCATATATTTTAAGATACTATTAGAGTATAATTTCTTAAACAAAATGAATTTTAAATTTATTATTTTGATTGTAATAACCGTATTTTTCATTAAAATGTCAACGTATACAGGTACATAAAAAAACACTTAGTATACAAACGCAAAAAAAAATGTACTCTATCTTTGTAGCAAAAAAAAAAGTGTATTCTTATATATATAGTCATTAAGTTATTCATATTATAATAATCCTTTTTTAATGTTTCAATTGTTAATGGAATATTTAAAAAAAAAATCGTTCTATTGTTTTACGCTGATCTGATTTCAATGACTGATATAACTTTTTTTTTTCATAATGTATAATAGCAGTTTTAAAAAACTTCATATACCTTTATAATAATATTTAAGTAAACAATTGTTAACCCATATTAAATAGGAAATTGAAAACCAAAAATTTAGGAATGTTTGTTAGGTACTGTTAATAAATAAATAAATAAATACAAATCTTTGATATATATATATATATATATATATATAAATTATAATTATATATTTATATGATATAATTATTATAACTATATCATTTTCTTTATCGACTAAAAAAATATTTTATGTATTACTTATACGTGAAACATGTATATGGCTATAATAAAACTATACGCTTTTGGATTAAAATTTAAAATATATAAATTATACATAAGGATAAAAAAAGTATTCAAGTAATTTTTTTTTCAATTTTTTAGTTCAACCGATGCCATTGGGTAAGTTAATAGATATTATCAGTTTATGTGCTTTACAAATATTCTAGCAGTTTTATAATTGTTTTCAATAAAGCTTAAAATATGTATAAAATGCTACAAATGCCTTAAATTGTCGAAATAAGAATACGTTTGCCAAGCTCATAAACATATTATATAATTTTTTATATCCAGTTATAAAATTACATGTGGCTATAATAATAAAAGGTTTTTATTAATATTAAAATATATAATTCATAAGAATAAAAAGAAATATTTAAGTAATTTTTTTTCGATATTTCAGATTGCCGGGTTAATGGTAAGTTAATTGATAATTTCGGTTTATAAGCTTTACAAATTTACTAGCAGTTTTAAAATTATTTTTAATAAAGCTTGAAGAATAAATAAAATGCTACAAATGCCTTAAATTGTGGAAAATAAGAATACGTTTGCCATGTTCATTAACATATTGTATAATTTTTCATATCCAATTATAATATTATTTTAAGAATATTACATATGGCTATAAGAAAATTAAATGGTTTTGGATCAAAATAAATATAAATAATTTAGACGTGATGCACTAGGATAAAATAAAATATTTAAATAATTTTTTTTTTGATTTTTCAGTGAAGACACAAAGAATAATATCTGGACCACGGGAGGAAGAAGAAAATGCACAACCACCACAACAACCACTACCAGCACCACAACCACAACCAGCACAACGACCAGTACCACGACCAGCACAAATACCAGTACCACGACCAGGAGTACGACCAGCACCACCACCATAAAAGTGTAATTCAATATGTAATTTTATCATTTGTTTTTCAAATGACTGAATTAATGCTGAAAATGTTTATTTTTTATATAACCGATTATTTTACACAAAATAGGTTGATATTTTAAAATCACAATTATTTCAAAATTAAAACAATGGATACTAGTAAATCTTAAGATTTTATTTAAATGGAAACGCCTTGTACTTAATAATTTATAAAGGAACATAACTTAATTTGAATTAAAATTCGTGTGTAAACTAATTTTAAATAAACGATTTTTTTTACACAATATTTTAATATATATATATATTTTTTTTTAGCTAAAAACTAACCCCCGCTAAATTTACAAACAAAACTGCAGTATCCAAGATCCGTGTCATATTCTCAAAATTCATATGCTTACTTATATATGTGTATATTGTAAAATGTTTATCTTTGTTTATCATAATTGTGTTTCAACCTTCAGATTTTTACTAATAACAATGTATCCCAAATAACATATATTTTGTTACCTATCATATAACTTATACTATGTATATTATATATATGTATATATATATATATATCTACTAATAAAAAGAATATTCATCGAATAAGTAAATTTGTGTTTTATTGTCAAATCTTTTCCTACAATTTGTTTTTACTTCTGATTCCTCATCTTATTTTTAGTCTTTATAATACAATTTCTATGGAAGTGCGGTAAATAGTGTCAATTGTGGAACTTAATAAGTTATAACAATTATAAATATACAATTTATAATTAATTTTGAATATTTACTATTTATACTCTTTATGCACTTGATTTAATGTTGATGCTTTGTCTGGTTAGGTTAGGTTAAACATATATGTAATGGGCAGTACGGCAAATGTATTTTAGCTTTAAAAAAACATGATTCCAGTAACAAAATTAATATTAAATATAATATATCTTTACATTTATCTTAATATTTCTACTATTGCTAAACTTGTCTGTTATTTAAATACATTAAAAAAATAAAACTTATGCTGTATAACACCAAATTGTATTTGTCATTTGTTTACATTGCAAGTCATTGCGAAAATTATGGTATTTTATGTACGATAACGTAAAGATGGGTTTTGTACAACACAAATATTAATTTACCAAAAATTTAAAATTCAACTTAATTGTATGTAAATGATTAAAGACAGGGGGGGGAGGGTTATGGGATCTAAAACACTTCTCTTACGTACTTAAATTGTGTAAAATAAAACTGTAATTTTATGAATACATTTTTTTAAAAATAATATAATCGCCTACGTATTGTTTTGAAAATGTAAACTTTAACTATATGGCTATTGCTTATCATATATATTTGAAGTGATTTTTTTTTCTAGCCCTCTATTTTTCATTTCTACCTCTGCCTGCATGTTACTATAAGTCTTAAGTGGTGAAACCACAATAATTGATAAAGATATTTACTATCTATACCAAATGAGACAAATAGTTTTGTGCAACGCATATCTTTGTATATAAGGTAAGCGATTGTACTGTTGCTCTAGTATAGTATTTACCTTCTTTGGAGTTTGACTTTAACTTAAAATCCAAAAGTTCAATTTTCATTTTGCGTTTCAAAATTCATACATTTTAAGTTACTATTAGAGTATAGTTTCTTAAACAAAATGAATTTTAAATATATTATTTTGATTGTAATATCCGTATTTTTCATTATAATTTCAACGTATACAGGTACATAAAAAAACAATTAGTATATAAATGTTTAAAAAAATGTTTATTGTTTTAAACATTTATTTAAATAATATAATTTTAGTATGACATCTGATAATTTTTTCGAAAAATTAAATTTATATAAACATTTTAAACGTTTGATCTTTATTAATTAATTTATGTTTTCCAAATCGATTTTTTATGTTTTAGGTGTTGATGGAGGTAAGTTTAAAGTTAATAATATAATAGCAGTTTCAAATGACCTAACCTACATTTAAAACAATATTTAAGTTATTACCATATTACAAAATTATTTTTTGTGTTTTCGTTGATAAAAATGACCGTACTCATAAATAAAACTATATATTTATTAGTAATATTATACATTTTATTTATCCTGCAATAATTTTATTTGAAAAATATAACTTGTGGCTAAAATAAAATTTAACGCTTTTGGATCAAAATTAAAATACGTAAATTATCATTTAATATTTCAGGTGACCCAGAACCTCCTAGTAAGTCTTTAATACTTCGCCGTAATTTATATATGTTAAGTAAATAAGTGAAATAGAAAATAGATTTTTATTTTTCGTTTCTCAAATGACTGTAAGCTGAAAATTAATATGAGGTTTTGTGCTTTACTAATATACTAGAAGTTTTAAAATGATTTCCAATAAAGCTTAAAATGTGTATAAAATGCTACAAATGCCTTACATCATTGAAAATAAAAATAAGTTTTCCATGTTAATGAGCATAATATATAATTCTGTTTATCTAGAAATAACGTTATTTTAAACATATTACTTGAGGCTAAAATAAAATTAATCGCTTTTGGATCAAAATTAAAATATGTAATTTATCATTTAATATTTCAGCTGACCCAAATGCTCCTGGTAAGTCTTTCATACTTTGCTATAATTTTTATATGTTAAGTTAAATAAGTGAAATTGAATAAAGATAATTTTTTTTCGTTTTTCAAATGACTGTAAGCTGAAAATTAATATGAGGTTTTGTGCTATACTAATATACTAGAAGTTTTAAAATGATTTCCAATAAAGCTTAAAATGTGTATAAAATGCTACAAATGCCTTACATTATTGAAAATAAAAATAAGTTTTCCATGTTAATGAGCATAATATATAATTCTGCTTATCTAGAATTAATGTTTTTTTAAAAATATTACTTGTGGCTAAAATAAAATCAACCGCTTTTGGATCAAAATTAAAATACGTAAATTAAATATAATGCATTGGGATAGAAAAATATATTTAAGGTATTTTTTCGATATTTCAGATAAGGAAGAACCTGGTAAGTCTTTGATACTAATATGTTATATAAGTTTAATTGAGTATAGACTTTTCTTATTTGTTTTTCATATGACTTGGATGATAATATCAGTTTTTGTGCTTTACAATGATACTAGCAGTTTAAAAATTATTTTTCAATAAGGCTAAAAGTGTATATAAAATGCTACAAATGTTTTACATTTTTGAAAATAAGAATAAGTTTTCCGTGTTAATGGGCATAATACATAATATTGTATCTCCAGTCATAATGTTATTTTAAAAGTATTACTTGTGGCTAAAATAAAAATAGAACCTTTTGGATCAAATTAAAATTATGTAATTTATACATGATGCATAGGTATAGAAAAATAAATTTAAGACTTTTTTTTTTTATATTTCAGATCCGGAATTACGTAAGTCTTTGATACTTTACTATAATTTATATATATTAAGTTAAAAAAGTGAGATGGAATATAGATTTTTATTTTCGTTTTCCAAATGACTGTAAGCTGAAAATTAATATGAAGTTTTGTGCTATACTAATATAAAAAATACAAATAACATTAATTATATACTAGAAGTTTTAAAATGATTTCCAATAAAGCTTAAAATGTGTATAAAATGCTTTAAATTATTGACTATAAGAATGAATCTACCATGTTTATTAGCAATACTATATAATTAGTTGAAGACTAACTGAAGGTTTGGTAAAAGTATATATAAAATAGTTGTATGGCTGAATGGTTGATGAATCTGAATGAAATGAATGCAGATTACATAGTGTGTATAGAAAGTATACAAATTGTATAGAAAGTGTGTATAAAATGCTACAAATGCCTTACATTGTTGAAATAAGAATAAGTTTGCTATGTTCCTGAGCATATAATTATGGTAAATTCTATGTGTAGTTAAACATTTATTTAAAAACTTTAATTTGTGGCTAACAAAGTTAAACGCTTTAGATCAACAATTAAAAATAATTATACCAATACATAGGTACTTATAAATTAACAATAAAATAGACAAAATAAGTATTTCGGTTATTTTTCGATGTTTTAGAAATTAAGACAGGAACTTATACAGATCGAGCCCGCTAACGACAACGGTTTTAACCAAATAAGCTGCAATATCCAAGATCCCTGTAACATTCTGAAAAAAATTTGCTTACTGATTTGTATAAATTTAAAAATGTTCTTCTTTGTTAATCATAATTATCTTTGAAACTTTAAAATATTCTAATAACAATGTATTCCAAATAACATATTTTGTTAACTGTCAATTATATGATAGGTCCATTACATAATAATTGTCTACCAATAAAAATAGTATTCACCGGATAAAAAAATGTGTTATTTTATTATCTAATAAAATTCAACTATTTGTTTTTGCTTCTAATTCCTCCTCTTACTATCAATTTTTTACTATAAAATGTCTATGAAAATGCGGTAAGTTGTGTCAATTGTCTAAATTTATATGTTATAACAAATATAAAAATATAATTCATTTTGATTACTTACTATCTTTACTCCATAGAAAATGTTGTTTTTTGGGCCATCAGAGCCTAATCATCTAACGTGTGTGCGAGTGAATTTTACAAATATCTCAAACATGTTTTATTACAATTTAGTTAATTTAAAAGAAATACCATAATATCGTGTTGGAGTTGGCTGGGGAATTCCTTCTCATATTTATTTTATTTTAAATTGGTAAAGATACTACTTCGAAATTCTAAGTTGGTAGTTATCGCAGTTACAAAACATGTAAATAAATAAAAGTACATCATTGTAAATTAATACCTACTTTTACACTCCGCATCAAAGCTGAAAATCGAATAATAATAATGTTTATACGATTCATAACATAATATTTACAAAAAATACCAAATGATAAACATTTTTAAGTTTGTTTATAAACTAAACACATTTTTCTTGAATTGATCTTTAATGTTGAAAAAATATTACTCTTATAAAACCATAATAAACATAGTTTCGAAACGTAACATAAATAACACAATCATACCGAGTACGTTTTAAAAAACAACTTGTTTTCGGTAAATAATATTCGTTCACCTTATAATATGTTATTTTATTTGAAGATTTGGCGCGTTCGCACTTTATAGCAACATATAATAAAAATTATATTATATTATAAAAAGATTTTAGGAAATGATAAAGAAAAATTATTTTACGAGAAATTTCATGTCTATGGAGTTATATTAGATAGTGGCAATCCTCATCAGTGTAGTACTTTCATTTTCGTTTAAATATTACATTAAGAGGATTGATTTTAAATTTTCATTAAAAAAAGTCAGTTTCTTGTAATTAAATAAATGAAATTTGAAAATTCGTTATTATTAAAAATAATGTTTTCACATAAAAAATTAAAAATCCGTTTCTGACATATCCGTATCTAAAGAACTTATATCTCTCACGGAACAGATAATCCTAAGTAGTCAAAAAATTGTCAGGCTTTTTGGTCTAAATTGTCAAAACAACAAACCGCATTCAATTCCCATAACTGGATACCTAATGACTTCAACATTTGATGGGGTTATTCGTTAGACTTGGCAATGCGGGTCTAAACCTATAGACTACATCTGTTGTGTCACAAACAAATAAGTACAAAAAATTAAAAAATCTGTAATTAAACATTTTTCGTTATTGAGCCTTGAGGTAACCTCAAAAAATCAAATAACACGAATATAAACGCATTGCATTTCTATAAAATGACTCATATTTCTATTTAATTGTTTTCAACGAATCTACAGTGGCGCAAACCTAGGGAGGTCGAAAGTACTTGTCCCTCGCGCTTCATTTATTTAGTTGATAGGTAGGTAGGTGGTTGGAAACAGAGTTAAATATTAAGCGATCGAGTATAATATACTAATATAAACAAGTCAAAATTTATGTTTTCTATACAATCAAATTAAACGTAATATAAAGTAATAATTATAAACTATTACATTAGGACAATTTAATCAATTCGCAACAAACAAAATGGATTGTTATAACACGTTGCGCCATTTGTGCTTGGGCGTCAACTGTCAATATTATATTTTCTTAAGCTGTAAACAATAGTGGTGTCAGTCACATTAACCTTAATTAGAGGAAAACGAGTTTAATAAAAACTATTGTATTGTAACAACCCTGTAGCCCTGTACGTATGTATTGCAGGCTGTTTGAGTCTTGTCACAATCGTGGTGATAGGTTTTTAGATATTTAATAGAATAACTTCAGAGTAAATCACAAACATTTAATTTAATATACTTATAAAACATGTACAACGACAAACAGTTAATAGCATAAGTTCAGTATGCTTCAAAAATATGATGATTAAGACAATTATAAGCCGCTTAAGACTTCAAAAGAAGATGATAGGTAGAAACTTCAAGTGTAGTGTGTCGTGGTCCCAGCACATCTGCCCTGCTATGACTGAAGTTCTCCCATATATGCTGGTCCGCTCGCTGAATGGCCGTGGGAATCCTCGCAATTATCGAAAGTCCGCGCGTGGATGACCTCGCTCGCCCATGACATCCGCTAATGTCAACGGTGGAGGAAGGGTAGAGGCATGAGAGTGCAGCCTTCGCATGGTCGAAATTGGCTAGCTTCGATGTGAGATTCGCACGGTAGTTGCCAAAAACGTTAAGTTCCTTTTAGTGGTTGGCCTCGTTGTTGAGGTCAACTGTGAACAGAATTACAAGTTGTCTGCTTTCGCAAGATGCTGTAATGACCTTTTGGGTCTGATGTGAAATCGGCACGTGTAGTACATTCATATTTAGCAATATTTAACAATGAGAAGTTATATAATATAATATATAGATATATGTATATGTTAGTCCTGATAAGTTGTACAATGTAATATATATATATATATATGTATCTATTAGCCCTGAAAAGGGTGGGTCCTTAACAGCATTGACGTTGTATTATAAACTTGTAGTGTGCTGAAATAGAGTGTGCTTTTATTAATACAATATATTTTTAAATCAGTGCACTAAGCAAAATCGCCGCCCCGGTAGAACAATGACATAACTGCAATAATTGAAATTTTACAGGAGAACCAAACAACCAAATTTTTTTCACTAAAATGTTAATAATTCATGAATGCACAATTAATTATTACAACTATAGTTACGTCGTTTTTCTACCTTATGCGTTCGCTATACCTAAACACATTGAAGCATTTAGTCGGTTTTACCAAATTTTGCAGTTGTGTCATTGTTCTACTGGGGCGGCGATATGTACTTGTAAGTATAATGTACTCTCGAGCATAAACCATACAAATCCGTTATAGATTATTATTGATTGTGATTTATATAACAACAATAATTGAGTAACGATTATATATTATACTGTGTAATAATCACACGTTATATGTAGCCTCAGATAAGGATAGGGCCTAAGTGTACTAGAAAATATTGTTATTGTGTCATTTCATGCCTAATCACCTAAATTGTCAGCGAGTGGATTTTCTAAAGACAAACATTGCATGCGGAGTAAAAATATGATTATTTGAAGTTCGTTGTAAGATGGTCTTACACACTAATCTTTTAAAAGTCCCTCCTGACCATTACTTGGACATTTAAATATTTTTATTTGTCTGTTAGTTGAAACATTGACCTCGAGTTAGTATATTTTGTACTATTAATTATATTAAAATCCATTACAGATCACAGTAATTGAAACTGTTTATTTATTTCAAAAGTCAGTTAGTGTATCTGCTATTGTCTATGATTTTAAGTTTATAATCTTCGATAGTAATATAATATAGATATTTTCTACGAAAAGCTTATTCTTGTTTTTTTTGTAACTCTATTATGGTTTATGATAACATAGAAGTTGACACTATTTACAATAGCCTACGTATGTAATGGTGTTTTTAAATATGTATATTTTACCATAGTATTATTCAACATTATGTACTCTATTGTCAAGAATAAATAAAGAAACAAAAAAAACACGGTTTCGCTTATACTACCTACAAAATCTATGCATGTGAGCTACAAGAAAAAATATATTTTAAAATTGTATTACAATTGACCTAATTTAAAAGGAATAACATATCGTGTTGAATTTGCCTGTTAAATTCATAATAATATAATGTAGATATTATATACAAGAAGCTTAGTCATGTTTTCCTTGTAACTCTATTGTGGTTTATGATAACATAGAAGTTGACACAATTTACAATGTAAACAATTGTTACTATCCATAAAATACATAAGTCGTATCCAGTAACGTAGTCAGACATTTTTGGGACGCATATCCAGTATATAGTTATAGAAATCCTTCTAAAAAATAGCTTATAGTTTGTATTTTGATGACGTGTGATTATCACTATGCCCCTCGTCCCAGAATTTATTGATTTTAAATGATTATTCCATTTTACAACTCATATTTAAACATGATTTTAGTATTTTCGTTTTGTTAACAAAACAGAATACGTTTCAAAAAACAACTTGTTCTTGGTAAACAACAAATCATATAGCATGGTATTTTTAATGAAGATTTTGCGTGTAGGCACAAAAGTGTAATGTAGAACTATAGACATTTTGCTTTTTGCCAAATATGAAAACTTGTAAAGGTAAAATAGGACGATTCTTACCGGTATTTGTCATATTGTAAAATAATGTATTTAATGTATTGAAATGTAACGTGGGATTTGTACAACACAACCATTTCAGCTAAAATGTATAATATAAGCTGTATTAATAAACTATACTTAAAATAGTGATAATTAAACTCAAGGACCTGCGTCCTTATCTTTTTGTCTTAAAGAGTGAAATAAGTAATTGGAACGGTTTGTTTTATATATTTCAGGCGTAATTTCAGGAGCTGGAAATTAGTCTGAAGATAATATGTCAAACATACCTACAAACCACAACATGTGTAAAAAAAAAACCATAGTCCAAATTTGGTTTTAAAAGCAAATTTTTATAAAATTAATTATTCACAATGTGACGATGTACAAAAAGTACATAAAATTATGTGTACGTTTGCAATTACTTATTTTTTCATTATTCAAATAGACATTTGGATTCTTTCAATTTAGTTAAATCTTTTATATGCACATAAGCTATTGCTACATTTATTATTACAATATGAACAAATTAAAAAATATGTGTGAACTATAAAACAAGATATACGTAGGTCCAAAAACATTTTTTTAAGTATTGTTATTGGTTTTTACTTTTTATACCAACGTTGTATTCGCTATATTTTTTAAAAATATGGTACAAATTCAAACGATAAGAAACACAATTAATAAAACTAGATTTGTCAAAATGCAACTTGTTCTTCCTAAAAAAAAAAAAAATTATAAAACTAAAAAAATTGTAATTATAAAATACAATAGATCTTTTAAGGGGCCTCTACACTAGCATTTATACTAAAACTTAACATTAAGCTAAAATGTATTTATTAAAAAAGAAGGATCTATTTTGATATTTCATTTTTATATCGCATGTATAGTATCTTTTTTTGTAGAAAAACATAGGTTAACTAACCTAACCTAACATAGGTTAAAAGGCAAGCTGAGTCATTTGTGAATCTTTTAAGCCACAGTAGAGCCATATTGGTTGGGTATTTTTGGCAAAAAAATTCAGTTTTTTGTAAATTTTGAGCTAGGTCGAAATTTTGGTTTTTTCATCATTTCGACCATTTAAATCACTCAAATCGGCAATTTGACTATATAATCTGAATGCTGACAAAATATTCTTGAGTTTGGTCTAGGTTTGAGCGAATTTGGTGCAGAAATGTAGAATTTATGTAGGTTTTAGTGTGTTTTTGTGTTGTTTATACCTTGGGTAAACCTAGGTTTTTCTTCCTATACACAAATATATGTACAATCAACACATATGTATAGGTTAAAAGGCAAGCTGAGTCATTTGTGAATCTTTTAAGCCACAGTAGAGCCATATTGGTTGGGTATTTTTGGCAAAAAAATTCAGTTTTTTGTAAATTTTGAGCTAGGTCGAAATTTTGGTTTTTTCATCATTTCGACCATTTAAATCACTCAAATCGGCAATTTGACCATATTCTCGGATTGCTGACAAAATTCTCTTGAGTTTGGTCTAGGTTTGAGCGGATTTGGTGCAGAAATGTAGAATTTATGTAGGCTTTAGTGTGTTTTTGTGTTTGACATACCTTGGGTAAACCTAGGTTTTTCTTCCTATACAAAAATATATGTACAATCAACACACGTGTATAGGTTAAAAGGCAAGCTGAGACATTTGTAAATCTTTTAAGCCACAGTACAGCCATATTGGAGTGGTATTTTTGGAATAAAATTCAGTTTTTTGAAAATTTTGAGCTAGGTCGATATTTTGGTTTTTTCACAATTTTGACAATTTATTTCACATAAATCTGCAATTTGACCATATATTCTGATTGTTGACAAAATTCATGGTAACCTAGGTTACCACAACCATGGTATCCTAGTTTACCACAACCATGGTAACCTAGATAACCACAACCACGGTAACCTAGGTTACCACAACCATGGTAACCTAGGTAACCACAACCATAGTAACCTATGTAACCACAACCACGGTAACCTTGGTAACCACAACCACGGTAACCTAGGTAACCACAACCAGGGTAACCTAGGTTACCACAACCAAGGATAAGTTCAAAAATGAGTTCAAAGTCAAGGTTGAGTTAGAGGTCAAGGTCAAGAATCAGGTCAAAATCGGAGAATAGGTCAAAAACAAGGTCGAGGTCAATATTAAAGATAAAGTCAAGGGGATAAATGAGGTCAAAGTCGAGTTAGAGGTCAAGGTCTAGAAGGAGGCCAAAGTCGAGATAGAGGTCAAAGTCAAAATGAAGGCTGGGTTCGAGGTCAAAGTCAAGGTCAAGTAAGAGGTCAAAGTCGGGATAGAGGTCAAAGTTTAGGTCAAGTTAGAGGTCAAGGTCAAAAACGAGGTCAAAGTCGGGACAGAGGTCAAAGCCAAGGTCAAGTTAGAGGTCAAAGTCTTGATAGAGGTCAAAGTCAAGGTCAAGTAAGAGGTCATGTTCGGGAAAGAGGTCAAAGTCAAGGTCAAGTTAGAGGTTCAGGTCAAGAATGAGGTCAAAGTCGGGTCAGAGGTCAAAGCCAAGGTCAAGTTAGAGGTCAAAGTCTTGATAGAGGTCAAAGTCAAGGTCAAGTAAGAGGTCATGTTCGGGATAGAGGTCAAAGTTAAGGTCGAGTTAGAGGTCAAAGTCGGGATAGAGGTCAAAGCCAAGGTCAAGTTAGAGGTCAAGGTCAAAAAGGAGGTCAAAGTCGGGACAGAGGTCAAAGCCAAGGTCAAGAATGAGGTCAAAGTCGAAGTAGAGGTCAAAGTCAAAGTCGAGTTAGAGGTCAAGGTCTAGAAGGAGGTCAAAGTCGAGATAGAGGTCAAAGTCAAGGTGAAGGCTGGGTTCGAGGTCAAAGTCAAGGTCAAGTAAGAGGTCAAAGTCGGGATAGAGGTCAAAGTCAAGGTCAATTTAGAGGTCAAGGTCAAAAACGAGGTCAAAGTCGGGACAGAGGTCAAAGCCAAGGTCAAGTTAGAGGTCAAAGTCTTGATAGAGGTCAAAGTCAAGGTCAAGTAAGAGGTCATGTTCGGGATAGAGGTCAAAGTTAAGGTCGGGTTAGAGGTCAAAGTCGGGATAGAGGTCAAAGCCAAGGTCAAGTTAGAGGTCAAGGTCAAAAACGAGGTCAAAGTCGGGTCAGAGGTCAAAGCCAAGGTCAAGTTAGAGGTCAAAGTCTTGATAGAGGTCAAAGTCAAGGTCAAGTAAGAGGTCATGTTCGGGATAGAGGTCAAAGTTAAGGTCGAGTTAGAGGTCATGTTCGGGATAGAGGTCAAAGTTAAGGTCGAGTTAGAGGTCAAAGTCGGGAAAGAGGTCAAAGCCAAGGTCGAGTTAGAGGTCAAGGTCAAAAACGAGGTCAAAGTCGGGACAGAGGTCAAAGCCAAGGTCAAGAATGAGGTCAAAGTCGAAGTAGAGGTCAAAGTCAAAGTCGAGTTAGAGGTCAAGGTCTAGAAGGAGGCCAAAGTCGAGATAGAGGTCAAGGTCAAAAACGAGGTCAAAGTCGGGATAGAGGTCAAAGTTAAGGTCGAGTAAGAGGTCAAAGTCGGGATAGAGGTCAAAGCCAAGGTCAAGTTAGAGGTCAAAGTCAAGGTCAAGTAAGAGGTCAAGGTCAAAATGAGGTCAAAGTCGGGTCAGAGGTCAAAGCCAAGGTCAAGTAAGTGGTCAAAGTCTTGATAGAGGTCAAAGTCAAGGTCAAGTAAGAGGTCATGTTCGGGATAGAGGTCAAAGTTAAGGTCGAGTTTGAGGTCAAAGTCGGGATAGAGGTCAAAGGCAAGGTCAAGTTAGAGGTTAAGGTCAAGAATGAGGTCAAAGTCGGGTCAGAAGTCAAAGCCAAGGTCAAGTTAGAGGTCAAAGTCTTGATAGAGGTCAAAGTCAAGGTCAAGTAAGAGGTCATGTTCGGGATAGAGGTCAAAGTTAAGGTCGAGTTAGAGGTCAAAGTCGGGATAGAGGTCAAAGCCAAGGTCAAGTTAGAGGTCAAAGTCAAGGTCAAGTAAGAGGTCAAGGTCAAGAATGAGGCCAAAGACAAGATAGAGGTCAAAGCCAAGGTCAAGAATGAGGTCAAAGTCGAAGTAGAGGTCAAAGTCAAAGTCGAGTTAGAGGTCAAGGTCTAGAAGGAGGTCAAAGTCGAGATAGAGGTCAAAGTCAAGGTGAAGGCTGGGTTCGAGGTCAAAGTCAAGGTCAAGTAAGAGGTCAAAGTCGGGATAGAGGTCAAAGTCAAGGTCAATTTAGAGGTCAAGGTCAAAAACGAGGTCAAAGTCGGGACAGATGTCAAAGCCAAGGTCAAGTTAGAGGTCAAAGTCTTGATAGAGGTCAAAGTCAAGGTCAAGTAAGAGGTCATGTTCGGGATAGAGGTCAAAGTTAAGGTCGGGTTAGAGGTCAAAGTCGGGATAGAGGTCAAAGCCAAGGTCAAGTTAGAGGTCAAGGTCAAAAACGAGGTCAAAGTCGGGACAGAGGTCAAAGCCAAGGTCAAGTTAGAGGTCAAAGTCTTGATAGAGGTCAAAGTCAAGGTCAAGTAAGAGGTCATGTTCGGGATAGAGGTCAAAGTTAAGGTCGAGTTAGAGGTCAAAGTCGGGACAGAGGTCAAAGCCAAGGTCAAGAATGAGGTCAAAGTCGAAGTAGAGGTCAAAGTCAAAGTCGAGTTAGAGGTCAAGGTCTAGAAGGAGGTCAAAGTCGAGATAGAGGTCAAAGTCAAGGTGAAGGCTGGGTTCGAGGTCAAAGTCAAGGTCAAGTAAGAGGTCAAAGTCGGGATAGAGGTCAAAGTCAAGGTCAATTTAGAGGTCAAGGTCAAAAACGAGGTCAAAGTCGGGACAGAGGTCAAAGCCAAGGTCAAGTTAGAGGTCAAAGTCTTGATAGAGGTCAAAGTCAAGGTCAAGTAAGAGGTCATGTTCGGGATAGAGGTCAAAGTTAAGGTCGGGTTAGAGGTCAAAGTCGGGATAGAGGTCAAAGCCAAGGTCAAGTTAGAGGTCAAGGTCAAAAACGAGGTCAAAGTCGGGTCAGAGGTCAAAGCCAAGGTCAAGTTAGAGGTCAAAGTCTTGATAGAGGTCAAAGTCAAGGTCAAGTAAGAGGTCATGTTCGGGATAGAGGTCAAAGTTAAGGTCGAGTTAGAGGTCATGTTCGGGATAGAGGTCAAAGTTAAGGTCGAGTTAGAGGTCAAAGTCGGGATAGAGGTCAAAGCCAAGGTCGAGTTAGAGGTCAAGGTCAAAAACGAGGTCAAAGTCGGGACAGAGGTCAAAGCCAAGGTCAAGAATGAGGTCAAAGTCGAAGTAGAGGTCAAAGTCAAAGTCGAGTTAGAGGTCAAGGTCTAGAAGGAGGCCAAAGTCGAGATAGAGGTCAAGGTCAAAAACGAGGTCAAAGTCGGGATAGAGGTCAAAGTTAAGGTCGAGTAAGAGGTCAAAGTCGGGATAGAGGTCAAAGCCAAGGTCAAGTTAGAGGTCAAAGTCAAGGTCAAGTAAGAGGTCAAGGTCAAAATGAGGTCAAAGTCGGGTCAGAGGTCAAAGCCAAGGTCAAGTAAGTGGTCAAAGTCTTGATAGAGGTCAAAGTCAAGGTCAAGTAAGAGGTCATGTTCGGGATAGAGGTCAAAGTTAAGGTCGAGTTTGAGGTCAAAGTCGGGATAGAGGTCAAAGCCAAGGTCAAGTTAGAGGTTAAGGTCAAGAATGAGGTCAAAGTCGGGTCAGAAGTCAAAGCCAAGGTCAAGTTAGAGGTCAAAGTCTTGATAGAGGTCAAAGTCAAGGTCAAGTAAGAGGTCATGTTCGGGATAGAGGTCAAAGTTAAGGTCGAGTTAGAGGTCAAAGTCGGGATAGAGGTCAAAGCCAAGGTCAAGTTAGAGGTCAAAGTCAAGGTCAAGTAAGAGGTCAAGGTCAAGAATGAGGCCAAAGACAAGATAGAGGTCAAAGCCAAGGTCAAGAATGAGGTCAAAGTCGAAGTAGAGGTCAAAGTCAAAGTCGAGTTAGAGGTCAAGGTCTAGAAGGAGGTCAAAGTCGAGATAGAGGTCAAAGTCAAGGTGAAGGCTGGGTTCGAGGTCAAAGTCAAGGTCAAGTAAGAGGTCATGTTCGGGATAGAGGTCAAAGTTAAGGTCGGGTTAGAGGTCAAAGTCGGGATAGAGGTCAAAGCCAAGGTCAAGTTAGAGGTCAAGGTCAAAAACGAGGTCAAAGTCGGGACAGAGGTCAAAGCCAAGGTCAAGTTAGAGGTCAAAGTCTTGATAGAGGTCAAAGTCAAGGTCAAGTAAGAGGTCATGTTCGGGATAGAGGTCAAAGTTAAGGTCGAGTTAGAGGTCAAAGTCGGGATAGAGGTCAAAGCCAAGGTCAAGTTAGAGGTCAAAGTCAAGGTCAAGTAAGAGGTCTAGGTCAAGAATGAGGCCAAAGACAAGATAGAGGCCAAAGCCAAGGTCAAGAATGAGGGCAAAGTCGAAGTAGAGGTCAAAGTCAAAGTCGAGTTAGAGGTCAAGGTCTAGAAGGAGGTCAAAGTCGAGATAGAGGTCAAAGTCAAGGTGAAGGCTGGGTTCGAGGTCAAAGTCAAGGTCAAATTAGAAGTCAAAGTCGGGACAGAGGTAAAAGCCAAGGTCAAGTTAGAGGTCAAAGTCTTGATAGAGGTCAAAGTCAAGGTCAAGTAAGAGGTCTAGGTCAAGAATGAGGCCAAAGACAAGATAGAGGCCAAAGCCAAGGTCAAGAATGAGGGCAAAGTCGAAGTAGAGGTCAAAGTCAAAGTCGAGTTAGAGGTCAAGGTCTAGAAGGAGGTCAAAGTCGAGATAGAGGTCAAAGTCAAGGTGAAGGCTGGGTTCGAGGTCAAAGTCAAGGTCAAATTAGAGGTCAAAGTCGGGACAGAGGTCAAAGCCAAGTTCAAGTTAGAGGTCAAAGTCTTGATAGAGGTCAAAGTCAAGGTCAAGTAAGAGGTCATGTTCGGGATAGAGGTCAAAGTTAAGGTCGGGTTAGAGGTCAAAGTCGGGATAGAGGTCAAAGCCAAGGTCAAGTTAGAGGTCAAAGTCAAGGTCAAGTTAGAGGTTCAGGTCAAGAATGAGGTCAAAGTCGGGTCAGAGGTCAAAGCCAAGGTCAAGTTAGAGGTCAAAGTCTTGATAGAGGTCAAAGTCAAGGTCAAGTAAGAGGTCATGTTCGGGATAGAGGTCAAAGTTAAGGTCGAGTTAGAGGTCAAAGTCAAGGTCAAGTAAGAGGTCAAGGTCAAGAATGAGGCCAAAGACAAGATAGAGGTCAAAGCCAAGGTCAAGAATGAGGTCAAAGTCGAAGTAGAGGTCAAAGTCAAAGTCGAGTTAGAGGTCAAGGTCTAGAAGGAGGTCAAAGTCGAGATAGAGGTCAAAGTCAAGGTGAAGGCTGGGTTCGAGGTCAAAGTCAAGGTCAAGTAAGAGGTCATGTTCGGGATAGAGGTCAAAGTTAAGGTCGGGTTAGAGGTCAAAGTCGGGATAGAGGTCAAAGCCAAGGTCAAGTTAGAGGTCAAGGTCAAAAACGAGGTCAAAGTCGGGACAGAGGTCAAAGCCAAGGTCAAGTTAGAGGTCAAAGTCTTGATAGAGGTCAAAGTCAAGGTCAAGTAAGAGGTCATGTTCGGGATAGAGGTCAAAGTTAAGGTCGAGTTAGAGGTCAAAGTCGGGATAGAGGTCAAAGCCAAGGTCAAGTTAGAGGTCAAAGTCAAGGTCAAGTAAGAGGTCTAGGTCAAGAATGAGGCCAAAGACAAGATAGAGGCCAAAGCCAAGGTCAAGAATGAGGGCAAAGTCGAAGTAGAGGTCAAAGTCAAAGTCGAGTTAGAGGTCAAGGTCTAGAAGGAGGTCAAAGTCGAGATAGAGGTCAAAGTCAAGGTGAAGGCTGGGTTCGAGGTCAAAGTCAAGGTCAAATTAGAAGTCAAAGTCGGGACAGAGGTAAAAGCCAAGGTCAAGTTAGAGGTCAAAGTCTTGATAGAGGTCAAAGTCAAGGTCAAGTAAGAGGTCTAGGTCAAGAATGAGGCCAAAGACAAGATAGAGGCCAAAGCCAAGGTCAAGAATGAGGGCAAAGTCGAAGTAGAGGTCAAAGTCAAAGTCGAGTTAGAGGTCAAGGTCTAGAAGGAGGTCAAAGTCGAGATAGAGGTCAAAGTCAAGGTGAAGGCTGGGTTCGAGGTCAAAGTCAAGGTCAAATTAGAGGTCAAAGTCGGGACAGAGGTCAAAGCCAAGTTCAAGTTAGAGGTCAAAGTCTTGATAGAGGTCAAAGTCAAGGTCAAGTAAGAGGTCATGTTCGGGATAGAGGTCAAAGTTAAGGTCGGGTTAGAGGTCAAAGTCGGGATAGAGGTCAAAGCCAAGGTCAAGTTAGAGGTCAAAGTCAAGGTCAAGTTAGAGGTTCAGGTCAAGAATGAGGTCAAAGTCGGGTCAGAGGTCAAAGCCAAGGTCAAGTTAGAGGTCAAAGTCTTGATAGAGGTCAAAGTCAAGGTCAAGTAAGAGGTCATGTTCGGGATAGAGGTCAAAGTTAAGGTCGAGTTAGAGGTCAAAGTCGGGATAGAGGTCAAAGCCAAGGTCAAGTTAGAGGTCAAGGTCAAAAACGAGGTCAAAGTCGAGATAGAGGTCAAAGTCAAGGTGAAGGCTGGGTTCGAGGTCAAAGTCAAGGTCAAGTAAGAGGTCAAAGTCGGGATAGAGGTCAAAGTCAAGGTCAATTTAGAGGTCAAGGTCAAAAACGAGGTCAAAGTCGGGACAGAGGTCAAAGCCAAGGTCAAGTTAGAGGTCAGTCTTGATAGAGGTCAAAGTCAAGGTCAAGTAAGAGGTCATGTTCGGGGTAGAGGTCAAAGTCAAGGTCAAGTAAGAGGTCAAGGTCAAGAATGAGGCCAAAGACAAGATAGAGGTCAAAGCCAAGGTCAAGTTAGAGGTCAAAGTCAAGGTCAAGTAAGAGGTCAAGGTCAAGAATGAGGCCAAAGACAAGATAGAGGCCAAAGCCAAGGTCAAGAATGAGGTCAAAGTCGAAGTAGAGGTCAAAGTCAAAGTCGAGTTAGAGGTCAAGGTCTAGAAGGAGGTCAAAGTCGAGATAGAGGTCAAAGTCAAGGTGAAGGCTGGGTCGAGGTCAAAGTCAAGGTCAAGTAAGAGGTCAAAGTCGGGATAGAGGTCAAAGCCAAGGTCAAGTTAGAGGTCAGTCTTGATAGAGGTCAAAGTCAAGGTCAAGAATGAGGTCAAAGTCGAAGTAGAGGTCAAAGTCAAGGTCAAGTAAGAGGTCAAGGTCAAAAACGAGGTCAAAGTCGGGACAGAGGTCAAAGCCAAGGTCAAGTTAGTGGTCAAAGTCTTGATAGAGGTCAAAGTCAAGGTCAAGTAAGAGGTCATGTTCGGGATAGAGGTCAAAGTTAAGGTCGAGTTAGAGGTCAAAGTCGGGAAAGAGGTCAAAGCCAAGGTCAAGTTAGAGGTCAAAGTCAAGGTCAAGTTAGAGGTTAAGGTCAAGAATGAGGTCAAAGTCGGGTCAGAAGTCAAAGCCAAGGTCAAGTTAGAGGTCAAAGTCAAGGTCAAGTAAGAGGTCATGTTCGGGATAGAGGTCAAAGTTAAGGTCAAGTTAGAGGTCAAGGTCAAAAACGAGGTCAAAGTCGGGACAGAGGTCAAAGCCAAGGTCAAGTTAGAGGTCAAAGTCTTGATAGAGGTCAAAGTCAAGGTCAAGTAAGAGGTCATGTTCGGGATAGAGGTCAAAGTTAAGGTCGAGTTAGAGGTCAAAGTCGGGATAGAGGTCAAAGCCAAGGTCAAGTTAGAGGTCAAGGTCAAAAACGAGGTCAAAGTCGGGACAGAGGTCAAAGCCAAGGTCAAGTTAGAGGTCAAAGTCGGGATAGAGGTCAAAGCCAAGGTCAAGTTAGAGGTCAAGGTCAAGGTCAAGTAAGAGGTCATGTTCGGGATAGAGGTCAAAGTTAAGGTCGAGTTAGAGGTCAAAGTCGGGATAGAGGTCAAAGCCAAGGTCAAGTTAGAGGTCAAAGTCAAGGTCAAGTAAGAGGTCAAGGTCAAGAATGAGGCCAAAGACAAGATAGAGGTCAAAGCCAAGGTCAAGAATGAGGTCAAAGTCGAAGTAGAGGTCAAAGTCAAGGTCGAGTTAGAGGTCAAGGTCAAGAATGAGGTCAAAGTCGGGATAGAGGTCAAAGTTAAGGTCGAGTTAGAGGTCAAAGTCGGGATAGAGGTCAAAGCCAAGGTCAAGTTAGAGGTCAAAGTCAAGGTCAAGTAAGAGGTCTAGGTCAAGAATGAGGCCAAAGACAAGATAGAGGCCAAAGCCAAGGTCAAGAATGAGGGCAAAGTCGAAGTAGAGGTCAAAGTCAAAGTCGAGTTAGAGGTCAAGGTCTAGAAGGAGGTCAAAGTCGAGATAGAGGTCAAAGTCAAGGTGAAGGCTGGGTTCGAGGTCAAAGTCAAGGTCAAATTAGAGTCAAAGTCGGGACAGAGGTCAAAGCCAAGGTCAAGTTAGAGGTCAAAGTCTTGATAGAGGTCAAAGTCAAGGTCAAGTAAGAGGTCAAGGTCAAGAATGAGGCCAAAGACAAGATAGAGGTCAAAGCCAAGGTCAAGAATGAGGTCAAAGTCGAAGTAGAGGTCAAAGTCAAGGTCGAGTTAGAGGTCAAGGTCAAGAATGAGGTCAAAGTCGGGATAGAGGTCAAAGTCAAGGTCAAGTTAGAGGTCAAGGTCAAGTCAAATAGAGGTCAAAGTCGGGACAGAGGTCAAAGCCAAGGTCAAGTTAGAGGTCAAAGTCTTGATAGAGGTCAAAGTCAAGGTCAAGTAAGAGGTCATGTTCGGGATAGAGGTCAAAGTTAAGGTCGAGTTAGAGGTCAAAGTCGGGATAGAGGTCAAAGCCAAGGTCAAGTTAGAGGTCAAAGTCAAGGTCAAGTTAGAGGTTCAGGTCAAGAATGAGGTCAAAGTCGGGTCAGAGGTCAAAGCCAAGGTCAAGTTAGAGGTCAAAGTCTTGATAGAGGTCAAAGTCAAGGTCAAGTAAGAGGTCATGTTCGGGATAGAGGTCAAAGTTAAGGTCGAGTTAGAGGTCAAAGTCGGGATAGAGGTCAAAGCCAAGGTCAAGTTAGAGGTCAAGGTCAAAAACGAGGTCAAAGTCGAGATAGAGGTCAAAGTCAAGGTGAAGGCTGGGTTCGAGGTCAAAGTCAAGGTCAAGTAAGAGGTCAAAGTCGGGATAGAGGTCAAAGTCAAGGTCAATTTAGAGGTCAAGGTCAAAAACGAGGTCAAAGTCGGGACAGAGGTCAAAGCCAAGGTCAAGTTAGAGGTCAGTCTTGATAGAGGTCAAAGTCAAGGTCAAGTAAGAGGTCATGTTCGGGATAGAGGTCAAAGTCAAGGTCAAGTAAGAGGTCAAGGTCAAGAATGAGGTCAAAGACAGGATAGAGGTCAAAGCCAAGGTCAAGTTAGAGGTCAAAGTCAAGGTCAAGTAAGAGGTCAAGGTCAAGAATGAGGCCAAAGACAAGATAGAGGCCAAAGCCAAGGTCAAGAATGAGGTCAAAGTCGAAGTAGAGGTCAAAGTCAAAGTCGAGTTAGAGGTCAAGGTCTAGAAGGAGGTCAAAGTCGAGATAGAGGTCAAAGTCAAGGTGAAGGTTCGAGGTCAAAGTCAAGGTCAAGTAAGAGGTCAAAGTCGGGATAGAGGTCAAAGCCAAGGTCAAGTTAGAGGTCAGTCTTGATAGAGGTCAAAGTCAAGGTCAAGAATGAGGTCAAAGTCGGGATAGAGGTCAAAGTCAAGGTCAAGTTAGAGGTCAAGGTCAAAAACGAGGTCAAAGTCGGGACAGAGGTCAAAGCCAAGGTCAAGTTAGAGGTCAAAGTCTGGATAGAGGTCAAAGTCAAGGTCAAGTAAGAGGTCATGTTCGGGATAGAGGTCAAAGTTAAGGTCGAGTTAGAGGTCAAAGTCGGGAAAGAGGTCAAAGCCAGGAGTAGAGGTCAAAGTCAAGGTCAAGTTAGAGGTAAGGTCAAGAATGAGGTCAAAGTCGGGACAGAGGTCAAAGCCAAGGTCAAGTTAGAGGTCAAGGTCAAGAATGAGGTCAAAGTCGGGATAGAGGTCAAAGTTAAGGTCAAGTTAGAGGTCAAGGTCAAAAATGAGGTCAAAGTCGGGACAGAGGTCAAAGCCAAGGTCAAGTTAGAGGTCAAAGTCTTGATAGAGGTCAAAGTCAAGGTCAAGTAAGAGGTCAATGTTCGGGATAGAGGTCAAAGTTAAGGTCAAGTTAGAGGTCAAAGTCGGGATAGAGGTCAAAGCCAAGGTCAAGTTAGAGGTCAAGGTCAAAAATGAGGTCAAAGTCGGGACAGAGGTCAAAGCCAAGGTCAAGTTAGAGGTCAAAGTCGGGATAGAGGTCAAAGCCAAGGTCAAGTTAGAGGTCAAGGTCAAGGTCAAGTAAGAGGTCATGTTCGGGATAGAGGTCAAAGTCAAGGTCGAGTTAGAGGTCAAAGTCGGGATAGAGGTCAAAGCCAAGGTCAAGTTAGAGGTCAAAGTCAAGGTCAAGTAAGAGGTCAAGGTCAAGAATGAGGCCAAAGACAAGATAGAGGTCAAAGCCAAGGTCAAGAATGAGGTCAAAGTCGAAGTAGAGGTCAAAGTCAAGGTCGAGTTAGAGGTCAAGGTCAAGAATGAGGTCAAAGTCGAGATAGAGGTCAAAGTCAAGGTGAAGGCTGGGTCGAGGTCAAAGTCAAGGTCAATGAGGTCAAAGTCGGGACAGAGGTCAAAGCCAAGGTCAAGTTAGAGGTCAAGGTCAAAAAGAGGTCAAAGTCGGGACAGAGGTCAAAGCCAAGGTCAAGTTAGAGGTCAAAGTCGTGACAGAGGTCAAAGTCAAGGTCAAGTAAGAGGTCATGTTCGGGATCAGAGGTCAAAGTTAAGGTCGAGTTAGAGGTCAAAGTCGGGATAGAGGTCAAAGCCAAGGTCAAGTTAGAGGTCAGTCTTGATAGAGGTCAAAGTCAAGGTCAAGTAAGAGGTCAATGTTCGGATAGAGGTCAAAGTCAAGGTCAAGTAAGAGGTCAAGTTCGGGATAGAGGTCAAAGTTAAGGTCGAGTTAGAGGTCAAAGTCGGGATAGAGGTCAAAGCCAAGGTCAAGTTAGAGGTCAAGGTCAAAAATGAGGTCAAAGTCGGGACAGAGGTCAAAGCCAAGGTCAAGTTAGAGGTCAAAGTCTAGAGTAGAGGTCAAAGTCAAGGTCAAGTAAGAGGTCAAGGTCGGAATAGAGGTCAAAGTTAAGGTCAAGTAAGAGGTCAAAGTCGGGACAGAGGTCAAAGCCAAGGTCAAGTTAGAGGTCAAGGTCAAAAATGAGGTCAAAGTCGGGACAGAGGTCAAAGCCAAGGTCAAGTTAGAGGTCAAAGTCTTGATAGAGGTCAAAGTCAAGGTCAAGTAAGAGGTCAAGTTCGGGAAGAGGTCAAAGAAGGTCGAGTAGAGGTCAAAGTCGGGACAGAGGTCAAAGCCAAGGTCAAGAATGAGGTCAAAGTCGAAGTAGAGGTCAAAGTCAAGGTCAAGTTAGAGGTCAAGGTCAAGAAGGAGGTCAAAGTCGAGATAGAGGTCAAAGTCAAGGTGAAGGCTGGGTTAGAGGTCAAAGTCAAGGTCAAGTAGAGGTCAAAGTCGGGATAGAGGTCAAAGTCAAGGTCAAGTTAGAGGTCAAGGTCAAAAACGAGGTCAAAGTCGGGACAGAGGTCAAAGCCAAGGTCAAGTTAGAGGTCAAAGTCTTGATAGAGGTCAAAGTCAAGGTCAAGTAAGAGGTCATGTTCGGGATAGAGGTCAAAGTTAAGGTCGGGTTAGAGGTCAAAGTCGGGATAGAGGTCAAAGCCAAGGTCAAGTTAGAGGTCAAGGTCAAAAACGAGGTCAAAGTCGGGACAGAGGTCAAAGCCAAGGTCAAGTTAGAGGTCAAAGTCTTGATAGAGGTCAAAGTCAAGGTCAAGTAAGAGGTCAATGTCGGGATAGAGGTCAAAGTTAAGGTCGAGTTAGAGGTCAATAGTTCGGGATAGAGGTCAAAGTTAAGGTCGAGTTAGAGGTCAAAGTCGGGATAGAGGTCAAAGCCAAGGTCGAGTTAGAGGTCAAGGTCAAAAATGAGGTCAAAGTCGGGATAGAGGTCAAAGTTAAGGTCAAGTAAGAGGTCAAAGTCGGGATAGAGGTCAAAGTCAAGGTCAAGTAGAGGTCAAAGTCAAGGTCAAGTAAGAGGTCAAGGTCAAAATGAGGTCAAAGTCGGGTCAGAGGTCAAAGCCAAGGTCAAGTAAGAGGTCAAAGTCGATAGAGGTCAAAGTCAAGGTCAAGTAAGAGGTCAAGTTCGGGACAGAGGTCAAAGTCAAGGTCGAGTAATATGAGGTCAAAGTCGGGATAGAGGTCAAAGCCAAGGTCAAGTTAGAGGTCAAGGTCAAGAATGAGGTCAAAGTCGGGACAGAGGTCAAAGCCAAGGTCAAGTTAGAGGTCAAAGTCTTGATAGAGGTCAAAGTCAAGGTCAAGTAATGAGGTCAAAGTCGGATAGAGGTCAAAGCCAAGGTCGAGTTAGAGGTCAAGGTCAAAAACGAGGTCAAAGTCGGGATAGAGGTCAAAGTTAAGGTCGAGTAAGAGGTCAAAGTCGGGATAGAGGTCAAAGCCAAGGTCAAGTTAGAGGTCAAAGTCAAGGTCAAGTAAGAGGTCAAGGTCAAAATGAGGTCAAAGTCGGGACAGAGGTCAAAGCCAAGGTCAAGTAAGTGGTCAAAGTCGTGATAGAGGTCAAAGCCAAGGTCAAGTAAGAGGTCATGTTCGGGATAGAGGTCAAAGTTAAGGTCGAGTTGAGGTCAAAGTCGGGATAGAGGTCAAAGCCAAGGTCAAGTTAGAGGTCAAGGTCAAGAATGAGGTCAAAGTCGGGTCAGAAGTCAAAGCCAAGGTCAAGTTAGAGGTCAAAGTCAAGGTCAAGTAAGAGGTCATGTTCGGGATAGAGGTCAAAGTTAAGGTCAAGTTAGAGGTCAAGGTCAAAAACGAGGTCAAAGTCGGGACAGAGGTCAAAGCCAAGGTCAAGTTAGAGGTCAAAGTCTTGATAGAGGTCAAAGTCAAGGTCAAGTAAGAGGTCAAGTTCGGATAGAGGTCAAAGTTAAGGTCGAGTTAGAGGTCAAAGTCGGGATAGAGGTCAAAGCCAAGGTCAAGTTAGAGGTCAAGGTCAAAAACGAGGTCAAAGTCGGGACAGAGGTCAAAGCCAAGGTCAAGTTAGAGGTCAAAGTCTTGATTGAGGTCAAAGTCAAGGTCAAGTAAGAGGTCATGTTCGGGATAGAGGTCAAAGTTAAGGTCGGGTTAGAGGTCAAAGTCGGGATAGAGGTCAAAGCCAAGGTCAAGTTAGAGGTCAAAGTCAAGGTCAAGTAAGAGGTCATGTTCGGGATAGAGGTCAAAGTTAAGGTCGAGTTAGAGGTCAAAGTCGGGATAGAGGTCAAAGCCAAGGTCAAGTTAGAGGTCAAAGTCAAGGTCAAGTAAGAGGTCTAGGTCAAGAATGAGGCCAAAGACAAGATAGAGGTCAAAGCCAAGGTCAAGAATGAGGGCAAAGTCGAAGTAGAGGTCAAAGTCAAAGTCGAGTTAGAGGTCAAGGTCTAGAAGGAGGTCAAAGTCGAGATAGAGGTCAAAGTCAAGGTGAAGGCTGGGTTCGAGGTCAAAGTCAAGGTCAAATTAGAGGTCAAAGTCGGGACAGAGGTAAAAGCCCAGGTCAAGTTAGAGGTCAAGGTCAAAAACGAGGTCAAAGTCGGGACAGAGGTCAAAGCCAAGGTCAAGTTAGAGGTCAAAGTCTTGATAGAGGTCAAAGTCAAGGTCAAGTAAGAGGTCATGTTCGGGATAGAGGTCAAAGTCAAGGTCGAGTTAGAGGTCAAAGTCGGGATAGAGGTCAAAGCCAAGGTCAAGTTAGAGGTCAGTCTTGATAGAGGTCAAAGTCAAGGTCAAGTAAGAGGTCATGTTCGGGGTAGAGGTCAAAGTCAAGGTCAAGTAAGAGGTCATGTTCGGGATAGAGGTCAAAGTTAAGGTCGAGTTAGAGGTCAAAGTCGGGATAGAGGTCAAAGCCAAGGTCAAGTTAGAGGTCAAGGTCAAAAACGAGGTCAAAGTCGGGACAGAGGTCAAAGCCAAGGTCAAGTTAGAGGTCAAAGTCTTGATAGAGGTCAAAGTCAAGGTCAAGTAAGAGGTCATGTTCGGGATAGAGGTCAAAGTTAAGGTCGAGTAAGATGTCAAAGTCGGGATAGAGGTCAAAGTCAAGGTCAAGTTAGAGGTCAAAGTCGTGATAGAGGTCAAAGCCAAGGTCAAGTTAGAGGTCAAATTTGGTGAAGAATTGTAGAACTTATGTAGGTTTTAGTGTGTTTTTGTGTTGTTCATACCTTGGGTAAACCTAGGTTTTTCTTCCTATACACAAATATATGTACAATTAACACATATGTATAGGTTAAAAGGCAAGCTGAGTCATTTGTGAATCTTTTAAGCCACAGTAGACCCATTTTGGATATATATTTTTGGAAAAAAATTCAGTTTTTTGAAAATTTTGAGCTAGGTCGAAATTTTGGTTTTTTCATCATTTCGACCATTTAAATCACTTAAATCGGCAATTTGACCATATATTCTGAAAGCTGACAAAATTCTCTTGAGTTTAGACTAGGTTTGATCGAATTTGGTGAAGAATTGTAGAATTTATGTAGGTTTTAGTGTGTTTTTGTGTTGTTCATACCTTGGGTAAACCTAGTTTTTTCTTCTCTATACACAAATATATGTACAATTAACACATATGTGTAGGTTAAAAGGCAAGCTGAGTCATTTGTGAATCTTTTAAGCCACAGTAGACCCATTTTGGATATGTATTTTTGGAAAAAAATTCAGTTTTTTGAAAATTTTGACCTAGGTCGAAATTTTGGTTTTTTCATCATTTCGACCATTTAAATCATTTAAATCGGCAATTTGACCATATATTCTGAAAGCTGACAAAATTCTCTTGAGTTTAGACTAGGTTTGATCGAATTTGGTGAAGAATTGTAGAATTTATGTAGGTTTTAGTGTGTTTTTGTGTTGTTCATACCTTGGGTAAACCTAGGTTTTTCTTCCTATACACAAATATATGTACAAGTAACACATATGTATAGGTTAAAAGGCAAGCTGAGTCATTTGTGAATCTTTTAAGCCACAGTAGACCCATTTTGGATATGTATTTTTGGAAAAAAATTCAGTTTTTTGAAAATTTTGAGCTAGGTCGAAATTTTGGTTTTTTCATCATTTCGACCATTTAAATCACTCAAATCTGCAATTTGACCATATATTCTGATTGTTGACAAAATTCATGGTAACCTAGGTTACCACAACCATGGTATCCTAGTTTACCACAACCATGGTAACCTAGATAACCACAACCACGGTAACCTAGGTTACCACAACCATGGTAACCTAGGTAACCACAACCATAGTTACCTATGTAACCACAACCACGGTAACCTTGGTAACCACAACCACGGTAACCTAGGTAACCACAACCACGGTAACCTAGGTTACCACAACCAAGGATAAGTTCAAAAATGAGTTCAAAGTCAAGGTTGAGTTAGAGGTCAAGGTCAAGAATCAGGTCAAAATCGGAGAATAGGTCAAAAACAAGGTCGAGGTCAATATTAAAGATAAAGTCAAGGGGATAAATGAGGCAAAAGTCGGGTTAAAGGTCAAAGTCAAGGTCAAGTTAGAGGTCAAGGTCTAGAAGAAGGCCAAAGTCGAGATAGAGGTCAAAGTCAAGGTGAAGGCTGGGTTCGAGGTCAAAGTCAAGGTCAAGTAAGAGGTCAAAGTCGGAAAAGAGGTCAAAGTCAAGGTCAAGTTAGAGGTCAAGGTCAAAAACGAGATCAAAGTCGGGACAGAGGTCAAAGCCAAGGTCAAGTTAGAGGTCAAAGTCTTGATAGAGGTCAAAGCCAAGGTCAAGTTAGAGGTCAAAGTCGTGATAGAGGTCAAAGCCAAGGTCACGTTAGAGGTTAAGGTCAAGAATGAGGTCAAAGTCGAGACAGAGGTCAAAGTCAAGGTCAAGTAAGAGGTCATGTTCGGGATAGAGGTCAAAGTTAAGGTCGAGTTAGAGATCAAAGTCTGGATAGAGGTCAAAGCCAAGGTCAAGTTAGAGGTCAAGGTCAAGAATGAGGTCAAAGTCGGGGTAGAGGTCAAAGTCAAGGTCAAGTAAGAGGTCAAGGTCAAGAATGAGGCCAAAGTCGGGGTAGAGGTCAAAGTCAAGGTCAAGTAAGAGGTCATGTTCGGGATAGAGGTCAAAGTTAAGGTCGAGTTAGAGGTCAAAGTCGGGATAGAGGTCAAAGCCAAGGTCAAGTTAGAGGTCAAGGTCAAGGTCAAGTTAGAGGTCAAGGTCAAGAATGAGGTCAAAGTCGGGTAGAGGTCAAAGTCAAGGTCATGTTTGAGGTCAAAGTCGTGATAGAGGTCAAAGCCAAGATCAAGTAAGAGGACAAGGTCAAGAATGAGGTCAAAGTCGGGATAGAGGTCAAAGTTAAGGTCGAATTAGAGGTCAAGGTCAAGAATGAGGTCAAAGTCGGGATAGAGGTCAAAGCCAAGGTCAAGTTAGAGGTCAAGGTCGGGTAGAGGTCAAAGCCAAGGTCAAGTAAGAGGTCAAGGTCAAGAATGAGGTCAAAGTCGGGATGGAGGTCAAAGCCAAGGTCATGTTAGAGGTCAAGGTCAAGAATGAGGTCAAAGTCGGGGTAGAGGTCAAAGTCAAGGTCATGTTTGAGGTCAAAGTCGGGACAGAGGTCAAAGCCAAGGTCAAGTTAGAGGTCAAAGTCTTAATAGAGGTCAAAGTCAAGGTCAAGTAAGAGGTCATGTTCGGGATAGAGGTCAAAGTTAAGGTCGAATTAGAGGTTAAGGTCAAGAATGAGGTCAAAGTTGGGTAGAGGTCAAAGTCAAGGTCAAGTAAGAGGACAAGGTCAAGAATGAGGTCAAAGTCGGGATAGAGGTCAAAGTCAAGGTCGAATTAGAGGTCAAGGTCAAGAATGAGGTCAAAGTCGGGATAGAGGTCAAAGCCAAGGTCATGTTAGAGGTCAAAGTTGGGGTAGAGGTCAAAGTCAAGGTCATGTTTGAGGTCAAAGTCGTGATAGAGGTCAAAGCCAAGGTCATGTTTGAGGTCAAAGTCGTGATAGAGGTCAAAGTTAAGGTCGAATTAGAGGTTAAGGTCAAGAATGAGGTCAAAGTCGGGGTAGAGGTCAAAGTCAAGGTCATGTTTGAGGTCAAAGTCGTGATAGAGGTCAAAGCCAAGGTCAAGTAAGAGGACAAGGTCAAGAATGAGGTCAAAGTCGGGATAGAGGTCAAAGTCAAGGTCGAGTTAGAGGTCAAGGTCTAGAAGGAGGTCAAAGTCGAGATAGAGGTCAAAGTCAAGGTGAAGGCTGGGTTCGAGGTCAAAGTCAAGGTCAAGTAAGAGGTCAAAGTCGGGATAGAGGTCAAAGCCAAGGTCAAGTTAGAGGTCAGTCTTGATAGAGGTCAAAGTCAAGGTCAAGAATGAGGTCAAAGTCGAAGTAGAGGTCAAAGTCAAAGTCGAGTTAGAGGTCAAGGTCAAAAACGAGGTCAAAGTCGGGATAGAGGTCAAAGTTAAGGTCGAGTAAGAGGTCAAAGTCGGATAGAGGTCAAAGCCAAGGTCAAGTAAGAGGTCAAAGTCAAGGTCAAGTAAGAGGTCAAGGTCAAAAACGAGGTCAAAGTCGGGACAGAGGTCAAAGCCAAGGTCAAGTTAGTGGTCAAAGTCTTGATAGAGGTCAAAGTCAAGGTCAAGTAAGAGGTCATGTTCGGGATAGAGGTCAAAGTTAAGGTCGAGTTAGAGGTCAAAGTCGGGAAAGAGGTCAAAGCCAAGGTCAAGTTAGAGGTCAAAGTCAAGGTCAAGTTAGAGGTCAAGGTCAAGAATGAGGTCAAAGTCGGGTCAGAAGTCAAAGCCAAGGTCAAGTTAGAGGTCAAAGTCAAGGTCAAGTAAGAGGTCATGTTCGGGATAGAGGTCAAAGTTAAGGTCAAGTTAGAGGTCAAGGTCAAAAACGAGGTCAAAGTCGGGACAGAGGTCAAAGCCAAGGTCAAGTTAGAGGTCAAAGTCTTGATAGAGGTCAAAGTCAAGGTCAAGTACGAGGTCATGTTCGGGATAGAGGTCAAAGTTAAGGTCGAGTTAGAGGTCAAAGTCGGGATAGAGGTCAAAGCCAAGGTCAAGTTAGAGGTCAAGGTCAAAAACGAGGTCAAAGTCGGGACAGAGGTCAAAGCCAAGGTCAAGTTAGAGGTCAAAGTCTTGATTGAGGTCAAAGTCAAGGTCAAGTAAGAGGTCATGTTCGGGATAGAGGTCAAAGTTAAGGTCGGGTTAGAGGTCAAAGTCGGGATAGAGGTCAAAGCCAAGGTCAAGTTAGAGGTCAAAGTCAAGGTCAAGTAAGAGGTCATGTTCGGGATAGAGGTCAAAGTCAAGGTCGAGTTAGAGGTCAAAGTCGGGATAGAGGTCAAAGCCAAGGTCAAGTTAGAGGTCAAAGTCAAGGTCAAGTAAGAGGTCTAGGTCAAGAATGAGGCCAAAGACAAGATAGAGGCCAAAGCCAAGGTCAAGAATGAGGGCAAAGTCGAAGTAGAGGTCAAAGTCAAAGTCGAGTTAGAGGTCAAGGTCTAGAAGGAGGTCAAAGTCGAGATAGAGGTCAAAGTCAAGGTGAAGGCTGGGTTCGAGGTCAAAGTCAAGGTCAAATTAGAGGTCAAAGTCGGGACAGAGGTCAAAGCCCAGGTCAAGTTAGAGGTCAAGGTCAAAAACGAGGTCAAAGTCGGGTTAGAGGTCAAAGCCAAGGTCAAGTTAGAGGTCAAAGTCTTGATAGAGGTCAAAGTCAAGGTCAAGTAAGAGGTCAATGTGTCGGGATAGAGGTCAAAGTTAAGGTCGAGTTAGAGGTCAAAGTCAAGGGATAGAGGTCAAAGCCAAGGTCAAGTTAGAGGTCAAGTCTTGATAGAGGTCAAAGTCAAGGTCAAGTAAGAGGTCAATGTTCGGGGTAGAGGTCAAAGTCAAGGTCAAGTAAGAGGTCAAGTTCGGGATAGAGGTCAAAGTTAAGGTCGAGTTAGAGGTCAAAGTCGGGATAGAGGTCAAAGCCAAGGTCAAGTTAGAGGTCAAGGTCAAAAATGAGGTCAAAGTCGGGACAGAGGTCAAAGCCAAGGTCAAGTTAGAGGTCAAAGTCTTGATAGAGGTCAAAGTCAAGGTCAAGTAAGAGGTCATGTTCGGGATAGAGGTCAAAGTTAAGGTCGAGTAAGATGTCAAAGTCGGGATAGAGGTCAAAGCCAAGGTCAAGTTAGAGGTCAAGGTCAAAAACGAGGTCAAAGTCGGGACAGAGGTCAAAGCCAAGGTCAAGTTAGAGGTCAAAGTCTTGATAGAGGTCAAAGTCAAGGTCAAGTAAGAGGTCATGTTCGGGATAGAGGTCAAAGTTAAGGTCGAGTTAGAGGTCAAAGTCGGGACAGAGGTCAAAGCCAAGGTCAAGAATGAGGTCAAAGTCGGAAGTAGAGGTCAAAGTCAAGGTCGAGTTAGAGGTCAAGGTCTAGAAGGAGGTCAAAGTCGAGATAGAGGTCAAAGTCAAGGTGAAGGCTGGGTTCGAGGTCAAAGTCAAGGTCAAGTAAGAGGTCAAAGTCGGGATAGAGGTCAAAGTCAAGGTCAATTTAGAGGTCAAGGTCAAAAACGAGGTCAAAGTCGGGACAGAGGTCAAAGCCAAGGTCAAGTTAGAGGTCAAGGTCTTGATAGAGGTCAAAGTCAAGGTCAAGTAAGAGGTCATGTTCGGGATAGAGGTCAAAGTCAAGGTCGGGTTAAGAGGTCAAAGTCGGGATAGAGGTCAAAGCCAAGGTCAAGTTAGAGGTCAAGGTCAAAAACGAGGTCAAAGTCGGGTCAGAGGTCAAAGCCAAGGTCAAGTTAGAGGTCAAAGTCTTGATAGAGGTCAAAGTCAAGGTCAAGTAAGAGGTCATGTTCGGGATAGAGGTCAAAGTTAAGGTCGAGTTAGAGGTCATGTTCGGGATCAAGGTCAAAGTTAAGGTCGAGTTAGAGGTCAAAGTCGGGATAGAGGTCAAAGCCAAGGTCGAGTTAGAGGTCAAGGTCAAAAACGAGGTCAAAGTCGGGACAGAGGTCAAAGCCAAGGTCAAGTAAGAGGTCAAAGTCGAAGTAGAGGTCAAAGTCAAAGTCGAGTTAGAGGTCAAGGTCTAGAAGGAGGCCAAAGTCGAGATAGAGGTCAAGGTCAAAAACGAGGTCAAAGTCGGGATAGAGGTCAAAGTTAAGGTCGAGTAAGAGGTCAAAGTCGGGATAGAGGTCAAAGCCAAGGTCAAGTTAGAGGTCAAAGTCAAGGTCAAGTAAGAGGTCAAGGTCAAAATGAGGTCAAAGTCGGGTCAGAGGTCAAAGCCAAGGTCAAGTAAGAGGTCAAAGTCTGGATAGAGGTCAAAGTCAAGGTCAAGTAAGAGGTCAAATGTTCGGGATAGAGGTCAAAGTTAAGGTCGAGTTTGAGGTCAAAGTCGGGATAGAGGTCAAAGCCAAGGTCAAGTTAGAGGTCAAGGTCAAGAATGAGGTCAAAGTCGGGTCAGAGGTCAAAGCCAAGGTCAAGTTAGAGGTCAAAGTCTTGATAGAGGTCAAAGTCAAGGTCAAGTAAGAGGTCAAGTTCGGGATAGAGGTCAAAGTCAAGGTCGAGTTAGAGGTCAAAGTCGGGATAGAGGTCAAAGCCAAGGTCAAGTTAGAGGTCAAAGTCAAGGTCAAGTTAGAGGTCAAGGTCAAGAATGAGGTCAAAGACAAGATAGAGGTCAAAGCCAAGGTCAAGAATGAGGTCAAAGTCGGGATAGAGGTCAAAGTCAAGGTCGAGTTAGAGGTCAAGGTCTAGAATGAGGTCAAAGTCGAGATAGAGGTCAAAGTCAAGGTGAAGGCTGGGTCGAGGTCAAGGTCAAGGTCAAGAAGAGGTCAAAGTCGGGATAGAGGTCAAAGTTAAGGTCGAGTTAGAGGTCAAAGTCGGGATAGAGGTCAAAGCCAAGGTCAAGTTAGAGGTCAAGGTCAAAAACGAGGTCAAAGTCGGGACAGAGGTCAAAGCCAAGGTCAAGTTAGAGGTCAAAGTCGTGATAGAGGTCAAAGTCAAGGTCAAGTAAGAGGTCATGTTCGGGTAGAGGTCAAAGTTAAGGTCGAGTTAGAGGTCAAAGTCGGGATAGAGGTCAAAGCCAAGGTCAAGTTAGAGGTCAAAGTCAAGGTCAAGTAAGAGGTCTAGGTCAAGAATGAGGCCAAAGTCAAGATAGAGGTCAAAGCCAAGGTCAAGAATGAGGTCAAAGTCGAAGTAGAGGTCAAAGTCAAGGTCGAGTTAGAGGTCAAGGTCTAGAAGGAGGTCAAAGTCGAGATAGAGGTCAAAGTCAAGGTGAAGTTAGAGGTCAAGGTCAAGAATTAGGTCAAAGTCGGGACAGAGGTCAAAGCCAAGGTCAAGTTAGAGGTCAAAGTCGTGATAGAGGTCAAAGTCAAGGTCAAGTTAGAGGTCAAGGTCAAGAATGAGGTCAAAGTCAGGATAGAGGTCAAAGCCAAGGTCAAGAATGAGGTCAAAGTCGAAGTAGAGGTCAAAGTCAAGGTCGAGTTAGAGGTCAAGGTCAAGAAGGAGGTCAAAGTCGGGATAGAGGTCAAAGTCAAGGTGAAGTTCGAGGTCAAGGTCAAGTAAATAGAGGTCAAAGTCGGGACAGAGGTCAAAGCCAAGGTCAAGTTAGAGGTCAAAGTCGTGATAGAGGTCAAAGTCAAGGTCAAGTAAGAGGTCATGTTCGGGATAGAGGTCAAAGTTAAGGTCGGGTTAGAGGTCAAAGTCGGGATAGAGGTCAAAGCCAAGGTCAAGTTAGAGGTCAAGGTCAAGAACGAGGTCAAAGTCGGGATAGAGGTCAAAGTCAAGGTGAAGGCTGGTTAGAGGTCAAAGTCAAGGTCAAGTAAGAGGTCAAAGTCGGGATAGAGGTCAAAGTCAAGGTCAAGTTAGAGGTCAAGGTCAAAAATGAGGTCAAAGTCGGGACAGAGGTCAAAGCCAAGGTCAAGTTAGAGGTCAGTCTTGATAGAGGTCAAAGTCAAGGTCAAGTAAGAGGTCAAGTTCGGGATAGAGGTCAAAGCCAAGGTCAAGTTAGAGGTCAAGGTCAAGAATGAGGTCAAAGTCAGGATAGAGGTCAAAGCCAAGGTCAAGTTAGAGGTCAAAGTCAAGGTCAAGTAAGAGGTCAAGGTCAAGAATGAGGCCAAAGTCAAGATAGAGGTCAAAGCCAAGGTCAAGAATGAGGTCAAAGTCGAAGTAGAGGTCAAAGTCAAGGTCGAGTTAGAGGTCAAGGTCAAGAATGAGGTCAAAGTCGAGATAGAGGTCAAAGTCAAGGTGAAGGCTGGGTTAGAGGTCAAGGTCAAGGTCAAGTAAGAGGTCAAAGTCGGGATAGAGGTCAAAGCCAAGGTCAAGTTAGAGGTCAGTCGAAGAGGTCAAAGTCAAGGTCAAGAATGAGGTCAAAGTCGAAGTAGAGGTCAAAGTCAAGGTCAAGTTAGAGGTCAAGGTCAAAAACGAGGTCAAAGTCGGGATAGAGGTCAAAGTCAAGGTCAAGTAAGAGGTCAAAGTCGGGATAGAGGTCAAAGCCAAGGTCAAGTAGAGGTCAAAGTCAAGGTCAAGTAAGAGGTCAAGGTCAAGAACGAGGTCAAAGTCGGGACAGAGGTCAAAGCCAAGGTCAAGTTAGAGGTCAAAGTCGTGATAGAGGTCAAAGTCAAGGTCAAGTAAGAGGTCAAGTCGGATAGAGGTCAAAGTTAAGGTCGAGTTAGAGGTCAAAGTCGGGAAAGAGGTCAAAGCCAAGGTCAAGTTAGAGGTCAAAGTCAAGGTCAAGTTAGAGGTCAAGGTCAAGAATGAGGTCAAAGTCGGGTCAGAGGTCAAAGCCAAGGTCAAGTTAGAGGTCAAAGTCAAGGTCAAGTAATGAGGTCAAAGTTCGGGATAGAGGTCAAAGTCAAGGTCAAGTTAGAGGTCAAGGTCAAGAACGAGGTCAAAGTCGGGACAGAGGTCAAAGCCAAGGTCAAGTTAGAGGTCAAAGTCGTGATAGAGGTCAAAGTCAAGGTCAAGTAAGAGGTCAAGTTCGGGACAGAGGTCAAAGTTAAGGTCGAGTTAGAGGTCAAAGTCGGGATAGAGGTCAAAGCCAAGGTCAAGTTAGAGGTCAAGGTCAAGAATGAGGTCAAAGTCGGGACAGAGGTCAAAGCCAAGGTCAAGTTAGAGGTCAAAGTCTTGATATGAGGTCAAAGTCAAGGTCAAGGTCAAGAGGTCATGTTCGGGATAGAGGTCAAAGTCAAGGTCGGGTTAGAGGTCAAAGTCGGATAGAGGTCAAAGCCAAGGTCAAGTTAGAGGTCAAGGTCAAGGTAAGTAAGAGGTCAAGTTCGGGAAGAGGTCAAAGTCAAGGTCAAGTTAGAGGTCAAAGTCGGGATAGAGGTCAAAGCCAAGGTCAAGTTAGAGGTCAAAGTCAAGGTCAAGTAAGAGGTCAAGGTCAAGAATGAGGTCAAAGACAAGGTAGAGGTCAAAGCCAAGGTCAAGAATGAGGTCAAAGTCGAAGTAGAGGTCAAAGTCAAGGTCGAGTTAGAGGTCAAGGTCAAGAATGAGGTCAAAGTCGGGATAGAGGTCAAAGTCAAGGTCAAGGCTGGGTCGAGGTCAAAGTCAAGGTCAAATTAGAGGTCAAAGTCGGGACAGAGGTCAAAGCCAAGGTCAAGTTAGAGGTCAAGGTCAAAAACGAGGTCAAAGTCGGGACAGAGGTCAAAGCCAAGGTCAAGTTAGAGGTCAAAGTCTTGATAGAGGTCAAAGTCAAGGTCAAGTAAGAGGTCATGTTCGGGATAGAGGTCAAAGTTAAGGTCGAGTTAGAGGTCAAAGTCGGGATAGAGGTCAAAGCCAAGGTCAAGTTAGAGGTCAGTCTTGAAGAGGTCAAAGTCAAGGTCAAGTAGAGGTCAAAGTTCGGGATAGAGGTCAAAGTCAAGGTCAAGTAGAGGTCATGTTGGATAGAGGTCAAAGTTAAGGTCGAGTTAGAGGTCAAAGTCGGGATAGAGGTCAAAGCCAAGGTCAAGTTAGAGGTCAAGGTCAAAAACGAGGTCAAAGTCGGGACAGAGGTCAAAGCCAAGGTCAAGTTAGAGGTCAAAGTCTTGATAGAGGTCAAAGTCAAGGTCAAGTAAGAGGTCATGTTCGGGATAGAGGTCAAAGTTAAGGTCGAGTAAGATGTCAAAGTCGGGATAGAGGTCAAAGCCAAGGTCAAGTTAGAGGTCAAAGTCGTGATAGAGGTCAAAGCCAAGGTCAAGTTAGAGGTCAAATTTGGTGAAGAATTGTAGAATTCATGTAGGTTTTAGTGTGTTTTTGTGTTGTTCATACCTTGGGTAAACCTAGGTTTTTCTTCCTATACACAAATATATGTACAATTAACACATATGTATAGGTTAAAAGGCAAGCTGAGTCATTTGTGAATCTTTTAAGCCACAGTAGACCCATTTTGGATATATATTTTTGGAAAAAAATTCAGTTTTTTGAAAATTTTGAGCTAGGTCGAAATTTTGGTTTTTTCATCATTTCGACCATTTAAATCATTTAAATCGGCAATTTGACCATATATTCTAAAAGCTGACAAAATTCTCCTGAGTTTAGTCTAGGTTTGATCGAATTTGGTGAAGAAATGTAGAATTTATGTAGGTTTTAGTGTGTTTTTGTGTTGGTCATACCTTGGGTAAACCTAGGTTATTCTTCCTATACACAAATATATGTACAAGTCAACACACGTGTATAGGTTAAAGGCAAGCTGAGACATTTGTGAATCTTTTAAGCCACAGTACAGCCATATTGGAGTGGTATTTTTGGAATAAAATTCAGTTTTTTGAAAATTTTGAGCTAGGTCGAATTTTGGTTTTTTCACAATTTTGACAATTTATTTCACACAAATCTGCAATTTGACCATATATTCTGATTGTTGACAAAATTCATGGTAACCTAGGTTACCACAACCATGGTATCCTAGGTTTACCACAACCATGGTAACCTAGGTACCACAACCACGGTAACCTAGGTTACCACAACCATGGTAACCTAGGTAACCACAACCATAGTTACCATATGTAAGCCACAACCACGGTAACCTTGGTAACCACAACCACGGTAACCTAGGTAACCACAACCACGGTAACCTAGGTTACCACAACCAAGGATAAGTTCAAAAATGAGTTCAAAGTCAAGGTTGAGTTAGAGGTCAAGGTCAAGAATCAGGTCAAAATCGGAGAATAGGTCAAAAACAAGGTCGAGGTCAATATTAAAGATGAAGTCAAGGGGATAAATGAGGTCAAAGTCGGGTAGAGGTCAAAGTCAAGGTCAAGTTAGAGGTCAAGGTCTAGAAGGAGGCCAAAGTCGAGATAGAGGTCAAAGTCAAGGTGAAGGCTGGGTTCGAGGTCAAAGTCAAGGTCAAGTAAGAGGTCAAAGTCGGAGATAGAGGTCAAAGTCAAGGTCAAGTTAGAGGTCAAGGTCAAGAATGAGGTCAAAGTCGGGACAGAGGTCAAAGCCAAGGTCAAGTTAGAGGTCAAAGTCGGGATAGAGGTCAAAGCCAAGGTCAAGTTAGAGGTCAAAGTCGTGATAGAGGTCAAAGCCAAGGTCACGTTAGAGGTCAAGGTCAAGAATGAGGTCAAAGTCGAGACAGAGGTCAAAGTCAAGGTCAAGTAAGAGGTCAAGTTCGGGATAGAGGTCAAAGTTAAGGTCGAGTTAGAGATCAAAGTCGGGATAGAGGTCAAAGCCAAGGTCAAGTTAGAGGTCAAGGTCAAGAATGAGGTCAAAGTCGGGTAGAGGTCAAAGTCAAGGTCAAGTAGAGGTCAAGGTCAAGAATGAGGTCAAAGTCGGGTAGAGGTCAAAGTCAAGGTCAAGTAAGAGGTCAAGGTCGGGATAGAGGTCAAAGTCAAGGTCAAGTTAGAGGTCAAAGTCGGGATAGAGGTCAAAGCCAAGGTCAAGTTAGAGGTCAAAGTCAAGGTCAAGTTAGAGGTCAAGGTCAAGAATGAGGTCAAAGTCGGGGTAGAGGTCAAAGTCAAGGTCATGTTAGAGGTCAAAGTCGTGATAGAGGTCAAAGCCAAGGTCAAGTAAGAGGTCAAGGTCAAGAATGAGGTCAAAGTCGGGATAGAGGTCAAAGTCAAGGTCAAGTTAGAGGTCAAGGTCAAGAATGAGGTCAAAGTCGGGATAGAGGTCAAAGCCAAGGTCAAGTTAGAGGTCAAGTCGGGATAGAGGTCAAAGCCAAGGTCAAGTAAGAGGTCAAGGTCAAGAATGAGGTCAAAGTCGGGATAGAGGTCAAAGCCAAGGTCATGTTAGAGGTCAAGGTCAAGAATGAGGTCAAAGTCGGGGTAGAGGTCAAAGTCAAGGTCAAGAATGAGGTCAAAGTCGGGACAGAGGTCAAAGTTAAGGTCGAGTAAGATGTCAAAGTCGGGATAGAGGTCAAAGCCAAGGTCAAGTTAGAGGTCAAAGTCGTGATAGAGGTCAAAGCCAAGGTCAAGTAAGAGGTCAAGGTCAAGAATGAGGTCAAAGTCGGGTAGAGGTCAAAGCCAAGGTCATGTTAGAGGTCAAAGTTGGGGTAGAGGTCAAAGTCAAGGTCATGTTTGAGGTCAAAGTCGGGTAGAGGTCAAAGCCAAGGTCATGTTAGAGGTCAAAGTCGTGATAGAGGTCAAAGTCAAGGTCGAGTTAGAGGTCAAGGTCAAGAATGAGGTCAAAGTCGGGGTAGAGGTCAAAGTCAAGGTCATGTTTGAGGTCAAAGTCGGGATAGAGGTCAAAGTCAAGGTCAAGTAAGAGGTCAAGGTCAAGAATGAGGTCAAAGTCGGGATAGAGGTCAAAGTTTAGGTTGAGTTAGAGGTCAAGGTCAAGAATGAGGTCAAAGTCGGGGTAGAGGTCAAAGTCAAGGTCAAGTAAGAGGTCAAGGTCGGGAATAGAGGTCAAAGTCAAGGTCAGAGGTCAAGAGGCAAGGTCAAGAATAGAGGTCAAAGTCGGGATAGAGGTCAAAGTCAAGGTCGAGTTAGAGGTCAAGGTCAAGAATGAGGTCAAAGTCGGGATAGAGGTCAAAGTCAAGGTCAAGTTAGAGGTCAAAGTCGAGATAGAGGTCAAAGTCAAGGTCGAGTCAAGATGGTCAAAGTCGGGTCAGAGGTCAAAGCCAAGGTCAAGTTAGAGGTCAAAGTCGTGATAGAGGTCAAAGTCAAGGTCAAGTTAGAGGTCAAGGTCAAGAATGAGGTCAAAGTCGGGATAGAGGTCAAAGCCAAGGTCAAGTTAGAGGTCAAGGTCGTAGAGGTCAAGTCAGGTCTAGAGGTCAGTCGGGATAGAGGTCAAAGTCAAGGTCAAGTTAGAGGTCAAAGTCTTGAAGAGGTCAAAGCCAAGGTCAAGTTAGAGGTCAAAGTCGTGATAGAGGTCAAAGCCAAGGTCAAGTTAGAGGTCAAGGTCAAAAACGAGGTCAAAGTCGGGACAGAGGTCAAAGTCAAGGTCGAGTTAGAGGTCAAAGTCGAGAAGAGGTCAAAGCCAAGGTCAAGTTAGAGGTCAAAGTCAAGGTCAAGTTAGAGGTCAAGGTCAAGAATGAGGTCAAAGTCGGGACAGAGGTCAAAGTCAAGGTCAAGTTAGAGGTCAAGGTCTAAAGAGGTCAAAGTCAAGGTCAAGTAAGAGGTCAAGTCGGGATAGAGGTCAAAGTCAAGGTCGAAGTTAGAGGTCAAGGTCAAGAATGAGGTCAAAGTCGGGATAGAGGTCAAAGTCAAGGTCAAGTTAGAGGTCAAGGTCAAGAATGAGGTCAAAGTCGGGATAGAGGTCAAAGTCAAGGTCAAGTTAGAGGTCAAGGTCAAGAATGAGGTCAAAGTCGGGATAGAGGTCAAAGTCAAGGTCGAGTAAGAGGTCAAAGTCGGGATAGAGGTCAAAGCCAAGGTCAAGTTAGAGGTCAAAGTCGTGATAGAGGTCAAAGTCAAGGTCAAGTTAGAGGTCAAGGTCAAGAATGAGGTCAAAGTCGGGATAGAGGTCAAAGTCAAGGTCATGTTAGAGGTCAAAGTCGGGATAGAGGTCAAAGTCAAGGTCATGTTGAGGTCAAAGTCGGGATAGAGGTCAAAGTCAAGGTCAAGTTAGAGGTCAAAGTCGTGATAGAGGTCAAAGTCAAGGTCGAGTTAGAGGTCAAGGTCAAGAATGAGGTCAAAGTCGGGATAGAGGTCAAAGTCAAGGTCAAGTTAGAGGTCAAAGTCGTGATAGAGGTCAAAGTCAAGGTCAAGTAAGAGGTCAAGGTCAAGAATGAGGTCAAAGTCGGGATAGAGGTCAAAGTCAAGGTCGAAGTTAGAGGTCAAGGTCAAGAATGAGGTCAAAGTCGGGATAGAGGTCAAAGTCAAGGTCAAGTTAGAGGTCAAAGTCGTGATAGAGGTCAAAGTCAAGGTCAAGTAAGAGGTCAAAGTCGGGACAGAGGTCAAAGCCAAGGTCAAGTTAGAGGTCAAAGTCGTGATAGAGGTCAAAGTCAAGGTCAAGTTAGAGGTCAAGGTCAAGAATGAGGTCAAAGTCGGGATAGAGGTCAAAGTCAAGGTCAAGTTAGAGGTCAAAGTCTAGATAGAGGTCAAAGTCAAGGTCAAGTAAGAGGTCAAGTGCGGTGATAGAGGTCAAAGTCAAGGTCAAGTTAGAGGTCAAAGTCGGGATAGAGGTCAAAGTCAAGGTCAAGTTAGAGGTCAAGGTCAAGAATGAGGTCAAAGTCGGGATAGAGGTCAAAGCCAAGGTCATGTTAGAGGTCAAAGTCTTGAAAGAGGTCAAAGTAAGGTCAAGTAAGGTCATAGTCATAGGTCAAAGTCAAGGTCGAGTAAGATGTCAAAGTCGGATAGAGGTCAAAGCAAGGTCAAGTTAGAGGTCAAAGTCGTGATAGAGGTCAAAGCCAAGGTCAAGTTAGAGGTCAAGGTCAAGAATGAGGTCAAAGTCGGGTCTTTAGCATTTCGACCATTGAAGACTCAAATCGGCAATTTGACCATATATTCTGAAAGCTGACAAAATTCTCTTGAGTTTAGTCTAGGTTTGATCGAATTTGGTGAAGAATGTAGAATTTATGTAGGTTTTAGTGTGTTTTTGTGTTGTTCATACCTTGGGTAAACCTAGGTTTTTCTTCCTATACACAAATATATGTACAATTAACACATATGTATAGGTTAAAAGGCAAGCTGAGTCATTTGTGAATCTTTTAAGCCACAGTAGACCCATTTTGGATATGTATTTTTGGAAAAAAATTCAGTTTTTTGAAAATTTTGACCTAGGTCGAAATTTTGGTTTTTTCATCATTTCGACCATTTAAATCACTCAAATCGGCAATTTGACCATATATTCTGAAAGCTGACAAAATTCTCTTGAGTTTGGTCTAGGTTTGATCGAATTTGGTGAAGAATTGTAGAATTTATGTAGGTTTTAGTGTGTTTTTGTGTTGTTCATACCTTGGGTAAACCTAGGTTTTTCTTCCTATACACAAATATATGTACAATTAACACATATGTATAGGTTAAAAGGCAAGCTGAGTCATTTGTGAATCTTTTAAGCCACAGTAGACCCATTTTGGATATGGTATTTTTGGAAAAAAATTCAGTTTTTTGAAAATTTTGAGCTAGGTCGAAATTTTGGTTTTTTCATAATTTCGACCATTTAAATCACTCAAATCGGCAATTTGACCATATATTCTGAATGCTGACAAAATTCTCTTGAGTTTAGTCTAGGTTTGATCGAATTTGGTGCAGAAATGTAGAATTTATGTAGGTTTTAGTGTGTTTTTGTGTTGTACATACCTTGGGTAAACCTAGGTTTTTCTTCCTATACACAAATATATGTACAATTAAACACATATGTATAGGTTAAAAGGCAAGCTGAGTCATTTGTGAATCTTTTAAGCCACAGTAGAGCCATATTGGAGTGGTATTTATGGAATAAAATTCAGTTTTTTGAAAATTTTGAGCTAGGTCGAAATTTTGTTTTTTTCAAAATTTTGACCATTTCAATCACACAAATCGGCAATTTGACCTTTTATTCTGATTGCTGACAAAATTCTCTTGAGTTTGGTCTAGGTTTGAGCGGATTTAGTGCAGAAATGTAGAATTTATGTAGGTTTTAGTGTGTTTTTGTGTTGGACATACCTTGGGTAATCCTAAGTTTTTCTTCCTTTATACAAAATATATGTACAATCAACACATATGTATAGGTTAAAAGGCAAGCTGAGACATTTGTGAATCTTTTAAGCCACAGTACAGCCATATTGGAGTATTGCTTTTGGAATAAATTCAGTTTTTTGAAAATTTTGAGATAGGTCGAAATTTTGGTTTTTTCAAAATTTTGACAATATTAATCACATAAATGGGCAATTTGACCATATATTTTGATTGCTGACAAAATTCTGTTGAGTTTGGTCTAGGTTTGAGGGGATTTGGTGCAGAAATGTAGAATTTATGTAGGTTTTAGTGTGTTTCTGTGTTTGACATACCTTGGGTAAACCTAGGTTATTCTTCCTATATAAAAATATTTGTACAATCAACACACATGAATAGGTTAAAAGGCAAGGTGAGACATTTGTGAATCTTTTAAGCCACAGAACAGCCATATTGGAGTGGTATTTTTGGAATAAAATTCAGTTTTTTGAAAATTTTGAGCTAGGTAGAAATTTTGGTTTTTTCAAAAATTTGACCAGTTAAATCCCACAAATCGGCAATTTGACCATATATTCTGACAAAATTCATTGTAACCTTGATAACCACAACCATGGTAACCTAGGTTATTACAACCATGGTAACCTATGTTACCACAACCACGGTAACCTAGATAAACACAACCACGGTAACCTAGGTAACCACAACCACGGTAACCTAGGTTACCCCAACCATGGTAACCTAGATTACCACAACCATGGTAACCTAGGTAACCACAACCATGGTAATATATGTAACCACAACCATGGTAACCTAGATAACCACAACCACGGTAACCTAGGTTACCACAACCACGGTAACCTAGGTAACCACAACCACGGTAACCTACGTTACCCCAACCATGGTAACCTAGATAACCACAACCATGGTAACCTAGGTAACCACAACCATGGTAACCTATGTAACCACAACCATGGTAATCTCTGTAACCACAACCATGGTAACCTTGATAACCACAACCACGGTAACTTAGGTATCCACAACCACGGTAACCTAGGTTACCACAACTATGGTAACCTAGGTAGCCACAACTACGGTAACCTAGGTAACCACAAGCATGGTAACCTATGTAACTACAACCATGGTAACCTAGAAAACCAACAACCACGGTAACCTAGGTAACCACAGCCATGGTCACCTAGGTCACAGAACGACGGTCAACGTCGGGTAGAGCACAACCATGGTAGGCTAGGTAGAGGTCAACCATGGTAACCTGAGGTCAATAGTCAACCATGGTAACCTAGATCAAAGTCAAGGTCAAGTTAGAGGTCAACCATCGGGAACCGAGGTACCACAAGCCATAGTCATAGTTAGAGCTCAACCAGGTAACCTAGGTAACCACAAGCCAGGGTAACCGAGGTAACCACAAGCCACGGTAACTGTTAGAGGTCAAAGTCAGTAATGAGGTCAAAGTCAAGGTCGAGTTAGGGTCAAGGTCAAGAATGAGGTCAAAGTCGGGAAGAGGTCAAAGTCAAGGTCAAGTTAGAGGTCAAGGTCAAGAATGAGGTCAAAGTCGAGATAGAGGTCAAAGTCAAGGTCAAGTAAGAGGTCAAGGTCAAGAATGAGGTCAAAGTCGGGATAGAGGTCAAAGTTCAAGTTGAGTTAGAGGTCAAGGTCAAGAATGAGGTCAAAGTCGAGGTAGAGGTCAAAGTCAAGGTCAAGTTAGAGGTCAAGGTCAAGAATGAGGTCAAAGTCGGGATAGAGGTCAAAGTCAAGGTCAAGTAAGAGGTCAAGGTCAAGAATGAGGTCAAAGTCTAAGGTCAGAGGTGATAGAGGTCAAGGTCAAGAATGAGGTCAAAGTCGGGGTAGAGGTCAAAGTCAAGGTCAAGTAAGAGGTCAAGGTCAAGAATGAGGTCAAAGTCGGGTAGAGGTCAAAGTCAAGGTCAAGTTAGAGGTCAAGGTCAAGAATGAGGTCAAAGTCGGGTAGAGGTCAAAGTCAAGGTCAAGTTAGAGGTCAAAGTTCGTGATAGAGGTCAAAGCCAAGGTCAAGTTAGAGGTCAAGGTCAAGAATGAGGTCAAAGTCGGGATAGAGGTCAAAGTCAAGGTCAAGTTAGAGGTCAAGGTCAAGAATGAGGTCAAAGTCGGGATAGAGGTCAAAGTCAAGGTCAAGTTAGAGGTCAAGGTCAAGAATGAGGTCAAAGTCGGGTAGAGGTCAAAGTCAAGGTCAAGTAAGAGGTCAAGTTCGAGATAGAGGTCAAAGCCAAGGTCAAGTTAGAGGTCAAGGTCAAGAATGAGGTCAAAGTCGGGTCAGAGGTCAAAGCCAAGGTCATGTTAGAGGTCAAAGTCGGGATAGAGGTCAAAGTCAAGGTCGAGTTAGAGGTCAAGGTCAAGAATGAGGTCAAAGTCGGGACAGAGGTCAAAGTCAAGGTCAAGTTAGAGGTCAAGGTCAAGAATGAGGTCAAAGTCGGGATAGAGGTCAAAGTCAAGGTCAAGTAAGAGGTCAAGGTCAAGAATGAGGTCAAAGTCGGGATAGAGGTCAAAGTCAAGGTCAAGTTAGAGGTCAAGGTCAAGAATGAGGTCAAAGTCGAGATAGAGGTCAAAGTCAAGGTCAAGTTAGAGGTCAAGGTCAAGAATGAGGTCAAAGTCGGGGTAGAGGTCAAAGTCAAGGTCAAGTAAGAGGTCAAGGTCGAGAATAGAGGTCAAAGTCAAGGTCAAGTTAGAGGTCAAGGTCAAGAATAGAGGTCAAAGTCGGGTCAGAGGTCAAAGCCAAGGTCATGTTAGAGGTCAGAGTCGGGATAGAGGTCAAAGTCAAGGTCAAGTTAGAGGTCAAGGTCAAGAATGAGGTCAAAGTCGGGTCAGAGGTCAAAGCCAAGGTCATGTTAGAGGTCAAAGTCGGGATAGAGGTCAAAGTCAAGGTCAAGTAAGAGGTCAAGGTCAAGAATGAGGTCAAAGTCGGGATAGAGGTCAAAGTCAAGGTCAAGTTAGAGGTCAAGGTCTAGAAGGAGGCCAAAGTCGAGATAGAGGTCAAAGTCAAGGTCAAGTAAGAGGTCAAGGTCAAGAATGAGGTCAAAGTCGGGATAGAGGTCAAAGTTTAGGTTGAGTTAGAGGTCAAGGTCAAGAATGAGGTCAAAGTCGGGATAGAGGTCAAAGTCAAGGTCATGTTAGAGGTCAAAGTCGTGATAGAGGTCAAAGCCAAGGTCATGTTAGAGGTCAAAGTCGAGTCAGAGGTCAAAGTCAAGGTCAAGTAAGAGGTCAAGTTCGGGGTAGAGGTCAAAGCCAAGGTCAAGTTAGAGGTCAAGGTCAAGAATAGAGGTCAAAGTCGGGTCAGAGGTCAAAGCCAAGGTCATGTTAGAGGTCAAAGTCGGGTCAGAGGTCAAAGTCAAGGTCATGTTAGAGGTCAAGTCGGGATAGAGGTCAAAGTCAAGGTCAAGTTAGAGGTCAAGGTCAAGAATGAGGTCAAAGTCGGGATAGAGGTCAAAGTCAAGGTCAAGTAAGGAGGTCAAAGTCGGGATAGAGGTCAAAGTCAAGGTCAAGTTAGAGGTCAAGGTCAAGAATGAGGTCAAAGTCGGGGTAGAGGTCAAAGTCAAGGTCAAGTAAGAGGTCAAGGTCAAGAATGAGGTCAAAGTCGGGGTAGAGGTCAAAGTCAAGGTCAAGTAAGAGGTCAAGGTCGAGATGAGGTCAAAGTCAAGGTCAGAGGTCAAAGTCAAGGTCAGTAGAGGTCAAAGTCGGGATAGAGGTCAAAGTCAAGGTCAAGTTAGAGGTCAAGGTCAAGAATGAGGTCAAAGTCGGGACAGAGGTCAAAGTCAAGGTCAAGTAGAGGTAAGGTCGAATGAGGTCAAAGTCGGGATAGAGGTCAAAGTCAAGGTCAAGTTAGAGGTCAAGGTCAAGAATGAGGTCAAAGTCAGGTAGAGGTCAAAGTCAAGGTCATGTTAGAGGTCAAAGTCGTGATAGAGGTCAAAGTAAAGGTCGAGTTAGTGGTCAAGGTCAAGAATGAGGTCAAAGTCGGGATAGAGGTCAAAGTCAAGGTCAAGTTAGAGGTCAAGGTCGTGAATAGAGGTCAAAGTCAAGGTCAGTTAGAGGTCAAGGTCAAGAATGAGGTCAAAGTCGGGATAGAGGTCAAAGTCAAGGTCAAGTTAGAGGTCAAGGTCAGAAGAGGTCAAAGTCGGGTTAGAGGTCAAAGTCGAAGGTCAAGTTGGGTCAGAGGTCAAAGTCAAGGTCAAGTTAGAGGTCAAAGTCGGGATAGAGGTCAAAGTCAAGGTCAGTTAGAGGTCAAGGTCAAGAATGAGGTCAAAGTCGGGATAGAGGTCAAAGCAAGGTCATGTTAGAGGTCAAAGTCGTGATAGAGGTCAAAGTCAAGGTCAAGTTAGAGGTCAAGGTCAAGAATGAGGTCAAAGTCGGGATAGAGGTCAAAGTTTAGGTCAAGTTAGAGGTCAAGGTCAAGAATGAGGTCAAAGTCGAGGTAGAGGTCAAAGTCAAGGTGAAGGTGGTTTAGTCAAAGTCAAGGTCAAGTAATGAGGTCAAAGTCGGATAGAGGTCAAAGTCAAGGTCATTGGTAATCAAAAGAGGTCAAAGTCTGGATAGAGGTCAAAGCCAAGGTCATGTTAGAGGTCAAGGTCGAAATGAGGTCAAAGTTCAAGGTCGAAGTTAAAGGTCAAGGTCAAGAATAGGTCAAGTTGGGATAGAGGTCAAAGCTCAAGGTCATGTTAGAGGTCAAGGTCAAGAATGAGGTCAAAGTCGTAGAATAGAGGTCATAGAGGTCAAGTGTGCATACGGGTAAAGCTAGGTGGTTCTGTCAAGGTCAAGAATGAGGTACAAAGTCGGGATAGAGGTCAAAGTCAAGGTCAAGTTAGAGGTCAAGGTCTAAGAAGTGAGGTCAAGTCGGGATAGAGGTCAAAGTAATGTCAGTTTAGGTCAAAGTCTTGAACTGAGGTCAAAGTCATCAGGTCGCCATTAAGGTCAAAGTCAAACGGTCAATTTGAGGATCAAGGTCGAAAGCGACAAAATCGAGTTAGAGTCAAGTTTGACAATGAGGTCAAGAATGGTAGAATTATGTCAAGGTAAAATTAGAGTGTCAAGGTCGTCAAGCATTGGGTCAACCTAGTCTAGGTCCAAGTCAAATATATGTACAATCAACACATATGTATAGGTTAAAAGGCAAGCTGAGTCATTTGTGAATCTTTTAAGCCACAGTAGACCCATTTTGGATATGTATTTTTGGAAAAAAATTCAGTTTTTTGAAAATTTTGACCTAGGTCGAAATTTTGGTTTTTTCATCATTTCGACCATTTAAATCATTTAAATCGGCAATTTGACCATATATTCTGAAAGCTGACAAAATTCTCTTGAGTTTAGACTAGGTTTGATCGAATTTGGTGAAGAATTGTAGAATTTATGTAGGTTTTAGTGTGTTTTTGTGTTGTTCATACCTTGGGTAAACCTAGTTTTTTCTTCCTATACACAAATATATGTACAATTAACACATATGTATAGGTTAAAAGGCAAGCTGAGTCATTTGTGAATCTTTTAAGCCACAGTAGACCCATTTTGGATATGTATTTTTGGAAAAAAATTCAGTTTTTTGAAAATTTTGACCTAGGTCGAAATTTTGGTTTTTTCATCATTTCGACCATTTAAATCACTTAAATCGGCAATTTGACCATATATTCTGAAAGCTGACAAAATTCTCTTGAGTTTAGACTAGGTTTGATCGAATTTGGTGAAGAATTGTAGAATTTATGTAGGTTTTAGTGTGTTTTTGTGTTGTTCATACCTTGGGTAAACCTAGTTTTTTCTTCCTATACACAAATATATGTACAATTAACACATATGTATAGGTTAAAAGGCAAGCTGAGTCATTTGTGAATCTTTTAAGCCACAGTAGACCCATTTTGGATATGTATTTTTGGAAAAAAATTCAGTTTTTTGAAAATTTTGACCTAGGTCGAAATTTTGGTTTTTTCATCATTTCGACCATTTAAATCAATTAAATCGGCAATTTGACCATATATTCTGAAAGCTGACAAAATTCTCTTGAGTTTAGACTAGGTTTGATCGAATTTGGTGAAGAATTGTAGAATTTATGTAGGTTTTAGTGTGTTTTTGTGTTGTTCATACCTTGGGTAAACCTAGTTTTTTCTTCCTATACACAAATATATGTACAATTAACACATATGTATAGGTTAAAAGGCAAGCTGAGTCATTTGTGAATCTTTTAAGCCACAGTAGACCCATTTTGGATATGTATTTTTGGAAAAAAATTCAGTTTTTTGAAAATTTTGACCTAGGTCGAAATTTTGGTTTTTTCATCATTTCGACCATTTAAATCACTTAAATCGGCAATTTGACCATATATTCTGAAAGCTGACAAAATTCTCTTGAGTTTAGACTAGGTTTGATCGAATTTGGTGAAGAATTGTAGAATTTATGTAGGTTTTAGTGTGTTTTTGTGTTGTTCATACCTTGGGTAAACCTAGTTTTTTCTTCCTATACACAAATATATGTACAATTAACACATATGTATAGGTTAAAAGGCAAGCTGAGTCATTTGTGAATCTTTTAAGCCACAGTAGACCCATTTTGGATATGTATTTTTGGAAAAAAATTCAGTTTTTTGAAAATTTTGACCTAGGTCGAAATTTTGGTTTTTTCATCATTTCGACCATTTAAATCACTCAAATCGGCAATTTGACCATATATTCTGAAAGCTGACAAAATTCTCTTGAGTTTAGTCTAGGTTTGATCGAATTTGGTGAAGAATTGTAGAATTTATGTAGGTTTTAGTGTGTTTTTGTGTTGTTCATACCTTGGGTAAACCTAGTTTTTTCTTCCTATACACAAATATATGTACAATTAACACATATGTATAGGTTAAAAGGCAAGCTGAGTCATTTGTGAATCTTTTAAGCCACAGTAGACCCATTTTGGATATGTATTTTTGGAAAAAAATTCAGTTTTTTGAAAATTTTGACCTAGGTCGAAATTTTGGTTTTTTCATCATTTCGACCATTTAAATCATTAAATCGGCAATTTGACCATATATTCTGAAAGCTGACAAAATTCTCTTGAGTTTAGACTAGGTTTGATCGAATTTGGTGAAGAATTGTAGAATTTATGTAGGTTTTAGTGTGTTTTTGTGTTGTTCATACCTTGGGTAAACCTAGTTTTTTCTTCCTATACACAAATATATGTACAATTAACACATATGTATAGGTTAAAAGGCAAGCTGAGTCATTTGTGAATCTTTTAAGCCACAGTAGACCCATTTTGGATATGTATTTTTGGAAAAAAATTCAGTTTTTTGAAAATTTTGACCTAGGTCGAAATTTTGGTTTTTTCATCATTTCGACCATTTAAATCACTTAAATCGGCAATTTGACCATATATTCTGAAAGCTGACAAAATTCTCTTGAGTTTAGACTAGGTTTGATCGAATTTGGTGAAGAATTGTAGAATTTATGTAGGTTTTAGTGTGTTTTTGTGTTGTTCATACCTTGGGTAAACCTAGTTTTTTCTTCCTATACACAAATATATGTACAATTAACACATATGTATAGGTTAAAAGGCAAGCTGAGTCATTTGTGAATCTTTTAAGCCACAGTAGACCCATTTTGGATATGTATTTTTGGAAAAAAATTCAGTTTTTTGAAAATTTTGACCTAGGTCGAAATTTTGGTTTTTTCATCATTTCGACCATTTAAATCACTTAAATCGGCAATTTGACCATATATTCTGAAAGCTGACAAAATTCTCTTGAGTTTAGACTAGGTTTGATCGAATTTGGTGAAGAATTGTAGAATTTATGTAGGTTTTAGTGTGTTTTTGTGTTGTTCATACCTTGGGTAAACCTAGTTTTTTCTTCCTATACACAAATATATGTACAATTAACACATATGTATAGGTTAAAAGGCAAGCTGAGTCATTTGTGAATCTTTTAAGCCACAGTAGACCCATTTTGGATATGTATTTTTGGAAAAAAATTCAGTTTTTTGAAAATTTTGACCTAGGTCGAAATTTTGGTTTTTTCATCATTTCGACCATTTAAATCACTTAAATCGGCAATTTGACCATATATTCTGAAAGCTGACAAAATTCTCTTGAGTTTAGACTAGGTTTGATCGAATTTGGTGAAGAATTGTAGAATTTATGTAGGTTTTAGTGTGTTTTTGTGTTGTTCATACCTTGGGTAAACCTAGTTTTTTCTTCCTATACACAAATATATGTACAATTAACACATATGTATAGGTTAAAAGGCAAGCTGAGTCATTTGTGAATCTTTTAAGCCACAGTAGACCCATTTTGGATATGTATTTTTGGAAAAAAAATTCAGTTTTTTGAAAATTTTGACCTAGGTCGAAATTTTGGTTTTTTCATCATTTCGACCATTTAAATCAATTAAATCGGCAATTTGACCATATATTCTGAAAGCTGACAAAATTCTCTTGAGTTTAGACTAGGTTTGATCGAATTTGGTGAAGAATTGTAGAATTTATGTAGGTTTTAGTGTGTTTTTGTGTTGTTCATACCTTGGGTAAACCTAGTTTTTTCTTCCTATACACAAATATATGTACAATTAACACATATGTATAGGTTAAAAGGCAAGCTGAGTCATTTGTGAATCTTTTAAGCCACAGTAGACCCATTTTGGATATGTATTTTTGGAAAAAAATTCAGTTTTTTGAAAATTTTGACCTAGGTCGAAATTTTGGTTTTTTCATCATTTCGACCATTTAAATCATTTAAATCGGCAATTTGACCATATATTCTGAAAGCTGACAAAATTCTCTTGAGTTTAGACTAGGTTTGATCGAATTTGGTGAAGAATTGTAGAATTTATGTAGGTTTTAGTGTGTTTTTGTGTTGTTCATACCTTGGGTAAACCTAGTTTTTTCTTCCTATACACAAATATATGTACAATTAACACATATGTATAGGTTAAAAGGCAAGCTGAGTCATTTGTGAATCTTTTAAGCCACAGTAGACCCATTTTGGATATGTATTTTTGGAAAAAAATTCAGTTTTTTGAAAATTTTGACCTAGGTCGAAATTTTGGTTTTTTCATCATTTCGACCATTTAAATCATTTAAATCGGCAATTTGACCATATATTCTGAAAGCTGACAAAATTCTCTTGAGTTTAGACTAGGTTTGATCGAATTTGGTGAAGAATTGTAGAATTTATGTAGGTTTTAGTGTGTTTTTGTGTTGTTCATACCTTGGGTAAACCTAGTTTTTTCTTCCTATACACAAATATATGTACAATTAACACATATGTATAGGTTAAAAGGCAAGCTGAGTCATTTGTGAATCTTTTAAGCCACAGTAGACCCATTTTGGATATGTATTTTTGGAAAAAAATTCAGTTTTTTGAAAATTTTGACCTAGGTCGAAATTTTGGTTTTTTCATCATTTCGACCATTTAAATCACTTAAATCGGCAATTTGACCATATATTCTGAAAGCTGACAAAATTCTCTTGAGTTTAGACTAGGTTTGATCGAATTTGGTGAAGAATTGTAGAATTTATGTAGGTTTTAGTGTGTTTTTGTGTTGTTCATACCTTGGGTAAACCTAGTTTTTTCTTCCTATACACAAATATATGTACAATTAACACATATGTATAGGTTAAAAGGCAAGCTGAGTCATTTGTGAATCTTTTAAGCCACAGTAGACCCATTTTGGATATGTATTTTTGGAAAAAAATTCAGTTTTTTGAAAATTTTGACCTAGGTCGAAATTTTGGTTTTTTCATCATTTCGACCATTTAAATCACTTAAATCGGCAATTTGACCATATATTCTGAAAGCTGACAAAATTCTCTTGAGTTTAGACTAGGTTTGATCGAATTTGGTGAAGAATTGTAGAATTTATGTAGGTTTTAGTGTGTTTTTGTGTTGTTCATACCTTGGGTAAACCTAGTTTTTTCTTCCTATACACAAATATATGTACAATTAACACATATGTATAGGTTAAAAGGCAAGCTGAGTCATTTGTGAATCTTTTAAGCCACAGTAGACCCATTTTGGATATGTATTTTTGGAAAAAAATTCAGTTTTTTGAAAATTTTGACCTAGGTCGAAATTTTGGTTTTTTCATCATTTCGACCATTTAAATCATTTAAATCGGCAATTTGACCATATATTCTGAAAGCTGACAAAATTCTCTTGAGTTTAGACTAGGTTTGATCGAATTTGGTGAAGAATTGTAGAATTTATGTAGGTTTTAGTGTGTTTTTGTGTTGTTCATACCTTGGGTAAACCTAGTTTTTTCTTCCTATACACAAATATATGTACAATTAACACATATGTATAGGTTAAAAGGCAAGCTGAGTCATTTGTGAATCTTTTAAGCCACAGTAGACCCATTTTGGATATGTATTTTTGGAAAAAAATTCAGTTTTTTGAAAATTTTGACCTAGGTCGAAATTTTGGTTTTTTCATCATTTCGACCATTTAAATCATTTAAATCGGCAATTTGACCATATATTCTGAAAGCTGACAAAATTCTCTTGAGTTTAGACTAGGTTTGATCGAATTTGGTGAAGAATTGTAGAATTTATGTAGGTTTTAGTGTGTTTTTGTGTTGTTCATACCTTGGGTAAACCTAGTTTTTTCTTCCTATACACAAATATATGTACAATTAACACATATGTATAGGTTAAAAGGCAAGCTGAGTCATTTGTGAATCTTTTAAGCCACAGTAGACCCATTTTGGATATGTATTTTTGGAAAAAAATTCAGTTTTTTGAAAATTTTGACCTAGGTCGAAATTTTGGTTTTTTCATCATTTCGACCATTTAAATCATTTAAATCGGCAATTTGACCATATATTCTGAAAGCTGACAAAATTCTCTTGAGTTTAGACTAGGTTTGATCGAATTTGGTGAAGAATTGTAGAATTTATGTAGGTTTTAGTGTGTTTTTGTGTTGTTCATACCTTGGGTAAACCTAGTTTTTTCTTCCTATACACAAATATATGTACAATTAACACATATGTATAGGTTAAAAGGCAAGCTGAGTCATTTGTGAATCTTTTAAGCCACAGTAGACCCATTTTGGATATGTATTTTTGGAAAAAAATTCAGTTTTTTGAAAATTTTGACCTAGGTCGAAATTTTGGTTTTTTCATCATTTCGACCATTTAAATCATTTAAATCGGCAATTTGACCATATATTCTGAAAGCTGACAAAATTCTCTTGAGTTTAGACTAGGTTTGATCGAATTTGGTGAAGAATTGTAGAATTTATGTAGGTTTTAGTGTGTTTTTGTGTTGTTCATACCTTGGGTAAACCTAGTTTTTTCTTCCTATACACAAATATATGTACAATTAACACATATGTATAGGTTAAAAGGCAAGCTGAGTCATTTGTGAATCTTTTAAGCCACAGTAGACCCATTTTGGATATGTATTTTTGGAAAAAAATTCAGTTTTTTGAAAATTTTGACCTAGGTCGAAATTTTGGTTTTTTCATCATTTCGACCATTTAAATCATTTAAATCGGCAATTTGACCATATATTCTGAAAGCTGACAAAATTCTCTTGAGTTTAGACTAGGTTTGATCGAATTTGGTGAAGAATTGTAGAATTTATGTAGGTTTTAGTGTGTTTTTGTGTTGTTCATACCTTGGGTAAACCTAGTTTTTTCTTCCTATACACAAATATATGTACAATTAACACATATGTATAGGTTAAAAGGCAAGCTGAGTCATTTGTGAATCTTTTAAGCCACAGTAGACCCATTTTGGATATGTATTTTTGGAAAAAAATTCAGTTTTTTGAAAATTTTGACCTAGGTCGAAATTTTGGTTTTTTCATCATTTCGACCATTTAAATCACTTAAATCGGCAATTTGACCATATATTCTGAAAGCTGACAAAATTCTCTTGAGTTTAGACTAGGTTTGATCGAATTTGGTGAAGAATTGTAGAATTTATGTAGGTTTTAGTGTGTTTTTGTGTTGTTCATACCTTGGGTAAACCTAGTTTTTTCTTCCTATACACAAATATATGTACAATTAACACATATGTATAGGTTAAAAGGCAAGCTGAGTCATTTGTGAATCTTTTAAGCCACAGTAGACCCATTTTGGATATGTATTTTTGGAAAAAAATTCAGTTTTTTGAAAATTTTGACCTAGGTCGAAATTTTGGTTTTTTCATCATTTCGACCATTTAAATCACTTAAATCGGCAATTTGACCATATATTCTGAAAGCTGACAAAATTCTCTTGAGTTTAGACTAGGTTTGATCGAATTTGGTGAAGAATTGTAGAATTTATGTAGGTTTTAGTGTGTTTTTGTGTTGTTCATACCTTGGGTAAACCTAGTTTTTTCTTCCTATACACAAATATATGTACAATTAACACATATGTATAGGTTAAAAGGCAAGCTGAGTCATTTGTGAATCTTTTAAGCCACAGTAGACCCATTTTGGATATGTATTTTGGAAAAAAATTCAGTTTTTTGAAAATTTTGACCTAGGTCGAAATTTTGGTTTTTTCATCATTTCGACCATTTAAATCACTTAAATCGGCAATTTGACCATATATTCTGAAAGCTGACAAAATTCTCTTGAGTTTAGACTAGGTTTGATCGAATTTGGTGAAGAATTGTAGAATTTATGTAGGTTTTAGTGTGTTTTTGTGTTGTTCATACCTTGGGTAAACCTAGTTTTTTCTTCCTATACACAAATATATGTACAATTAACACATATGTATAGGTTAAAAGGCAAGCTGAGTCATTTGTGAATCTTTTAAGCCACAGTAGACCCATTTTGGATATGTATTTTTGGAAAAAAATTCAGTTTTTTGAAAATTTTGACCTAGGTCGAAATTTTGGTTTTTTCATCATTTCGACCATTTAAATCACTTAAATCGGCAATTTGACCATATATTCTGAAAGCTGACAAAATTCTCTTGAGTTTAGACTAGGTTTGATCGAATTTGGTGAAGAATTGTAGAATTTATGTAGGTTTTAGTGTGTTTTTGTGTTGTTCATACCTTGGGTAAACCTAGTTTTTTCTTCCTATACACAAATATATGTACAATTAACACATATGTATAGGTTAAAAGGCAAGCTGAGTCATTTGTGAATCTTTTAAGCCACAGTAGACCCATTTTGGATATGTATTTTTGGAAAAAAATTCAGTTTTTTGAAAATTTTGACCTAGGTCGAAATTTTGGTTTTTTCATCATTTCGACCATTTAAATCAATTAAATCGGCAATTTGACCATATATTCTGAAAGCTGACAAAATTCTCTTGAGTTTAGACTAGGTTTGATCGAATTTGGTGAAGAATTGTAGAATTTATGTAGTTTAGTGTGTTTTTGTGTTGTTCATACCTTGGGTAAACCTAGTTTTTTCTTCCTATACACAAATATATGTACAATTAACACATATGTATAGGTTAAAAGGCAAGCTGAGTCATTTGTGAATCTTTTAAGCCACAGTAGACCCCATTTGGATATGTATTTTTGGAAAAAAATTCAGTTTTTTGAAAATTTTGACCTAGGTCGAAATTTTGGTTTTTTTCATCATTTCGACCATTTAAATCACTTAAATCGGCAATTTGACCATATATTCTGAAAGCTGACAAAATTCTCTTGAGTTTTAGACTAGTTTTGACGAATTTGTGATTGTAGAATTTATGAGGATGTTTGTTTTATGTGTTTTTGTGTTGTCATACCTTGGGTAAACCTAGTTTTTTCTTCCTATACACAAATATATGTACAATTAACACATATGTATAGGTTAAAAGGCAAGCTGAGTCATTTGTGAATCTTTTAAGCCACAGTAGACCCATTTTGGATATGTATTTTTGGAAAAAAATTCAGTTTTTTGAAAATTTTGACCTAGGTCGAAATTTTGGTTTTTTCATCATTTCGACCATTTAAATCATTTAAATCGGCAATTTGACCATATATTCTGAAAGCTGACAAAATTCTCTTGAGTTTAGACTAGGTTTGATCGAATTTGGTGAAGAATTGTAGAATTTATGTAGGTTTTAGTGTGTTTTTGTGTTGTTCATACCTTGGGTAACCTAGTTTTTTCTTCCTATACACAAATATATGTACAATTAACACATATGTATAGGTTAAAAGGCAAGCTGAGTCATTTGTGAATCTTTTAAGCCACAGTAGACCTTTTGGATATGTATTTTTGGAAAAAAATTCAGTTTTTTGAAAATTTTGACCTAGGTCGAAATTTTGGTTTTTTCATCATTTCGACCATTTAAATCACTTAAATCGCAATTTGACCATATATTCTGAAAGCTGACAAAATTCTCTTGAGTTTAGACTAGGTTTGATCGAATTTGGTGAAGAATTGTAGAATTTATGTAGGTTTTAGTGTGTTTTTGTGTTTGTTCATACCTTGGGTAAACCTAGTTTTTTCTTCCTATACACAAATATATGTACAATTAACACATATGTATAGGTTAAAAGGCAAGCTGAGTCATTTGTGAATCTTTTAAGCCACAGTAGACCCATTTTGGATATGTATTTTTGGAAAAAAATTCAGTTTTTTGAAAATTTTGACCTAGGTCGAAATTTTGGTTTTTTCATCATTTCGACCATTTAAATCACTTAAATCGGCAATTTGACCATATATTCTGAAAGCTGACAAAATTCTCTTGAGTTTAGACTAGGTTTGATCGAATTTGGTGAAGAATTGTAGAATTTATGTAGGTTTTAGTGTGTTTTTTTTGTTCATACCTTGGGTAAACCTAGTTTTTTCTTCCTATACACAAATATATGTACAATTAACACATATGTATAGGTTAAAAGGCAAGCTGAGTCATTTGTGAATCTTTTAAGCCACAGTAGACCCATTTTGGATATGTATTTTTGGAAAAAAATTCAGTTTTTTGAAAATTTTGACCTAGGTCGAAATTTTGGTTTTTTCATCATTTCGACCATTTAAATCACTTAAATCGGCAATTTGACCATATATTCTGAAAGCTGACAAAATTCTCTTGAGTTTAGACTAGGTTGATCGAATTGGTGAAGAATTGTAGAATTTATGTAGGTTTTAGTGTGTTTTGTGTTGTTCATACCTTGGGTAAACCTAGTTTTTTCTTCCTATACACAAATATATGTACAATTAACACATATGTATAGGTTAAAAGGCAAGCTGAGTCATTTGTGAATCTTTTAAGCCACAGTAGACCCATTTTGGATATGTATTTTTGGAAAAAATTCAGTTTTTTGAAAATTTTGACCTAGGTCGAAATTTTGGTTTTTTCATCATTTCGACCATTTAAATCACTTAAATCGCAATTTGACCATATATTCTGAAAGCTGACAAAATTCTCTTGAGTTTAGACTAGGTTTGATCGAATTTGGTGAAGAATTGTAGAATTTATGTAGGTTTTAGTGTGTTTTTGTGTTGTTCATACCTTGGTAAACCTAGTTTTTTCTTCCTATACACAAATATATGTACAATTAACACATATGTATAGGTTAAAAGGCAAGCTGAGTCATTTGTGAATCTTTTAAGCCACAGTAGACCCATTTTGGATATGTATTTTTGAAAAAAATTCAGTTTTTTGAAAATTTTGACCTAGTCGAAATTTTGGTTTTTTTCATCATTTCGACCATTTAAATCACTCAAATCGGCAATTTGACCATATATTCTGAAAGCTGACAAAATTCTCTTGAGTTTAGACTAGGTTTGATCGAATTTGGTGAAGAATTGTAGAATTTATGTAGGTTTTAGTGTGTTTTTGTGTTTCATACCTTGGGTAAACCTAGTTTTTTCTTCCTATACACAAATATATGTACAATTAACACATATGTATAGGTTAAAAGGCAAGCTGAGTCATTTGTGAATCTTTTAAGCCACAGTAGACCCATTTTGGATATGTATTTTTGGAAAAAAATTCAGTTTTTTGAAAATTTTGACCTAGGTCGAAATTTTGGTTTTTTCATCATTTCGACCATTTAAATCACTTAAATCGGCAATTTGACCATATATTCTGAAAGCTGACAAAATTCTCTTGAGTTTAGACTAGGTTTGATCGAATTTGGTGAAGAATTGTAGAATTTATGTAGGTTTTAGTGTGTTTTTGTGTTGTTCATACCTTGGTAAACCTAGTTTTTTCTTCCTATACACAAATATATGTACAATTAACACATATGTATAGGTTAAAAGGCAAGCTGAGTCATTTGTGAATCTTTTAAGCCACAGTAGACCCATTTGGATATGTATTTTTGGAAAAAAATTCAGTTTTTTGAAAATTTTGACCTAGGTCGAAATTTTGGTTTTTTCATCATTTCGACCATTTAAAATCACTTAAATCGGCAATTTGACCATATATTCTGAAAGCTGACAAAATTCTCTTGAGTTTAGACTAGGTTTGATCGAATTTGGTGAAGAATTGTAGAATTATGTAGGTTTTAGTGTGTTTTTGTGTTGTTCATACCTTGGGTAAACCTAGTTTTTTCTTCCTATACACAAATATATGTACAATTAACACATATGTATAGGTTAAAAGGCAAGCTGAGTCATTTGTGAATCTTTTAAGCCACAGTAGACCCATTTTGGATATGTATTTTTGGAAAAAAATTCAGTTTTTGAAAATTTTGACCTAGGTCGAAATTTTGGTTTTTTCATCATTTCGACCATTTAAATCACTTAAATCGGCAATTTGACCATATATTCTGAAAGCTGACAAAATTCTCTTGAGTTTAGACTAGGTTTGATCGAATTTGGTGAAGAATTGTAGAATTTATGTAGGTTTTAGTGTGTTTTTTTGTGTTTTCATACCTGGGTAAACCTAGTTTTTTCTTCCTATACACAAATATATGTACAATTAACACATATGTATAGGTTAAAAGGCAAGCTGAGTCATTTGTGAATCTTTTAAGCCACAGTAGACCCATTTTGGATATGTATTTTTGAAAAAAATTCAGTTTTTTGAAAATTTTGACCTAGGTCGAAATTTTGGTTTTTTCATCATTTCGACCATTTAAATCACTTAAATCGGCAATTTGACCATATATTCTGAAAGCTGACAAAATTCTCTTGAGTTTAGACTAGGTTTGATCGAATTTGGTGAAGAATTGTAGAATTTATGTAGGTTTTAGTGTGTTTTTGTGTTGTTCATACCTTGGGTAAACCTAGTTTTTTCTTCCTATACACAAATATATGTACAATTAACACATATGTATAGGTTAAAAGGCAAGCTGAGTCATTTGTGAATCTTTTAAGCCACAGTAGACCCATTTTGGATATGTATTTTTGGAAAAAAATTCAGTTTTTTGAAAATTTTGACCTAGGTCGAAATTTTGGTTTTTCATCATTTCGACCATTTAAATCACTTAAATCGGCAATTTGACCATATATTCTGAAAGCTGACAAAATTCTCTTGAGTTTAGACTAGGTTTGATCGAATTTGGTGAAGAATTGTAGAATTTATGTAGGTTTTAGTGTGTTTTTGTGTTGTTCATACCTTGGGTAAACCTAGTTTTTTCTTCCTATACACAAATATATGTACAATTAACACATATGTATAGGTTAAAAGGCAAGCTGAGTCATTTGTGAATCTTTTAAGCCACAGTAGACCCATTTTGATATGTATTTTTGGAAAAAAATTCAGTTTTTTGAAAAAATTTTGACCTAGGTCGAAATTTTGGTTTTTTCATCATTTCGACCATTTAAATCACTTAAATCGGCAATTTGACCATATATTCTGAAAGCTGACAAAATTCTCTTGAGTTTAGACTAGGTTTGATCGAATTTGGTGAAGAATTGTAGAATTTATGTAGGTTTTAGTGTGTTTTTGTGTTGTTCATACCTGGGTAAACCTAGTTTTTTCTTCCTATACACAAATATATGTACAATTAACACATATGTATAGGTTAAAAGGCAAGCTGAGTCATTTGTGAATCTTTTAAGCCACAGTAGACCCATTTTGGATATGTATTTTGGAAAAAAATTCAGTTTTTTGAAAATTTTGACCTAGGTCGAAATTTGGTTTTTTCATCATTTCGACCATTTAAATCACTTAAATCGGCAATTTGACCATATATTCTGAAAGCTGACAAAATTCTCTTGAGTTTAGACTAGTTTGATCGAATTTGGTGAAGAATTGTAGAATTTATGTAGGTTTTAGTGTGTTTTTGTGTTGTTCATACCTTGGGTAAACCTAGTTTTTTCTTCCTATACACAAATATATGTACAATTAACACATATGTATAGGTTAAAAGGCAAGCTGAGTCATTTGTGAATCTTTAAAGCCACAGTAGACCCATTTTGGATATGTATTTTTGGAAAAAATTCAGTTTTTTGAAAATTTTGACCTAGGTCGAAATTTTGGTTTTTTCATCATTTCGACCATTTAAATCATTTAAATCGGCAATTTGACCATATATTCTGAAAGCTGACAAAATTCTCTTGAGTTTAGACTAGGTTTGATCGAATTTGTGAAGAATTGTAGAATTTATGTAGGTTTTAGTGTGTTTTTGTGTTGTTCATACCTTGGGTAAACCTAGTTTTTTCTTCCTATACACAAATATATGTACAATTAACACATATGTATAGGTTAAAAGGCAAGCTGAGTCATTTGTGAATCTTTTAAGCCACAGTAGACCCATTTTGGATATGTATTTTTTGAAAAAAATTCAGTTTTTGAAAATTTTGACCTAGGTCGAAATTTGGTTTTTTCATCATTTCGACCATTTAAATCACTTAAATCGGCAATTTGACCATATATTCTGAAAGCTGACAAAATTCTCTTGAGTTTAGACTAGGTTTGATCGAATTTGGTGAAGAATTGTAGAATTTATGTAGGTTTTAGTGTGTTTTTGTGTTGTTCATACCTTGGGTAAACCTAGTTTTTTCTTCCTATACACAAATATATGTACAATTAACACATATGTATAGGTTAAAAGGCAAGCTGAGTCATTTGTGAATCTTTTAAGCCACAGTAGACCCATTTTGGATATGTATTTTTGGAAAAAAATTCAGTTTTTTGAAAATTTTGACCTAGGTCGAAATTTTGGTTTTTTCATCATTTCGACCATTTAAATCACTTAAATCGGCAATTTGACCATATATTCTGAAAGCTGACAAAATTCTCTTGAGTTTAGACTAGGTTTGATCGAATTTGGTGAAGAATTGTAGAATTTATGTAGGTTTTAGTGTGTTTTTTGTGTTGTTCATACCTTGGGTAAACCTAGTTTTTTCTTCCTATACACAAATATATGTACAATTAACACATATGTATAGGTTAAAAGGCAAGCTGAGTCATTTGTGAATCTTTTAAGCCACAGTAGACCCATTTTGGATATGTATTTTTGGAAAAAAATTCAGTTTTTTGAAAATTTTGACCTAGGTCGAAATTTTGGTTTTTTCATCATTTCGACCATTTAAATCACTTAAATCGGCAATTTGACCATATATTCTGAAAGCTGACAAAATTCTCTTGAGTTTAGACTAGGTTTGATCGAATTTGGTGAAGAATTGTAGAATTTATGTAGGTTTTAGTGTGTTTTTGTGTTGTTCATACCTTGGTAAACCTAGTTTTTTCTTCCTATACACAAATATATGTACAATTAACACATATGTATAGGTTAAAAGGCAAGCTGAGTCATTTGTGAATCTTTTAAGCCACAGTAGACCCATTTTGGATATGTATTTTTGGAAAAAATTCAGTTTTTTGAAAATTTTGACCTAGGTCGAAATTTTGGTTTTTTTCATCATTTCGACCATTTAAATCACAAATCCAACAATTTGACCATATATTCTGAAAGCTGACAAAATTCTCTTGAGTTTAGACTAGGTTTGATCGAATTTGGTGAAGAATTGTAGAATTTATGTAGGTTTTAGTGTGTTTTGTGTTGTTCATACCTTGGGTAAACCTAGTTTTTTCTTCCTATACACAAATATATGTACAATTAACACATATGTATAGGTAAAAAGCAAGCTGAGTCATTTGTGAATCTTTTAAGCCACAGTAGACCCATTTTGGATATGTATTTTTGGAAAAAAATTCAGTTTTTTGAAAATTTTGACCTAGGTCGAAATTTTGGTTTTTTCATCATTTCGACCATTTAAATCACTTAAATCGGCAATTTGACCATATATTCTGAAAGCTGACAAAATTCTCTTGAGTTTAGACTAGGTTTGATCGAATTTGGTGAAGAATTGTAGAATTTATGTAGGTTTTAGTGTGTTTTTGTGTTGTTCATACCTTGGGTAAACCTAGTTTTTTCTTCCTATACACAAATATATGTACAATTAACACATATGTATAGGTTAAAAGGCAAGCTGAGTCATTTGTGAATCTTTTAAGCCACAGTAGACCCATTTTGGATATGTATTTTTGGAAAAAAATTCAGTTTTTTGAAAATTTGACCTAGTCGAAATTTTGGTTTTTTCATCATTTCGACCATTTAAATCACTTAAATCGGCAATTTGACCATATATTCTGAAAGCTGACAAAATTCTCTTGAGTTTAGACTAGGTTTGATCGAATTTGGTGAAGAATTGTAGAATTTATGTAGGTTTTAGTGTGTTTTTGTGTTGTTCATACCTTGGGTAAACCTAGTTTTTTCTTCCTATACACAAATATATGTACAATTAACACATATGTATAGGTTAAAAGGCAAGCTGAGTCATTTGTGAATCTTTTAAGCCACAGTAGACCCATTTTGGATATGTATTTTTGGAAAAAAATTCAGTTTTTTGAAAATTTTGACCTAGGTCGAAATTTTGGTTTTTTCATCATTTCGACCATTTAAATCACTTAAATCGGCAATTTGACCATATATTCTGAAAGCTGACAAAATTCTCTTGAGTTTAGACTAGGTTTGATCGAATTTGGTGAAGAATTGTAGAATTTATGTAGGTTTTAGTGTGTTTTTTGTGTTGTTCATACCTTGGGTAAACCTAGTTTTTTCTTCCTATACACAAATATATGTACAATTAACACATATGTATAGGTTAAAAGGCAAGCTGAGTCATTTGTGAATCTTTTAAGCCACAGTAGACCCATTTTGGATATGTATTTTTGGAAAAAAATTCAGTTTTTTGAAAATTTTGACCTAGGTCGAAATTTTGGTTTTTTCATCATTTCGACCATTTAAATCACTTAAATCGGCAATTTGACCATATATTCTGAAAGCTGACAAAATTCTCTTGAGTTTAGACTAGGTTTGATCGAATTTGGTGAAGAATTGTAGAATTTATGTAGGTTTTAGTGTGTTTTTGTGTTGTTCATACCTTGGGTAAACCTAGTTTTTTCTTCCTATACACAAATATATGTACAATTAACACATATGTATAGGTTAAAAGGCAAGCTGAGTCATTTGTGAATCTTTTAAGCCACAGTAGACCCATTTGGATATGTATTTTTGGAAAAAAATTCAGTTTTTTGAAAATTTTGACCTAGGTCGAAATTTTGGTTTTTTCATCATTTCGACCATTTAAATCACTTAAATCGGCAATTTGACCATATATTCTGAAAGCTGACAAAATTCTCTTGAGTTTAGACTAGGTTTGATCGAATTTGGTGAAGAATTGTAGAATTTATGTAGGTTTTAGTGTGTTTTTGTGTTGTTCATACCTTGGGTAAACCTAGTTTTTTCTTCCTATACACAAATATATGTACAATTAACACATATGTATAGGTTAAAGGCAAGCTGAGTCATTTGTGAATCTTTTAAGCCACAGTAGACCCATTTTGGATATGTATTTTGGAAAAAAATTCAGTTTTTTGAAAATTTTGACCTAGGTCGAAATTTGGTTTTTTCATCATTTCGACCATTTAAATCACTTAAATCGGCAATTTGACCATATATTCTGAAAGCTGACAAAATTCTCTTGAGTTTAGACTAGGTTTGATCGAATTTGGTGAAGAATTGTAGAATTTGTAGGTTTTAGTGTGTTTTTTTGTGTTGTTCATACCTTGGGTAAACCTAGTTTTTTCTTCCTATACACAAATATATGTACAATTAACACATATGTATAGGTTAAAAGGCAAGCTGAGTCATTTGTGAATCTTTTAAGCCACAGTAGACCCATTTTGGATATGTATTTTGGAAAAAAATTCAGTTTTTGAAAATTTTGACCTAGGTCGAAATTTTGGTTTTTTCATCATTTCGACCATTTAAATCACTCAAATCGGCAATTTGACCATATATTCTGAAAGCTGACAAAATTCTCTTGAGTTTAGACTAGGTTTGATCGAATTTGGTGAAGAATTGTAGAATTTATGTAGGTTTTAGTGTGTTTTTGTGTTGTTCATACCTTGGGTAAACCTAGTTTTTTCTTCCTATACACAAATATATGTACAATTAACACATATGTATAGGTTAAAAGGCAAGCTGAGTCATTTGTGAATCTTTTAAGCCACAGTAGACCCATTTTGGATATGTATTTTTGGAAAAAATTCAGTTTTTTGAAAATTTTGACCTAGGTCGAAATTTTGGTTTTTTCATCATTTCGACCATTTAAATCTCAAATCGGCAATTTGACCATATATTCTGAAAGCTGACAAAATTCTCTTGAGTTTAGACTAGGTTTGATCGAATTTGGTGAAGAATTGTAGAATTTATGTAGGTTTAGTGTGTTTTTGTGTTGTTCATACCTTGGGTAAACCTAGTTTTTTCTTCCTATACACAAATATATGTACAATTAACACATATGTATAGGTTAAAAGGCAAGCTGAGTCATTTGTGAATCTTTTAAGCCACAGTAGACCCATTTTGGATATGTATTTTTGGAAAAAAATTCAGTTTTTTGAAAATTTTGACCTAGGTCGAAATTTTGGTTTTTTCATCATTTCGACCATTTAAATCACTTAAATCGGCAATTTGACCATATATTCTGAAAGCTGACAAAATTCTCTTGAGTTTAGACTAGGTTGATCGAATTGGTGAAGAATTGTAGAATTTATGTAGGTTTTAGTGTGTTTTTGTGTTGTTCATACCTTGGGTAAACCTAGTTTTTTCTTCCTATACACAAATATATGTACAATTAACACATATGTATAGGTTAAAAGGCAAGCTGAGTCATTTGTGAATCTTTTAAGCCACAGTAGACCCATTTTGGATATGTATTTTTGGAAAAAAATTCAGTTTTTTGAAAATTTTGACCTAGGTCGAAATTTTGGTTTTTTCATCATTTCGACCATTTAAATCACTTAAATCGGCAATTTGACCATATTCTGAAAGCTGACAAAATTCTCTTGAGTTTAGACTAGGTTTGATCGAAATTTGGTGAAGAATTGTAGAATTTATGTAGGTTTTAGTGTGTTTTTTGTGTTGTTCATACCTTGGGTAAACCTAGTTTTTTCTTCCTATACACAAATATATGTACAATAACACATATGTATAGGTTAAAAGGCAAGCTGAGTCATTTGTGAGAATCTTTCAACAGTAGACCCATTTTGGATATGTATTTTTGGAAAAAAATTCAGTTTTTTGAAAATTTTGACCTAGGTCGAAATTTTGGTTTTTTCATCATTTCGACCATTTAAATCACTTAAATCGGCAATTTGACCATATATTCTGAAAGCTGACAAAATTCTCTTGAGTTTAGACTAGTTTGATCGAATTTGGTGAAGAATTGTAGAATTTATGTAGGTTTTAGTGTGTTTTTGTGTTGTTCATACCTTGGGTAAACCTAGTTTTTTCTTCCTATACACAAATATATGTACAATTAACACATATGTATAGGTTAAAAGGCAAGCTGAGTCATTTGTGAATCTTTTAAGCCACAGTAGACCCATTTTGGATATGTATTTTTGGAAAAAATTCAGTTTTTTGAAAATTTTGACCTAGGTCGAAATTTGGTTTTTTCATCATTTCGACCATTTAAATCACTTAAATCGGCAATTTGACCATATATTCTGAAAGCTGACAAAATTCTCTTGAGTTTAGACTAGGTTGATCGAATTTGGTGAAGAATTGTAGAATTTATGTAGGTTTTAGTGTGTTTTTGTGTTGTTCATACCTTGGGTAAACCTAGTTTTTTCTTCCTATACACAAATATATGTACAATTAACACATATGTATAGGTTAAAAGGCAAGCTGAGTCATTTGTGAATCTTTTAAGCCACAGTAGACCCATTTTGGATATGTATTTTTGGAAAAAAATTCAGTTTTTTGAAATTTTGACCTAGGTCGAAATTTTGGTTTTTTCATCATTTCGACCATTTAAATCACTTAAATCGGCAATTTGACCATATATTCTGAAAGCTGACAAAATTCTCTTGAGTTTAGACTAGGTTTGATCGAATTTGGTGAAGAATTGTAGAATTTATGTAGGTTTTAGTGTGTTTTTGTGTTGTTCATACCTTGGGTAAACCTAGTTTTTTCTTCCTATACACAAATATATGTACAATTAACACATATGTATAGGTTAAAAGGCAAGCTGAGTCATTTGTGAATCTTTTAAGCCACAGTAGACCCATTTGGATATGTATTTTTGGAAAAAAAAATTCAGTTTTTGAAAATTTTGACCTAGGTCGAAATTTTGGTTTTTTCATCATTTCGACCATTTAAATCACTTAAATCAATTTTGACCATATATTCTGAAAGCTGACAAAATTCTCTTGAGTTTAGACTAGGTTTGATCGAATTTGGTGAAGAATTGTAGAATTTATGTAGTTTTTAGTGTGTTTTTGTGTTGTTCATACCTTGGGTAAACCTAGTTTTTTCTTCCTATACACAAATATATGTACAATTAACACATATGTATAGGTTAAAAGGCAAGCTGAGTCATTTGTGAATCTTTTAAGCCACAGTAGACCCATTTTGGATATGTATTTTTGGAAAAAAATTCAGTTTTTTGAAAATTTTGACCTAGGTCGAAATTTTGTTTTTTTCATCATTTCGACCATTTAAATCATTTAAATCGGCAATTTGACCATATATTCTGAAAGCTGACAAAATTCTCTTGAGTTTAGACTAGGTTTGATCGAATTTGGTGAAGAATTGTAGAATTTATGTAGGTTTTAGTGTGTTTTTGTGTTGTTCATACCTTGGGTAAACCTAGTTTTTTCTTCCTATACACAAATATATGTACAATTAACACATATGTATAGGTTAAAAGGCAAGCTGAGTCATTTGTGAATCTTTTAAGCCACAGTAGACCCATTTTGGATATGTATTTTTGGAAAAAAATTCAGTTTTTTGAAAATTTTGACCTAGGTCGAAATTTTGGTTTTTTCATCATTTCGACCATTTAAATCATTTAAATCGGCAATTTGACCATATATTCTGAAAGCTGACAAAATTCTCTTGAGTTTAGACTAGGTTTGATCGAATTTGGTGAAGAATTGTAGAATTTATGTAGGTTTTAGTGTGTTTTTGTGTTGTTCATACCTTGGGTAAACCTAGGTTTTTCTTCCTATACACAAATATATGTACAATTAACACATATGTATAGGTTAAAAGGCAAGCTGAGTCATTTGTGAATCTTTTAAGCCACAGTAGACCCATTTTGGATATGTATTTTTGGAAAAAAATTCAGTTTTTTGAAAATTTTGACCTAGGTCGAAATTTTGGTTTTTTCATCATTTCGACCATTTAAATCATTTAAATCGGCAATTTGACCATATATTCTGAAAGCTGACAAAATTCTCTTGAGTTTAGACTAGGTTTGATCGAATTTGGTGAAGAATTGTAGAATTTATGTAGGTTTTAGTGTGTTTTTGTGTTGTTCATACCTTGGGTAAACCTAGTTTTTTCTTCCTATACACAAATATATGTACAATTAACACATATGTATAGGTTAAAAGGCAAGCTGAGTCATTTGTGAATCTTTTAAGCCACAGTAGACCCATTTTGGATATGTATTTTTGGAAAAAAATTCAGTTTTTTGAAAATTTTGACCTAGGTCGAAATTTTGGTTTTTTCATCATTTCGACCATTTAAATCATTTAAATCGGCAATTTGACCATATATTCTGAAAGCTGACAAAATTCTCTTGAGTTTAGACTAGGTTTGATCGAATTTGGTGAAGAATTGTAGAATTTATGTAGGTTTTAGTGTGTTTTTGTGTTGTTCATACCTTGGTAAACCTAGTTTTTCTTCCTATACACAAATATATGTACAATTAACACATATGTATAGGTTAAAAGGCAAGCTGAGTCATTTGTGAATCTTTTAAGCCACAGTAGACCCATTTTGGATATGTATTTTTGGAAAAAAATTCAGTTTTTTGAAAATTTTGACCTAGGTCGAAATTTTGGTTTTTTCATCATTTCGACCATTTAAATCATTTAAATCGGCAATTTGACCATATATTCTGAAAGCTGACAAAATTCTCTTGAGTTTAGACTAGGTTTGATCGAATTTGGTGAAGAATTGTAGAATTTATGTAGGTTTTAGTGTGTTTTTGTGTTGTTCATACCTTGGGTAAACCTAGTTTTTTCTTCCTATACACAAATATATGTACAATTAACACATATGTATAGGTTAAAAGGCAAGCTGAGTCATTTGTGAATCTTTTAAGCCACAGTAGACCCATTTTGGATATGTATTTTTGGAAAAAAATTCAGTTTTTTGAAAATTTTGACCTAGGTCGAAATTTTGGTTTTTTTCATCATTTCGACCATTTAAATCACTTAAATCGGCAATTTGACCATATATTCTGAAAGCTGACAAAATTCTCTTGAGTTTAGACTAGGTTTGATCGAATTTGGTGAAGAATTGTAGAATTTATGTAGGTTTTAGTGGTGTTTTTGTGTTGTTCATACCTTGGGTAAACCTAGGTTTTTCTTCCTATACACAAATATATGTACAATTAACACATATGTGTAGGTTAAAAGGCAAGCTGAGTCATTTGTGAATCTTTTAAGCCACAGTAGACCCATTTTGGATATGTATTTTTGGAAAAAAATTCAGTTTTTTGAAAATTTTGACCTAGGTCGAAATTTTGGTTTTTTCATCATTTCGACCATTTAAATCACTTAAATCGGCAATTTGACCATATATTCTGAAAGCTGACAAAATTCTCTTGAGTTTAGACTAGGTTTGATCGAATTTGGTGAAGAATTGTAGAATTTATGTAGGTTTTAGTGTGTTTTTTGTGTTGTTCATACCTTGGGTAAACCTAGTTTTTTTCTTCCTATACACAAATATATGTACAATTAACACATATGTATAGGTTAAAAGGCAAGCTGAGTCATTTGTGAATCTTTTAAGCCACAGTAGACCCATTTTGGATATGTATTTTTGGAAAAAAATTCAGTTTTTTGAAAATTTTGACCTAGGTCGAAATTTTGGTTTTTTCATCATTTCGACCATTTAAATCACTTAAATCGGCAATTTGACCATATATTCTGAAAGCTGACAAAATTCTCTTGAGTTTAGACTAGGTTTGATCGAATTTGGTGAAGAATTGTAGAATTTATGTAGGTTTTAGTGTGTTTTTGTGTTGTTCATACCTTGGGTAAACCTAGTTTTTTCTTCCTATACACAAATATATGTACAATTAACACATATGTATAGGTTAAAAGGCAAGCTGAGTCATTTGTGAATCTTTTAAGCCACAGTAGACCCATTTTGGATATGTATTTTTTGGAAAAAAATTCAGTTTTTTGAAAATTTTGACCTAGGTCGAAATTTTGGTTTTTTCATCATTTCGACCATTTAAATCACTTAAATCGGCAATTTGACCATATATTCTGAAAGCTGACAAAATTCTCTTGAGTTTAGACTAGGTTTGATCGAATTTGGTGAAGAATTGTAGAATTTATGTAGGTTTTAGTGTGTTTTTGTGTTGTTCATACCTTGGGTAAACCTAGTTTTTTCTTCCTATACACAAATATATGTACAATTAACACATATGTATAGGTTAAAAGGCAAGCTGAGTCATTTGTGAATCTTTTAAGCCACAGTAGACCCATTTTGGATATGTATTTTTGGAAAAAAATTCAGTTTTTTTGAAAATTTTGACCTAGGTCGAAATTTTGGTTTTTTCATCATTTTCGACCATTTAAATCATTTAAATCGGCAATTTGACCATATATTCTGAAAGCTGACAAAATTCTCTTGAGTTTAGACTAGGTTTGATCGAATTTGGTGAAGAATTGTAGAATTTATGTAGGTTTTAGTGTGTTTTTGTGTTGTTCATACCTTGGGTAAACCTAGTTTTTTCTTCCTATACACAAATATATGTACAATTAACACATATGTATAGGTTAAAAGGCAAGCTGAGTCATTTGTGAATCTTTTAAGCCACAGTAGACCCATTTTGGATATGTATTTTTGGAAAAAAATTCAGTTTTTTGAAAATTTTGACCTAGGTCGAAATTTTGGTTTTTTTTCATCATTTCGACCATTTAAATCATTTAAATCGGCAATTTGACCATATATTCTGAAAGCTGACAAAATTCTCTTGAGTTTAGACTAGGTTTGATCGAATTTGGTGAAGAATTGTAGAATTTATGTAGGTTTTAGTGTGTTTTTGTGTTGTTCATACCTTGGGTAAACCTAGTTTTTTCTTCCTATACACAAATATATGTACAATTAACACATATGTATAGGTTAAAAGGCAAGCTGAGTCATTTGTGAATCTTTTAAGCCACAGTAGACCCATTTTGGATATGTATTTTTGGAAAAAAATTCAGTTTTTTGAAAATTTTGACCTAGGTCGAAATTTTGGTTTTTTCATCATTTCGACCATTTAAATCACTTAAATCGGCAATTTGACCATATATTCTGAAAGCTGACAAAATTCTCTTGAGTTTAGACTAGGTTTGATCGAATTTGGTGAAGAATTGTAGAATTTATGTAGGTTTTAGTGTGTTTTTGTGTTGTTCATACCTTGGGTAAACCTAGTTTTTTCTTCCTATACACAAATATATGTACAATTAACACATATGTATAGGTTAAAAGGCAAGCTGAGTCATTTGTGAATCTTTTAAGCCACAGTAGACCCATTTTGGATATGTATTTTTGGAAAAAAATTCAGTTTTTTGAAAATTTTGACCTAGGTCGAAATTTTGGTTTTTTCATCATTTCGACCATTTAAATCACTTAAATCGGCAATTTGACCATATATTCTGAAAGCTGACAAAATTCTCTTGAGTTTAGACTAGGTTTGATCGAATTTGGTGAAGAATTGTAGAATTTATGTAGGTTTTAGTGTGTTTTTGTGTTGTTCATACCTTGGGTAAACCTAGTTTTTTCTTCCTATACACAAATATATGTACAATTAACACATATGTATAGGTTAAAAGGCAAGCTGAGTCATTTGTGAATCTTTTAAGCCACAGTAGACCCATTTTGGATATGTATTTTTGGAAAAAAATTCAGTTTTTTGAAAATTTTGACCTAGGTCGAAATTTTGGTTTTTTCATCATTTCGACCATTTAAATCACTTAAATCGGCAATTTGACCATATATTCTGAAAGCTGACAAAATTCTCTTGAGTTTAGACTAGGTTTGATCGAATTTGGTGAAGAATTGTAGAATTTATGTAGGTTTTAGTGTGTTTTTGTGTTGTTCATACCTTGGGTAAACCTAGTTTTTTCTTCCTATACACAAATATATGTACAATTAACACATATGTATAGGTTAAAAGGCAAGCTGAGTCATTTGTGAATCTTTTAAGCCACAGTAGACCCATTTTGGATATGTATTTTTGGAAAAAAATTCAGTTTTTTGAAAATTTTGACCTAGGTCGAAATTTTGGTTTTTTCATCATTTCGACCATTTAAATCATTTAAATCGGCAATTTGACCATATATTCTGAAAGCTGACAAAATTCTCTTGAGTTTAGACTAGGTTTGATCGAATTTGGTGAAGAATTGTAGAATTTATGTAGGTTTTAGTGTGTTTTTGTGTTGTTCATACCTTGGGTAAACCTAGGTTTTTCTTCCTATACACAAATATATGTACAATTAACACATATGTATAGGTTAAAAGGCAAGCTGAGTCATTTGTGAATCTTTTAAGCCACAGTAGACCCATTTTGGATATGTATTTTTGGAAAAAAATTCAGTTTTTTGAAAATTTTGACCTAGGTCGAAATTTTGGTTTTTTCATCATTTCGACCATTTAAATCACTTAAATCGGCAATTTGACCATATATTCTGAAAGCTGACAAAATTCTCTTGAGTTTAGACTAGGTTTGATCGAATTTGGTGAAGAATTGTAGAATTTATGTAGGTTTTAGTGTGTTTTTGTGTTGTTCATACCTTGGGTAAACCTAGTTTTTTCTTCCTATACACAAATATATGTACAATTAACACATATGTATAGGTTAAAAGGCAAGCTGAGTCATTTGTGAATCTTTTAAGCCACAGTAGACCCATTTTGGATATGTATTTTTGGAAAAAAATTCAGTTTTTTGAAAATTTTGACCTAGGTCGAAATTTTGGTTTTTTCATCATTTCGACCATTTAAATCACTTAAATCGGCAATTTGACCATATATTCTGAAAGCTGACAAAATTCTCTTGAGTTTAGACTAGGTTTGATCGAATTTGGTGAAGAATTGTAGAATTTATGTAGGTTTTAGTGTGTTTTTGTGTTGTTCATACCTTGGGTAAACCTAGGTTTTTCTTCCTATACACAAATATATGTACAATTAACACATATGTATAGGTTAAAAGGCAAGCTGAGTCATTTGTGAATCTTTTAAGCCACAGTAGACCCATTTTGGATATGTATTTTTGGAAAAAAATTCAGTTTTTTGAAAATTTTGACCTAGGTCGAAATTTTGGTTTTTTTCATCATTTCGACCATTTAAATCACTTAAATCGGCAATTTGACCATATATTCTGAAAGCTGACAAAATTCTCTTGAGTTTAGACTAGGTTTGATCGAATTTGGTGAAGAATTGTAGAATTTATGTAGGTTTTAGTGTGTTTTTGTGTTGTTCATACCTTGGGTAAACCTAGGTTTTTTCTTCCTATACACAAATATATGTACAATTAACACATATGTATAGGTTAAAAGGCAAGCTGAGTCATTTGTGAATCTTTTAAGCCACAGTAGACCCATTTTGGATATGTATTTTTGGAAAAAAATTCAGTTTTTTGAAAATTTTGACCTAGGTCGAAATTTTGGTTTTTTCATCATTTCGACCATTTAAATCACTTAAATCGGCAATTTGACCATATATTCTGAAAGCTGACAAAATTCTCTTGAGTTTAGACTAGGTTTGATCGAATTTGGTGAAGAATTGTAGAATTTATGTAGGTTTTAGTGTGTTTTTGTGTTGTTCATACCTTGGGTAAACCTAGTTTTTTCTTCCTATACACAAATATATGTACAATTAACACATATGTATAGGTTAAAAGGCAAGCTGAGTCATTTGTGAATCTTTTAAGCCACAGTAGACCCATTTTGGATATGTATTTTTGGAAAAAAATTCAGTTTTTTGAAAATTTTGACCTAGGTCGAAATTTTGGTTTTTTCATCATTTCGACCATTTAAATCATTTAAATCGGCAATTTGACCATATATTCTGAAAGCTGACAAAATTCTCTTGAGTTTAGACTAGGTTTGATCGAATTTGGTGAAGAATTGTAGAATTTATGTAGGTTTTAGTGTGTTTTTGTGTTGTTCATACCTTGGGTAAACCTAGTTTTTTCTTCCTATACACAAATATATGTACAATTAACACATATGTATAGGTTAAAAGGCAAGCTGAGTCATTTGTGAATCTTTTAAGCCACAGTAGACCCATTTTGGATATGTATTTTTGGAAAAAAATTCAGTTTTTTGAAAATTTTGACCTAGGTCGAAATTTTGGTTTTTTCATCATTTCGACCATTTAAATCACTTAAATCGGCAATTTGACCATATATTCTGAAAGCTGACAAAATTCTCTTGAGTTTAGACTAGGTTTGATCGAATTTGGTGAAGAATTGTAGAATTTATGTAGGTTTTAGTGTGTTTTTGTGTTGTTCATACCTTGGGTAAACCTAGTTTTTTCTTCCTATACACAAATATATGTACAATTAACACATATGTATAGGTTAAAAGGCAAGCTGAGTCATTTGTGAATCTTTTAAGCCACAGTAGACCCATTTTGGATATGTATTTTTGGAAAAAAATTCAGTTTTTTGAAAATTTTGACCTAGGTCGAAATTTTGGTTTTTTCATCATTTCGACCATTTAAATCACTTAAATCGGCAATTTGACCATATATTCTGAAAGCTGACAAAATTCTCTTGAGTTTAGACTAGGTTTGATCGAATTTGGTGAAGAATTGTAGAATTTATGTAGGTTTTAGTGTGTTTTTGTGTTGTTCATACCTTGGGTAAACCTAGTTTTTTCTTCCTATACACAAATATATGTACAATTAACACATATGTATAGGTTAAAAGGCAAGCTGAGTCATTTGTGAATCTTTTAAGCCACAGTAGACCCATTTTGGATATGTATTTTTGGAAAAAAATTCAGTTTTTTGAAAATTTTGACCTAGGTCGAAATTTTGGTTTTTTCATCATTTCGACCATTTAAATCACTTAAATCGGCAATTTGACCATATATTCTGAAAGCTGACAAAATTCTCTTGAGTTTAGACTAGGTTTGATCGAATTTGGTGAAGAATTGTAGAATTTATGTAGGTTTTAGTGTGTTTTTGTGTTGTTCATACCTTGGGTAAACCTAGGTTTTTCTTCCTATACACAAATATATGTACAATTAACACATATGTATAGGTTAAAAGGCAAGCTGAGTCATTTGTGAATCTTTTAAGCCACAGTAGACCCATTTTGGATATGTATTTTTGGAAAAAAATTCAGTTTTTTGAAAATTTTGACCTAGGTCGAAATTTTGGTTTTTTCATCATTTCGACCATTTAAATCACTTAAATCGGCAATTTGACCATATATTCTGAAAGCTGACAAAATTCTCTTGAGTTTAGACTAGGTTTGATCGAATTTGGTGAAGAATTGTAGAATTTATGTAGGTTTTAGTGTGTTTTTGTGTTGTTCATACCTTGGGTAAACCTAGTTTTTTCTTCCTATACACAAATATATGTACAATTAACACATATGTATAGGTTAAAAGGCAAGCTGAGTCATTTGTGAATCTTTTAAGCCACAGTAGACCCATTTTGGATATGTATTTTTGGAAAAAAATTCAGTTTTTTGAAAATTTTGACCTAGGTCGAAATTTTGGTTTTTTCATCATTTCGACCATTTAAATCATTTAAATCGGCAATTTGACCATATATTCTGAAAGCTGACAAAATTCTCTTGAGTTTAGACTAGGTTTGATCGAATTTGGTGAAGAATTGTAGAATTTATGTAGGTTTTAGTGTGTTTTTGTGTTGTTCATACCTTGGGTAAACCTAGTTTTTTCTTCCTATACACAAATATATGTACAATTAACACATATGTATAGGTTAAAAGGCAAGCTGAGTCATTTGTGAATCTTTTAAGCCACAGTAGACCCATTTTGGATATGTATTTTTGGAAAAAAATTCAGTTTTTTGAAAATTTTGACCTAGGTCGAAATTTTGGTTTTTTCATCATTTCGACCATTTAAATCACTTAAATCGGCAATTTGACCATATATTCTGAAAGCTGACAAAATTCTCTTGAGTTTAGACTAGGTTTGATCGAATTTGGTGAAGAATTGTAGAATTTATGTAGGTTTTAGTGTGTTTTTGTGTTGTTCATACCTTGGGTAAACCTAGTTTTTTCTTCCTATACACAAATATATGTACAATTAACACATATGTATAGGTTAAAAGGCAAGCTGAGTCATTTGTGAATCTTTTAAGCCACAGTAGACCCATTTTGGATATGTATTTTTGGAAAAAAATTCAGTTTTTTGAAAATTTTGACCTAGGTCGAAATTTTGGTTTTTTCATCATTTCGACCATTTAAATCACTTAAATCGGCAATTTGACCATATATTCTGAAAGCTGACAAAATTCTCTTGAGTTTAGACTAGGTTTGATCGAATTTGGTGAAGAATTGTAGAATTTATGTAGGTTTTAGTGTGTTTTTGTGTTGTTCATACCTTGGGTAAACCTAGTTTTTTCTTCCTATACACAAATATATGTACAATTAACACATATGTATAGGTTAAAAGGCAAGCTGAGTCATTTGTGAATCTTTTAAGCCACAGTAGACCCATTTTGGATATGTATTTTTGGAAAAAAATTCAGTTTTTTGAAAATTTTGACCTAGGTCGAAATTTTGGTTTTTTCATCATTTCGACCATTTAAATCACTTAAATCGGCAATTTGACCATATATTCTGAAAGCTGACAAAATTCTCTTGAGTTTAGACTAGGTTTGATCGAATTTGGTGAAGAATTGTAGAATTTATGTAGGTTTTAGTGTGTTTTTGTGTTGTTCATACCTTGGGTAAACCTAGTTTTTTCTTCCTATACACAAATATATGTACAATTAACACATATGTATAGGTTAAAAGGCAAGCTGAGTCATTTGTGAATCTTTTAAGCCACAGTAGACCCATTTTGGATATGTATTTTTGGAAAAAAATTCAGTTTTTTGAAAATTTTGACCTAGGTCGAAATTTTGGTTTTTTCATCATTTCGACCATTTAAATCACTTAAATCGGCAATTTGACCATATATTCTGAAAGCTGACAAAATTCTCTTGAGTTTAGACTAGGTTTGATCGAATTTGGTGAAGAATTGTAGAATTTATGTAGGTTTTAGTGTGTTTTTGTGTTGTTCATACCTTGGGTAAACCTAGTTTTTTCTTCCTATACACAAATATATGTACAATTAACACATATGTATAGGTTAAAAGGCAAGCTGAGTCATTTGTGAATCTTTTAAGCCACAGTAGACCCATTTTGGATATGTATTTTTGGAAAAAAATTCAGTTTTTTGAAAATTTTGACCTAGGTCGAAATTTTGGTTTTTTCATCATTTCGACCATTTAAATCACTTAAATCGGCAATTTGACCATATATTCTGAAAGCTGACAAAATTCTCTTGAGTTTAGACTAGGTTTGATCGAATTTGGTGAAGAATTGTAGAATTTATGTAGGTTTTAGTGTGTTTTTGTGTTGTTCATACCTTGGGTAAACCTAGTTTTTTCTTCCTATACACAAATATATGTACAATTAACACATATGTATAGGTTAAAAGGCAAGCTGAGTCATTTGTGAATCTTTTAAGCCACAGTAGACCCATTTTGGATATGTATTTTTGGAAAAAAATTCAGTTTTTTGAAAATTTTGACCTAGGTCGAAATTTTGGTTTTTTCATCATTTCGACCATTTAAATCACTTAAATCGGCAATTTGACCATATATTCTGAAAGCTGACAAAATTCTCTTGAGTTTAGACTAGGTTTGATCGAATTTGGTGAAGAATTGTAGAATTTATGTAGGTTTTAGTGTGTTTTTGTGTTGTTCATACCTTGGGTAAACCTAGTTTTTTCTTCCTATACACAAATATATGTACAATTAACACATATGTATAGGTTAAAAGGCAAGCTGAGTCATTTGTGAATCTTTTAAGCCACAGTAGACCCATTTTGGATATGTATTTTTGGAAAAAAATTCAGTTTTTTGAAAATTTTGACCTAGGTCGAAATTTTGGTTTTTTCATCATTTCGACCATTTAAATCACTTAAATCGGCAATTTGACCATATATTCTGAAAGCTGACAAAATTCTCTTGAGTTTAGACTAGGTTTGATCGAATTTGGTGAAGAATTGTAGAATTTATGTAGGTTTTAGTGTGTTTTTGTGTTGTTCATACCTTGGGTAAACCTAGTTTTTTCTTCCTATACACAAATATATGTACAATTAACACATATGTATAGGTTAAAAGGCAAGCTGAGTCATTTGTGAATCTTTTAAGCCACAGTAGACCCATTTTGGATATGTATTTTTGGAAAAAAATTCAGTTTTTTGAAAATTTTGACCTAGGTCGAAATTTTGGTTTTTTCATCATTTCGACCATTTAAATCACTTAAATCGGCAATTTGACCATATATTCTGAAAGCTGACAAAATTCTCTTGAGTTTAGACTAGGTTTGATCGAATTTGGTGAAGAATTGTAGAATTTATGTAGGTTTTAGTGTGTTTTTGTGTTGTTCATACCTTGGGTAAACCTAGTTTTTTCTTCCTATACACAAATATATGTACAATTAACACATATGTATAGGTTAAAAGGCAAGCTGAGTCATTTGTGAATCTTTTAAGCCACAGTAGACCCATTTTGGATATGTATTTTTGGAAAAAAATTCAGTTTTTTGAAAATTTTGACCTAGGTCGAAATTTTGGTTTTTTCATCATTTCGACCATTTAAATCACTTAAATCGGCAATTTGACCATATATTCTGAAAGCTGACAAAATTCTCTTGAGTTTAGACTAGGTTTGATCGAATTTGGTGAAGAATTGTAGAATTTATGTAGGTTTTAGTGTGTTTTTGTGTTGTTCATACCTTGGGTAAACCTAGTTTTTTCTTCCTATACACAAATATATGTACAATTAACACATATGTATAGGTTAAAAGGCAAGCTGAGTCATTTGTGAATCTTTTAAGCCACAGTAGACCCATTTTGGATATGTATTTTTGGAAAAAAATTCAGTTTTTTGAAAATTTTGACCTAGGTCGAAATTTTGGTTTTTTCATCATTTCGACCATTTAAATCACTTAAATCGGCAATTTGACCATATATTCTGAAAGCTGACAAAATTCTCTTGAGTTTAGACTAGGTTTGATCGAATTTGGTGAAGAATTGTAGAATTTATGTAGGTTTTAGTGTGTTTTTGTGTTGTTCATACCTTGGGTAAACCTAGTTTTTTCTTCCTATACACAAATATATGTACAATTAACACATATGTATAGGTTAAAAGGCAAGCTGAGTCATTTGTGAATCTTTTAAGCCACAGTAGACCCATTTTGGATATGTATTTTTGGAAAAAAATTCAGTTTTTTGAAAATTTTGACCTAGGTCGAAATTTTGGTTTTTTCATCATTTCGACCATTTAAATCACTTAAATCGGCAATTTGACCATATATTCTGAAAGCTGACAAAATTCTCTTGAGTTTAGACTAGGTTTGATCGAATTTGGTGAAGAATTGTAGAATTTATGTAGGTTTTAGTGTGTTTTTGTGTTGTTCATACCTTGGGTAAACCTAGTTTTTTCTTCCTATACACAAATATATGTACAATTAACACATATGTATAGGTTAAAAGGCAAGCTGAGTCATTTGTGAATCTTTTAAGCCACAGTAGACCCATTTTGGATATGTATTTTTGGAAAAAAATTCAGTTTTTTGAAAATTTTGACCTAGGTCGAAATTTTGGTTTTTTCATCATTTCGACCATTTAAATCACTTAAATCGGCAATTTGACCATATATTCTGAAAGCTGACAAAATTCTCTTGAGTTTAGACTAGGTTTGATCGAATTTGGTGAAGAATTGTAGAATTTATGTAGGTTTTAGTGTGTTTTTGTGTTGTTCATACCTTGGGTAAACCTAGTTTTTTCTTCCTATACACAAATATATGTACAATTAACACATATGTATAGGTTAAAAGGCAAGCTGAGTCATTTGTGAATCTTTTAAGCCACAGTAGACCCATTTTGGATATGTATTTTTGGAAAAAAATTCAGTTTTTTGAAAATTTTGACCTAGGTCGAAATTTTGGTTTTTTCATCATTTCGACCATTTTAATCACTTAAATCGGCAATTTGACCATATATTCTGAAAGCTGACAAAATTCTCTTGAGTTTAGACTAGGTTTGATCGAATTTGGTGAAGAATTGTAGAATTTATGTAGGTTTTAGTGTGTTTTTGTGTTGTTCATACCTTGGGTAAACCTAGGTTTTTCTTCCTATACACAAATATATGTACAATTAACACATATGTGTAGGTTAAAAGGCAAGCTGAGTCATTTGTGAATCTTTTAAGCCACAGTAGACCCATTTTGGATATGTATTTTTGGAAAAAAATTCAGTTTTTTGAAAATTTTGACCTAGGTCGAAATTTTGGTTTTTTCATCATTTCGACCATTTAAATCACTTAAATCGGCAATTTGACCATATATTCTGAAAGCTGACAAAATTCTCTTGAGTTTAGACTAGGTTTGATCGAATTTGGTGAAGAATTGTAGAATTTATGTAGGTTTTAGTGTGTTTTTGTGTTGTTCATACCTTGGGTAAACCTAGTTTTTTCTTCCTATACACAAATATATGTACAATTAACACATATGTGTAGGTTAAAAGGCAAGCTGAGTCATTTGTGAATCTTTTAAGCCACAGTAGACCCATTTTGGATATGTATTTTTGGAAAAAAATTCAGTTTTTTGAAAATTTTGACCTAGGTCGAAATTTTGGTTTTTTCATCATTTCGACCATTTAAATCACTTAAATCGGCAATTTGACCATATATTCTGAAAGCTGACAAAATTCTCTTGAGTTTAGACTAGGTTTGATCGAATTTGGTGAAGAATTGTAGAATTTATGTAGGTTTTAGTGTGTTTTTGTGTTGTTCATACCTTGGGTAAACCTAGTTTTTTCTTCCTATACACAAATATATGTACAATTAACACATATGTGTAGGTTAAAAGGCAAGCTGAGTCATTTGTGAATCTTTTAAGCCACAGTAGACCCATTTTGGATATGTATTTTTGGAAAAAAATTCAGTTTTTTGAAAATTTTGACCTAGGTCGAAATTTTGGTTTTTTCATCATTTCGACCATTTAAATCACTCAAATCGGCAATTTGACCATATATTCTGAAAGCTGACAAAATTCTCTTGAGTTTAGACTAGGTTTGATCGAATTTGGTGAAGAATTGTAGAACTTATGTAGGTTTTAGTGTGTTTTTGTGTTGTTCATACCTTGGGTAAACCTAGTTTTTTCTTCCTATACACAAATATATGTACAATTAACACATATGTGTAGGTTAAAAGGCAAGCTGAGTCATTTGTGAATCTTTTAAGCCACAGTAGACCCATTTTGGATATGTATTTTTGGAAAAAAATTCAGTTTTTTGAAAATTTTGACCTAGGTCGAAATTTTGGTTTTTTCATCATTTCGACCATTTAAATCACTTAAATCGGCAATTTGACCATATATTCTGAAAGCTGACAAAATTCTCTTGAGTTTAGACTAGGTTTGATCGAATTTGGTGAAGAATTGTAGAATTTATGTAGGTTTTAGTGTGTTTTTGTGTTGTTCATACCTTGGGTAAACCTAGTTTTTTCTTCCTATACACAAATATATGTACAATTAACACATATGTATAGGTTAAAAGGCAAGCTGAGTCATTTGTGAATCTTTTAAGCCACAGTAGACCCATTTTGGATATGTATTTTTGGAAAAAAATTCAGTTTTTTGAAAATTTTGACCTAGGTCGAAATTTTGGTTTTTTCATCATTTCGACCATTTAAATCACTTAAATCGGCAATTTGACCATATATTCTGAAAGCTGACAAAATTCTCTTGAGTTTAGACTAGGTTTGATCGAATTTGGTGAAGAATTGTAGAATTTATGTAGGTTTTAGTGTGTTTTTGTGTTGTTCATACCTTGGGTAAACCTAGTTTTTTCTTCCTATACACAAATATATGTACAATTAACACATATGTATAGGTTAAAAGGCAAGCTGAGTCATTTGTGAATCTTTTAAGCCACAGTAGACCCATTTTGGATATGTATTTTTGGAAAAAAATTCAGTTTTTTGAAAATTTTGACCTAGGTCGAAATTTTGGTTTTTTCATCATTTCGACCATTTAAATCACTTAAATCGGCAATTTGACCATATATTCTGAAAGCTGACAAAATTCTCTTGAGTTTAGACTAGGTTTGATCGAATTTGGTGAAGAATTGTAGAACTTATGTAGGTTTTAGTGTGTTTTTGTGTTGTTCATACCTTGGGTAAACCTAGTTTTTTCTTCCTATACACAAATATATGTACAATTAACACATATGTGTAGGTTAAAAGGCAAGCTGAGTCATTTGTGAATCTTTTAAGCCACAGTAGACCCATTTTGGATATGTATTTTTGGAAAAAAATTCAGTTTTTTGAAAATTTTGACCTAGGTCGAAATTTTGGTTTTTTCATCATTTCGACCATTTTAATCACTTAAATCGGCAATTTGACCATATATTCTGAAAGCTGACAAAATTCTCTTGAGTTTAGACTAGGTTTGATCGAATTTGGTGAAGAATTGTAGAATTTATGTAGGTTTTAGTGTGTTTTTGTGTTGTTCATACCTTGGGTAAACCTAGTTTTTTCTTCCTATACACAAATATATGTACAATTAACACATATGTGTAGGTTAAAAGGCAAGCTGAGTCATTTGTGAATCTTTTAAGCCACAGTAGACCCATTTTGGATATGTATTTTTGGAAAAAAATTCAGTTTTTTGAAAATTTTGACCTAGGTCGAAATTTTGGTTTTTTCATCATTTCGACCATTTAAATCACTTAAATCGGCAATTTGACCATATATTCTGAAAGCTGACAAAATTCTCTTGAGTTTAGACTAGGTTTGATCGAATTTGGTGAAGAATTGTAGAATTTATGTAGGTTTTAGTGTGTTTTTGTGTTGTTCATACCTTGGGTAAACCTAGGTTTTTCTTCCTATACACAAATATATGTACAATTAACACATATGTGTAGGTTAAAAGGCAAGCTGAGTCATTTGTGAATCTTTTAAGCCACAGTAGACCCATTTTGGATATGTATTTTTGGAAAAAAATTCAGTTTTTTGAAAATTTTGACCTAGGTCGAAATTTTGGTTTTTTCATCATTTCGACCATTTAAATCACTCAAATCGGCAATTTGACCATATATTCTGAAAGCTGACAAAATTCTCTTGAGTTTAGACTAGGTTTGATCGAATTTGGTGAAGAATTGTAGAACTTATGTAGGTTTTAGTGTGTTTTTGTGTTGTTCATACCTTGGGTAAACCTAGTTTTTTCTTCCTATACACAAATATATGTACAATTAACACATATGTATAGGTTAAAAGGCAAGCTGAGTCATTTGTGAATCTTTTAAGCCACAGTAGACCCATTTTGGATATGTATTTTTGGAAAAAAATTCAGTTTTTTGAAAATTTTGACCTAGGTCGAAATTTTGGTTTTTTCATCATTTCGACCATTTAAATCATTTAAATCGGCAATTTGACCATATATTCTGAAAGCTGACAAAATTCTCTTGAGTTTAGACTAGGTTTGATCGAATTTGGTGAAGAATTGTAGAACTTATGTAGGTTTTAGTGTGTTTTTGTGTTGTTCATACCTTGGGTAAACCTAGTTTTTTCTTCCTATACACAAATATATGTACAATTAACACATATGTGTAGGTTAAAAGGCAAGCTGAGTCATTTGTGAATCTTTTAAGCCACAGTAGACCCATTTTGGATATGTATTTTTGGAAAAAAATTCAGTTTTTTGAAAATTTTGACCTAGGTCGAAATTTTGGTTTTTTCATCATTTCGACCATTTAAATCACTTAAATCGGCAATTTGACCATATATTCTGAAAGCTGACAAAATTCTCTTGAGTTTAGACTAGGTTTGATCGAATTTGGTGAAGAATTGTAGAATTTATGTAGGTTTTAGTGTGTTTTTGTGTTGTTCATACCTTGGGTAAACCTAGTTTTTTCTTCCTATACACAAATATATGTACAATTAACACATATGTATAGGTTAAAAGGCAAGCTGAGTCATTTGTGAATCTTTTAAGCCACAGTAGACCCATTTTGGATATGTATTTTTGGAAAAAAATTCAGTTTTTTGAAAATTTTGACCTAGGTCGAAATTTTGGTTTTTTCATCATTTCGACCATTTAAATCACTTAAATCGGCAATTTGACCATATATTCTGAAAGCTGACAAAATTCTCTTGAGTTTAGACTAGGTTTGATCGAATTTGGTGAAGAATTGTAGAATTTATGTAGGTTTTAGTGTGTTTTTGTGTTGTTCATACCTTGGGTAAACCTAGTTTTTTCTTCCTATACACAAATATATGTACAATTAACACATATGTGTAGGTTAAAAGGCAAGCTGAGTCATTTGTGAATCTTTTAAGCCACAGTAGACCCATTTTGGATATGTATTTTTGGAAAAAAATTCAGTTTTTTGAAAATTTTGACCTAGGTCGAAATTTTGGTTTTTTCATCATTTCGACCATTTAAATCATTTAAATCGGCAATTTGACCATATATTCTGAAAGCTGACAAAATTCTCTTGAGTTTAGACTAGGTTTGATCGAATTTGGTGAAGAATTGTAGAACTTATGTAGGTTTTAGTGTGTTTTTGTGTTGTTCATACCTTGGGTAAACCTAGTTTTTTCTTCCTATACACAAATATATGTACAATTAACACATATGTGTAGGTTAAAAGGCAAGCTGAGTCATTTGTGAATCTTTTAAGCCACAGTAGACCCATTTTGGATATGTATTTTTGGAAAAAAATTCAGTTTTTTGAAAATTTTGACCTAGGTCGAAATTTTGGTTTTTTCATCATTTCGACCATTTAAATCACTTAAATCGGCAATTTGACCATATATTCTGAAAGCTGACAAAATTCTCTTGAGTTTAGACTAGGTTTGATCGAATTTGGTGAAGAATTGTAGAATTTATGTAGGTTTTAGTGTGTTTTTGTGTTGTTCATACCTTGGGTAAACCTAGTTTTTTCTTCCTATACACAAATATATGTACAATTAACACATATGTGTAGGTTAAAAGGCAAGCTGAGTCATTTGTGAATCTTTTAAGCCACAGTAGACCCATTTTGGATATGTATTTTTGGAAAAAAATTCAGTTTTTTGAAAATTTTGACCTAGGTCGAAATTTTGGTTTTTTCATCATTTCGACCATTTAAATCACTTAAATCGGCAATTTGACCATATATTCTGAAAGCTGACAAAATTCTCTTGAGTTTAGACTAGGTTTGATCGAATTTGGTGAAGAATTGTAGAATTTATGTAGGTTTTAGTGTGTTTTTGTGTTGTTCATACCTTGGGTAAACCTAGTTTTTTCTTCCTATACACAAATATATGTACAATTAACACATATGTGTAGGTTAAAAGGCAAGCTGAGTCATTTGTGAATCTTTTAAGCCACAGTAGACCCATTTTGGATATGTATTTTTGGAAAAAAATTCAGTTTTTTGAAAATTTTGACCTAGGTCGAAATTTTGGTTTTTTCATCATTTCGACCATTTAAATCACTTAAATCGGCAATTTGACCATATATTCTGAAAGCTGACAAAATTCTCTTGAGTTTAGACTAGGTTTGATCGAATTTGGTGAAGAATTGTAGAATTTATGTAGGTTTTAGTGTGTTTTTGTGTTGTTCATACCTTGGGTAAACCTAGTTTTTTCTTCCTATACACAAATATATGTACAATTAACACATATGTATAGGTTAAAAGGCAAGCTGAGTCATTTGTGAATCTTTTAAGCCACAGTAGACCCATTTTGGATATGTATTTTTGGAAAAAAATTCAGTTTTTTGAAAATTTTGACCTAGGTCGAAATTTTGGTTTTTTCATCATTTCGACCATTTAAATCACTTAAATCGGCAATTTGACCATATATTCTGAAAGCTGACAAAATTCTCTTGAGTTTAGACTAGGTTTGATCGAATTTGGTGAAGAATTGTAGAATTTATGTAGGTTTTAGTGTGTTTTTGTGTTGTTCATACCTTGGGTAAACCTAGTTTTTTCTTCCTATACACAAATATATGTACAATTAACACATATGTGTAGGTTAAAAGGCAAGCTGAGTCATTTGTGAATCTTTTAAGCCACAGTAGACCCATTTTGGATATGTATTTTTGGAAAAAAATTCAGTTTTTTGAAAATTTTGACCTAGGTCGAAATTTTGGTTTTTTCATCATTTCGACCATTTTAATCACTTAAATCGGCAATTTGACCATATATTCTGAAAGCTGACAAAATTCTCTTGAGTTTAGACTAGGTTTGATCGAATTTGGTGAAGAATTGTAGAACTTATGTAGGTTTTAGTGTGTTTTTGTGTTGTTCATACCTTGGGTAAACCTAGTTTTTTCTTCCTATACACAAATATATGTACAATTAACACATATGTGTAGGTTAAAAGGCAAGCTGAGTCATTTGTGAATCTTTTAAGCCACAGTAGACCCATTTTGGATATGTATTTTTGGAAAAAAATTCAGTTTTTTGAAAATTTTGACCTAGGTCGAAATTTTGGTTTTTTCATCATTTCGACCATTTTAATCACTTAAATCGGCAATTTGACCATATATTCTGAAAGCTGACAAAATTCTCTTGAGTTTAGACTAGGTTTGATCGAATTTGGTGAAGAATTGTAGAATTTATGTAGGTTTTAGTGTGTTTTTGTGTTGTTCATACCTTGGGTAAACCTAGTTTTTTCTTCCTATACACAAATATATGTACAATTAACACATATGTGTAGGTTAAAAGGCAAGCTGAGTCATTTGTGAATCTTTTAAGCCACAGTAGACCCATTTTGGATATGTATTTTTGGAAAAAAATTCAGTTTTTTGAAAATTTTGACCTAGGTCGAAATTTTGGTTTTTTCATCATTTCGACCATTTTAATCACTTAAATCGGCAATTTGACCATATATTCTGAAAGCTGACAAAATTCTCTTGAGTTTAGACTAGGTTTGATCGAATTTGGTGAAGAATTGTAGAACTTATGTAGGTTTTAGTGTGTTTTTGTGTTGTTCATACCTTGGGTAAACCTAGTTTTTTCTTCCTATACACAAATATATGTACAATTAACACATATGTGTAGGTTAAAAGGCAAGCTGAGTCATTTGTGAATCTTTTAAGCCACAGTAGACCCATTTTGGATATGTATTTTTGGAAAAAAATTCAGTTTTTTGAAAATTTTGACCTAGGTCGAAATTTTGGTTTTTTCATCATTTCGACCATTTTAATCACTTAAATCGGCAATTTGACCATATATTCTGAAAGCTGACAAAATTCTCTTGAGTTTAGACTAGGTTTGATCGAATTTGGTGAAGAATTGTAGAATTTATGTAGGTTTTAGTGTGTTTTTGTGTTGTTCATACCTTGGGTAAACCTAGTTTTTTCTTCCTATACACAAATATATGTACAATTAACACATATGTATAGGTTAAAAGGCAAGCTGAGTCATTTGTGAATCTTTTAAGCCACAGTAGACCCATTTTGGATATGTATTTTTGGAAAAAAATTCAGTTTTTTGAAAATTTTGACCTAGGTCGAAATTTTGGTTTTTTCATCATTTCGACCATTTAAATCACTTAAATCGGCAATTTGACCATATATTCTGAAAGCTGACAAAATTCTCTTGAGTTTAGACTAGGTTTGATCGAATTTGGTGAAGAATTGTAGAATTTATGTAGGTTTTAGTGTGTTTTTGTGTTGTTCATACCTTGGGTAAACCTAGTTTTTTCTTCCTATACACAAATATATGTACAATTAACACATATGTGTAGGTTAAAAGGCAAGCTGAGTCATTTGTGAATCTTTTAAGCCACAGTAGACCCATTTTGGATATGTATTTTTGGAAAAAAATTCAGTTTTTTGAAAATTTTGACCTAGGTCGAAATTTTGGTTTTTTCATCATTTCGACCATTTAAATCACTTAAATCGGCAATTTGACCATATATTCTGAAAGCTGACAAAATTCTCTTGAGTTTAGACTAGGTTTGATCGAATTTGGTGAAGAATTGTAGAATTTATGTAGGTTTTAGTGTGTTTTTGTGTTGTTCATACCTTGGGTAAACCTAGTTTTTTCTTCCTATACACAAATATATGTACAATTAACACATATGTATAGGTTAAAAGGCAAGCTGAGTCATTTGTGAATCTTTTAAGCCACAGTAGACCCATTTTGGATATGTATTTTTGGAAAAAAATTCAGTTTTTTGAAAATTTTGACCTAGGTCGAAATTTTGGTTTTTTCATCATTTCGACCATTTAAATCACTTAAATCGGCAATTTGACCATATATTCTGAAAGCTGACAAAATTCTCTTGAGTTTAGACTAGGTTTGATCGAATTTGGTGAAGAATTGTAGAATTTATGTAGGTTTTAGTGTGTTTTTGTGTTGTTCATACCTTGGGTAAACCTAGTTTTTTCTTCCTATACACAAATATATGTACAATTAACACATATGTATAGGTTAAAAGGCAAGCTGAGTCATTTGTGAATCTTTTAAGCCACAGTAGACCCATTTTGGATATGTATTTTTGGAAAAAAATTCAGTTTTTTGAAAATTTTGACCTAGGTCGAAATTTTGGTTTTTTCATCATTTCGACCATTTAAATCATTTAAATCGGCAATTTGACCATATATTCTGAAAGCTGACAAAATTCTCTTGAGTTTAGACTAGGTTTGATCGAATTTGGTGAAGAATTGTAGAATTTATGTAGGTTTTAGTGTGTTTTTGTGTTGTTCATACCTTGGGTAAACCTAGTTTTTTCTTCCTATACACAAATATATGTACAATTAACACATATGTATAGGTTAAAAGGCAAGCTGAGTCATTTGTGAATCTTTTAAGCCACAGTAGACCCATTTTGGATATGTATTTTTGGAAAAAAATTCAGTTTTTTGAAAATTTTGACCTAGGTCGAAATTTTGGTTTTTTCATCATTTCGACCATTTAAATCACTCAAATCGGCAATTTGACCATATATTCTGAAAGCTGACAAAATTCTCTTGAGTTTAGACTAGGTTTGATCGAATTTGGTGAAGAATTGTAGAACTTATGTAGGTTTTAGTGTGTTTTTGTGTTGTTCATACCTTGGGTAAACCTAGTTTTTTCTTCCTATACACAAATATATGTACAATTAACACATATGTGTAGGTTAAAAGGCAAGCTGAGTCATTTGTGAATCTTTTAAGCCACAGTAGACCCATTTTGGATATGTATTTTTGGAAAAAAATTCAGTTTTTTGAAAATTTTGACCTAGGTCGAAATTTTGGTTTTTTCATCATTTCGACCATTTAAATCATTTAAATCGGCAATTTGACCATATATTCTGAAAGCTGACAAAATTCTCTTGAGTTTAGACTAGGTTTGATCGAATTTGGTGAAGAATTGTAGAACTTATGTAGGTTTTAGTGTGTTTTTGTGTTGTTCATACCTTGGGTAAACCTAGTTTTTTCTTCCTATACACAAATATATGTACAATTAACACATATGTGTAGGTTAAAAGGCAAGCTGAGTCATTTGTGAATCTTTTAAGCCACAGTAGACCCATTTTGGATATGTATTTTTGGAAAAAAATTCAGTTTTTTGAAAATTTTGACCTAGGTCGAAATTTTGGTTTTTTCATCATTTCGACCATTTAAATCACTTAAATCGGCAATTTGACCATATATTCTGAAAGCTGACAAAATTCTCTTGAGTTTAGACTAGGTTTGATCGAATTTGGTGAAGAATTGTAGAACTTATGTAGGTTTTAGTGTGTTTTTGTGTTGTTCATACCTTGGGTAAACCTAGTTTTTTCTTCCTATACACAAATATATGTACAATTAACACATATGTGTAGGTTAAAAGGCAAGCTGAGTCATTTGTGAATCTTTTAAGCCACAGTAGACCCATTTTGGATATGTATTTTTGGAAAAAAATTCAGTTTTTTGAAAATTTTGACCTAGGTCGAAATTTTGGTTTTTTCATCATTTCGACCATTTAAATCACTTAAATCGGCAATTTGACCATATATTCTGAAAGCTGACAAAATTCTCTTGAGTTTAGACTAGGTTTGATCGAATTTGGTGAAGAATTGTAGAACTTATGTAGGTTTTAGTGTGTTTTTGTGTTGTTCATACCTTGGGTAAACCTAGTTTTTTCTTCCTATACACAAATATATGTACAATTAACACATATGTGTAGGTTAAAAGGCAAGCTGAGTCATTTGTGAATCTTTTAAGCCACAGTAGACCCATTTTGGATATGTATTTTTGGAAAAAAATTCAGTTTTTTGAAAATTTTGACCTAGGTCGAAATTTTGGTTTTTTCATCATTTCGACCATTTAAATCACTTAAATCGGCAATTTGACCATATATTCTGAAAGCTGACAAAATTCTCTTGAGTTTAGACTAGGTTTGATCGAATTTGGTGAAGAATTGTAGAACTTATGTAGGTTTTAGTGTGTTTTTGTGTTGTTCATACCTTGGGTAAACCTAGTTTTTTCTTCCTATACACAAATATATGTACAATTAACACATATGTGTAGGTTAAAAGGCAAGCTGAGTCATTTGTGAATCTTTTAAGCCACAGTAGACCCATTTTGGATATGTATTTTTGGAAAAAAATTCAGTTTTTTGAAAATTTTGACCTAGGTCGAAATTTTGGTTTTTTCATCATTTCGACCATTTTAATCACTCAAATCGGCAATTTGACCATATATTCTGAAAGCTGACAAAATTCTCTTGAGTTTAGACTAGGTTTGATCGAATTTGGTGAAGAATTGTAGAATTTATGTAGGTTTTAGTGTGTTTTTGTGTTGTTCATACCTTGGGTAAACCTAGTTTTTTCTTCCTATACACAAATATATGTACAATTAACACATATGTATAGGTTAAAAGGCAAGCTGAGTCATTTGTGAATCTTTTAAGCCACAGTAGACCCATTTTGGATATGTATTTTTGGAAAAAAATTCAGTTTTTTGAAAATTTTGACCTAGGTCGAAATTTTGGTTTTTTCATCATTTCGACCATTTAAATCACTTAAATCGGCAATTTGACCATATATTCTGAAAGCTGACAAAATTCTCTTGAGTTTAGACTAGGTTTGATCGAATTTGGTGAAGAATTGTAGAACTTATGTAGGTTTTAGTGTGTTTTTGTGTTGTTCATACCTTGGGTAAACCTAGTTTTTTCTTCCTATACACAAATATATGTACAATTAACACATATGTGTAGGTTAAAAGGCAAGCTGAGTCATTTGTGAATCTTTTAAGCCACAGTAGACCCATTTTGGATATGTATTTTTGGAAAAAAATTCAGTTTTTTGAAAATTTTGACCTAGGTCGAAATTTTGGTTTTTTCATCATTTCGACCATTTTAATCACTCAAATCGGCAATTTGACCATATATTCTGAAAGCTGACAAAATTCTCTTGAGTTTAGTCTAGGTTTGATCGAATTTGGTGAAGAATTGTAGAATTTATGTAGGTTTTAGTGTGTTTTTGTGTTGTTCATACCTTGGGTAAACCTAGTTTTTTCTTCCTATACACAAATATATGTACAATTAACACATATGTATAGGTTAAAAGGCAAGCTGAGTCATTTGTGAATCTTTTAAGCCACAGTAGACCCATTTTGGATATGTATTTTTGGAAAAAAATTCAGTTTTTTGAAAATTTTGACCTAGGTCGAAATTTTGGTTTTTTCATCATTTCGACCATTTAAATCACTCAAATCGGCAATTTGACCATATATTCTGAAAGCTGACAAAATTCTCTTGAGTTTAGACTAGGTTTGATCGAATTTGGTGAAGAATTGTAGAATTTATGTAGGTTTTAGTGTGTTTTTGTGTTGTTCATACCTTGGGTAAACCTAGGTTTTTCTTCCTATACACAAATATATGTACAATTAACACATATGTATAGGTTAAAAGGCAAGCTGAGTCATTTGTGAATCTTTTAAGCCACAGTAGACCCATTTTGGATATGTATTTTTGGAAAAAAATTCAGTTTTTTGAAAATTTTGACCTAGGTCGAAATTTTGGTTTTTTCATCATTTCGACCATTTAAATCATTTAAATCGGCAATTTGACCATATATTCTGAAAGCTGACAAAATTCTCTTGAGTTTAGACCAGGTTTGATCGAATTTGGTGAAGAATTGTAGAACTTATGTAGGTTTTAGTGTGTTTTTGTGTTGTTCATACCTTGGGTAAACCTAGTTTTTTCTTCCTATACACAAATATATGTACAATTAACACATATGTGTAGGTTAAAAGGCAAGCTGAGTCATTTGTGAATCTTTTAAGCCACAGTAGACCCATTTTGGATATGTATTTTTGGAAAAAAATTCAGTTTTTTGAAAATTTTGACCTAGGTCGAAATTTTGGTTTTTTCATCATTTCGACCATTTAAATCACTTAAATCGGCAATTTGACCATATATTCTGAAAGCTGACAAAATTCTCTTGAGTTTAGACTAGGTTTGATCGAATTTGGTGAAGAATTGTAGAATTTATGTAGGTTTTAGTGTGTTTTTGTGTTGTTCATACCTTGGGTAAACCTAGTTTTTTCTTCCTATACACAAATATATGTACAATTAACACATATGTATAGGTTAAAAGGCAAGCTGAGTCATTTGTGAATCTTTTAAGCCACAGTAGACCCATTTTGGATATGTATTTTTGGAAAAAAATTCAGTTTTTTGAAAATTTTGACCTAGGTCGAAATTTTGGTTTTTTCATCATTTCGACCATTTAAATCATTTAAATCGGCAATTTGACCATATATTCTGAAAGCTGACAAAATTCTCTTGAGTTTAGACTAGGTTTGATCGAATTTGGTGAAGAATTGTAGAACTTATGTAGGTTTTAGTGTGTTTTTGTGTTGTTCATACCTTGGGTAAACCTAGTTTTTTCTTCCTATACACAAATATATGTACAATTAACACATATGTGTAGGTTAAAAGGCAAGCTGAGTCATTTGTGAATCTTTTAAGCCACAGTAGACCCATTTTGGATATGTATTTTTGGAAAAAAATTCAGTTTTTTGAAAATTTTGACCTAGGTCGAAATTTTGGTTTTTTCATCATTTCGACCATTTTAATCACTCAAATCGGCAATTTGACCATATATTCTGAAAGCTGACAAAATTCTCTTGAGTTTAGTCTAGGTTTGATCGAATTTGGTGAAGAATTGTAGAATTTATGTAGGTTTTAGTGTGTTTTTGTGTTGTTCATACCTTGGGTAAACCTAGTTTTTTCTTCCTATACACAAATATATGTACAATTAACACATATGTATAGGTTAAAAGGCAAGCTGAGTCATTTGTGAATCTTTTAAGCCACAGTAGACCCATTTTGGATATGTATTTTTGGAAAAAAATTCAGTTTTTTGAAAATTTTGACCTAGGTCGAAATTTTGGTTTTTTCATCATTTCGACCATTTAAATCATTTAAATCGGCAATTTGACCATATATTCTGAAAGCTGACAAAATTCTCTTGAGTTTAGACTAGGTTTGATCGAATTTGGTGAAGAATTGTAGAACTTATGTAGGTTTTAGTGTGTTTTTGTGTTGTTCATACCTTGGGTAAACCTAGTTTTTTCTTCCTATACACAAATATATGTACAATTAACACATATGTATAGGTTAAAAGGCAAGCTGAGTCATTTGTGAATCTTTTAAGCCACAGTAGACCCATTTTGGATATGTATTTTTGGAAAAAAATTCAGTTTTTTGAAAATTTTGACCTAGGTCGAAATTTTGGTTTTTTCATCATTTCGACCATTTAAATCACTTAAATCGGCAATTTGACCATATATTCTGAAAGCTGACAAAATTCTCTTGAGTTTAGACTAGGTTTGATCGAATTTGGTGAAGAATTGTAGAATTTATGTAGGTTTTAGTGTGTTTTTGTGTTGTTCATACCTTGGGTAAACCTAGTTTTTTCTTCCTATACACAAATATATGTACAATTAACACATATGTATAGGTTAAAAGGCAAGCTGAGTCATTTGTGAATCTTTTAAGCCACAGTAGACCCATTTTGGATATGTATTTTTGGAAAAAAATTCAGTTTTTTGAAAATTTTGACCTAGGTCGAAATTTTGGTTTTTTCATCATTTCGACCATTTTAATCACTTAAATCGGCAATTTGACCATATATTCTGAAAGCTGACAAAATTCTCTTGAGTTTAGACCAGGTTTGATCGAATTTGGTGAAGAATTGTAGAACTTATGTAGGTTTTAGTGTGTTTTTGTGTTGTTCATACCTTGGGTAAACCTAGTTTTTTCTTCCTATACACAAATATATGTACAATTAACACATATGTATAGGTTAAAAGGCAAGCTGAGTCATTTGTGAATCTTTTAAGCCACAGTAGACCCATTTTGGATATGTATTTTTGGAAAAAAATTCAGTTTTTTGAAAATTTTGACCTAGGTCGAAATTTTGGTTTTTTCATCATTTCGACCATTTAAATCACTTAAATCGGCAATTTGACCATATATTCTGAAAGCTGACAAAATTCTCTTGAGTTTAGACTAGGTTTGATCGAATTTGGTGAAGAATTGTAGAATTTATGTAGGTTTTAGTGTGTTTTTGTGTTGTTCATACCTTGGGTAAACCTAGTTTTTTCTTCCTATACACAAATATATGTACAATTAACACATATGTGTAGGTTAAAAGGCAAGCTGAGTCATTTGTGAATCTTTTAAGCCACAGTAGACCCATTTTGGATATGTATTTTTGGAAAAAAATTCAGTTTTTTGAAAATTTTGACCTAGGTCGAAATTTTGGTTTTTTCATCATTTCGACCATTTAAATCACTTAAATCGGCAATTTGACCATATATTCTGAAAGCTGACAAAATTCTCTTGAGTTTAGACTAGGTTTGATCGAATTTGGTGAAGAATTGTAGAATTTATGTAGGTTTTAGTGTGTTTTTGTGTTGTTCATACCTTGGGTAAACCTAGTTTTTTCTTCCTATACACAAATATATGTACAATTAACACATATGTGTAGGTTAAAAGGCAAGCTGAGTCATTTGTGAATCTTTTAAGCCACAGTAGACCCATTTTGGATATGTATTTTTGGAAAAAAATTCAGTTTTTTGAAAATTTTGACCTAGGTCGAAATTTTGGTTTTTTCATCATTTCGACCATTTAAATCACTTAAATCGGCAATTTGACCATATATTCTGAAAGCTGACAAAATTCTCTTGAGTTTAGACTAGGTTTGATCGAATTTGGTGAAGAATTGTAGAATTTATGTAGGTTTTAGTGTGTTTTTGTGTTGTTCATACCTTGGGTAAACCTAGTTTTTTCTTCCTATACACAAATATATGTACAATTAACACATATGTATAGGTTAAAAGGCAAGCTGAGTCATTTGTGAATCTTTTAAGCCACAGTAGACCCATTTTGGATATGTATTTTTGGAAAAAAATTCAGTTTTTTAAAAATTTTGACCTAGGTCGAAATTTTGGTTTTTTCATCATTTCGACCATTTTAATCACTCAAATCGGCAATTTGACCATATATTCTGAAAGCTGACAAAATTCCCTTGAGTTTGGTCTAGGTTTGATCGAATTTGGTGAAGAATTGTAGAATTTATGTAGGTTTTAGTGTGTTTTTGTGTTGTTCATACCTTGGGTAAACCTAGGTTTTTCTTCCTATACACAAATATATGTACAATTAACACATATGTATAGGTTAAAAGGCAAGCTGAGTCATTTGTGAATCTTTTAAGCCACAGTAGACCCATTTTGGATATGTATTTTTGGAAAAAAATTCAGTTTTTTAAAAATTTTGACCTAGGTCGAAATTTTGGTTTTTTCATCATTTCGACCATTTTAATAACTCAAATCGGCAATTTGACCATATATTCTGAAAGCTGACAAAATTCTCTTGAGTTTAGACTAGGTTTGATCGAATTTGGTGAAGAATTGTAGAATTTATGTAGGTTTTAGTGTGTTTTTGTGTTGTTCATACCTTGGGTAAACCTAGGTTTTTCTTCCTATACACAAATATATGTACAATTAACACATATGTATAGGTTAAAAGGCAAGCTGAGTCATTTGTGAATCTTTTAAGCCACAGTAGACCCATTTTGGATATGTATTTTTGGAAAAAAATTCAGTTTTTTGAAAATTTTGACCTAGGTCGAAATTTTGGTTTTTTCATCATTTCGACCATTTAAATCACTTAAATCGGCAATTTGACCATATATTCTGAAAGCTGACAAAATTCTCTTGAGTTTAGACTAGGTTTGATCGAATTTGGTGAAGAATTGTAGAATTTATGTAGGTTTTAGTGTGTTTTTGTGTTGTTCATACCTTGGGTAAACCTAGTTTTTTCTTCCTATACACAAATATATGTACAATTAACACATATGTATAGGTTAAAAGGCAAGCTGAGTCATTTGTGAATCTTTTAAGCCACAGTAGACCCATTTTGGATATGTATTTTTGGAAAAAAATTCAGTTTTTTGAAAATTTTGACCTAGGTCGAAATTTTGGTTTTTTCATCATTTCGACCATTTTAATCACTCAAATCGGCAATTTGACCATATATTCTGAAAGCTGACAAAATTCTCTTGAGTTTAGACTAGGTTTGATCGAATTTGGTGAAGAATTGTAGAATTTATGTAGGTTTTAGTGTGTTTTTGTGTTGTTCATACCTTGGGTAAACCTAGGTTTTTCTTCCTATACACAAATATATGTACAATTAACACATATGTATAGGTTAAAAGGCAAGCTGAGTCATTTGTGAATCTTTTAAGCCACAGTAGACCCATTTTGGATATGTATTTTTGGAAAAAAATTCAGTTTTTTAAAAATTTTGACCTAGGTCGAAATTTTGGATTTTTCATCATTTCGACCATTTTAATAACTCAAATCGGCAATTTGACCATATATTCTGAAAGCTGACAAAATTCTCTTGAGTTTAGACTAGGTTTGATCGAATTTGGTGAAGAATTGTAGAATTTATGTAGGTTTTAGTGTGTTTTTGTGTTGTTCATACCTTGGGTAAACCTAGGTTTTTCTTCCTATACACAAATATATGTACAATTAACACATATGTATAGGTTAAAAGGCAAGCTGAGTCATTTGTGAATCTTTTAAGCCACAGTAGACCCATTTTGGATATGTATTTTTGGAAAAAAATTCAGTTTTTTAAAAATTTTGACCTAGGTCGAAATTTTGGTTTTTTCATCATTTCGACCATTTTAATCACTCAAATCGGCAATTTGACCATATATTCTGAAAGCTGACAAAATTCTCTTGAGTTTAGACTAGGTTTGATCGAATTTGGTGAAGAATTGTAGAATTTATGTAGGTTTTAGTGTGTTTTTGTGTTGTTCATACCTTGGGTAAACCTAGGTTTTTCTTCCTATACACAAATATATGTACAATCAACACATATGTATAGGTTAAAAGGCAAGCTGAGTCATTTGTGAATCTTTTAAGCCACAGTAGAGCCATATTGTGGGATATTTTTGGAAAGTGAAATTAGGTTCGGCCTCGTTGTAACGAAAAGTTTTGATTCGGTAGATTTTTGGGTAAAAAAACATAACGATTTTATTCATAAAATGAATGTTGTAATTCTAATTTTACCATAATACTATTAGCATTTTCGTTTAATAAAATGAGAAATAATCGTTTCCGACTTTAATATTAAAATATAATATGTGATACCTATGTGAAAACCGTTATGTTGATAATACGTTTTTATTCGACAAACTGTCAATATTACACGCCCCGCGGCAATTACTGCAGACGATAATTTTTGAAATTAGCCTACACATAAAGTATATGTTTATCGGGTAAAAAACGGGTTTTGGAAATTTATTTCGAGACGAAATAAACCAAAACGTTGTCATAAGACTTTAAAATAATAATATCGATATTAATCTTTTGGAACGTAATCGGTTTTGTAAACGGGCTACTCGTTGTTCGTACGTCGTGCTGCCTCGTACACTTTGGACGAAACCGTCATCACGGACACGGACCCCCGCCGATCGCGGGCGAGTCTAGATATTTAACAATACTACTTTTGAGCAGACGTAATTAATCGGTCTTGGACTTTCGAAAATATATAAAATAAATTTAAACAGACGTAAAGACGTCTTAATCGCGACGGTTTACTCGTTCGAAGCGGTTAACGATTTAATTAAAATAGAGTCGAGCGTTCGGCAGTCTTATTTTTAATAGAAATCGGGGCGGCTTTAATAGCCGAACGGGTAATATATTTTTATAACGACAAGTCAAATTGTTTTTACTGTTTTCGGTGTAATCTCAAGTCGATTCGGTCGGCGTTGCCGCCGTCAAAATATCGCGTAGAGTTTTGACGATAACTACGCGACGCGTAAAACTACCGACGACCCGAATTCGACACCGCCCCTCCGGTCTCTTCGTATCTCGGACTTTTAGACCCCACGCGATAATTTTTCAATACACGTGCGGATTGCGAATCGAAAAGATTTTTTAGTTTACCTCGCAATCAACGAGTTCTAATCGACCTCGAAAGAGGTGTTGAATAGTCGGACCGGTCGGAACAACCTCCTACGGCACGGCGGCCGTCGATTTAAAGTGAAAATTCGACCGGCCGACGGCTTCGCTATACCGTTGGCTTTGAGGAGAACGAGATTTGTCGCCGTCACGTGATTTTCGAGTGGAAAAAACGAGATTAAACGGAACGGGATCACGTCAAAACGGAAAATTCGATTCCGTAAACTTTACTAGTCGGTACGGCGACGAGTATACATGGACGGCGCGACGGCCAAACGCGAGCTTCACACACCGTTGCTGTTCGTTTTACCCGAGTACCGGAGTCTATTTCAAACCGCTTCACCATGACCGACACCGCAGTCGCCGCACCAGCACCGGCCGCCTCGTCGCCGAAAAAGAAAAGTCCGCCTCTCCAAAGGCGAAGAAAGCCGCGTCGGCCCATCCTACCACAGCCGTGATGGTGATCGCGGCCGTCGAGGAGCTGAAGGAGAAAAAAGGGTCGTCGTTGCCGGCCATCAAGAAATACTTGGCCGCCAACTACAAAGTGGACGCCGCCAAGCTTGCGCCTTTCAGGACCACCAAGTTATTATAATATATACAATAATTGCCCGGTAGGTAGGGTAGTCTCATACCGAATTATAGATTATAGTAGTTTCCCCGTGTAATACAAGCCAGGCAGTAAGTAATAGTGATTGTGGAATGGAACGAAAAAGTTAAAACGACTACAATACGAGTAAATACGGGTTCATTTTTTCTACGGCCAGATATACGGTTTCATAGCCGCCGCGGATTTCGTCTGGGCCATTGATAACGGCGCACCGCAAGCGGCGGTCGTGTTGTTTATCTCCGAACGGATAAACGTGAAATGTGTCTTAAATATTAACGGAAAAAGTATTTTTTATGGTCAGTGTTTGCGGTTGGGTTTTGGAGTTGAAAAAGTAACGTTCTGTAGGTATGTATACATTACGTTTTTAATATTTCATCGTCGTCTCAATTTCTATTGAACTTATGACGCAGTCGTGTCTTAAAAAAATTAATATAACAAACGATTGATAAACACCGCTATGGCATGTGATAGTAGCGGTATATTATTTTTTCGTTGTTTGTATATTTTTCCGTTGTATATATTTGTAATTACCTACCTACTTATTTTCTATGTATGTGCATAAATTGTTTTAGGCTGTTCCCAATGGGTATACCTACTCTGCGACACTTTCGTTTACCGGTAAGCATTAATATTCTATCTATCTACTCTGTATTTGAATATGACAAATACTAAAATTACTAATTATTATTATTATTATACTTTTAAAGGCGTTGTGGAAGTTCTGGCGTCTCATGAAGTCCACAATTGATTTTCCTGCGGCCATCGAAAAATCTCTGCGATTAAGGTCAGGCATCTCTTCTTAAATCCATTTAATTTACCCATGTATTTGTGTATAATAATATTTGCACAATGATTAGATACTTTGTTAATGAGTAAAACATTATACATTTGTTTTATAATTTAAATAACACCTGGGGCTAATTTTGTGTGCTTAAAAATTATACACATTAATTGACATAAAGTATTGCCTTCAGACATATTATTTTAGCGTTCAACATTCTGTGTTGTTAGACCGTTTTTTTAAAGGAGTTTATTGTATAAGTTCTTTTTTTTAGTTGCTGTTGGTGTAGATATAACTTAATAATACACTTAATCTTAATAATAATAATAATATTGTCAAATCATTTTTATTGGAACTAATTTTTCATTTAATAGGTGATTAATATTATAATATCTGAGGCACGTTAACATTTCATTTACTATTTCATTATTTATAGAAGTATTCACTTCACCCTAAACAATTTGCTATTGCTATTTTTTTTTTATTGATAATACATAATGAAAAATAAAATTATTTTAACATTCAATTATTAGTAAGATTAATTTTTGGTTAGCCATCTAAAAATATGTCTCTGTAAAGTATCAAATAATACAGGTGTTTGATGCACTGAATATTATTATTATTATGTAACTGTCCATATCTAAACACTTAAAAGTTAATATAAGGGTGTGTCTTAATTTTAGTCAGTTATTGTTGTAGTATAGAGTAGAATTTAAGTAAATAGATTAAGCAAAACAAATTGTATGTTCAAATAATAAAATATTATGTACTGTATAACAATAATGCCAATTCGGCAAATCATTCAAATGACCCACATTAACTTAATGTAAAATAAGCAAAACAATATTAACTATTTTTGACTATAAAAGGTGAATGTAAAACAAGCCAAAGGCGTCTCTCCGCTTAGCATTAACTAGGTGGAGAACTTATTGTATCGACTGTTGTTTTGTGCCATTATACTTTATTTCTAAAGTATATTTTCGACTTGCGTATTTATTTATTAACGTTACCTTTAGTGTCTCATTTTTAAGAGTTAAAGTTTACCTTTTAAATAACGTGTGCTAGGACAACCTTTTTAGTGATCAAAATTGCAAATAGTCTTTATTCTTTAAAGTTCTATACTTACGGAAATAGGCATTAATCTTGCACTAGGTATAATTGAATATAGTCCCTAATTACGATTAAACCCGTATTAGACGTCTGGTTGATTACTACTTAGTGTGGGTTAGTCGTCTGGCTGAAGTATAGTTCCGGAAGGTTTAAACGGCTGGGCATTGGCTTTGATCAACTTTAAAGGATCCTAGTATAACATCTTTAAAAGGTATCACGTTGTGCGTATCGAGTTAATACTGTATACGACATTGTTGTAGGCAATTAAATTGAATTTACAAATAATTAACACCAATTTAAATAATTAAATTAAACTCTTATATTTATTAATTAATTAAATATGGTAGTGCTCTAACGTAACTAATATCGATAAATTAATATCACTTTCATTTCAACGGTTAGGTTAGGTTATTAATTGATCAGAGTTTTTGTTTCAGTAGTTATTCATTTTGATGTTGATTAACGGATAGTTTGCTTTCTAATGTTACCACTTGATTTTTCTACGTTGGATTCACCAATTTGAGAAGACTGTCAATCGGTGATACCGATACAAGCCAAATATTTTGACCGTTGGAAACGACCAGTATTGGTATGTCTAATTACATTCTTATACATAAATAACATATACTAACTATATACGCATATATTTAAATTTTTACAGTGTCTGTTGATTTCCATGCCTGCCGAAAAATGATAAGAATGTCAAATTGGATGCAAGATCACTTTGTTGATGTTACAAACTCATTTAGCAAATTATAAAACTAATAACCTATTTACATTTTTAACTGCCAATTTTAAAATAATTGTATGTATGATTGTTGATGTAAAATATTTCAAGATGCATTTTCAATATTTTTTGTACTGTAATTCGAATATTACACTTTGGTTAGATTAGATTAACTTATAATTTGTGCTATTCATTCTATTATAACTAATTTAGGTACATTTCATTTGTTTTTTACTATCGAGTTCACAGGATACACAAACATATAATTTTTCTACAATTTTGGACTTTTGACAAACCAGCAGACCTCTTTAGTATACCGCGTGTACCTTTCATGATTAAATTCTAATTCTAATTCTAAACGTACAATACCAAATACTGACATAGATATGATTTCTCAACAGATTACGATTCTAATGACCAATATCTAGACATATTATATAGTATAGGTACTACACTTAAACAAGTTTTGTTTCGCAAAACACCATACCACACATTTAGCCGACTGACCTCTAAACATTTCTTTCTGTTTTATACCATTGCTTACCAAGCCCGTAAAGTAAGCAACACCACATACTTGATTTTCAACATATCATTCAAATAAAAAAAAGTTGTTTTTAAATTGATATTACATAATGAAAAATAAAATTATATTGAAAATTTTAATTATGATCATTTAGTAGGATGAACTATTGGTTAGCCATCTAAAAAAATATCAATTAATGGATTAAAAAATATGAATGTATATTAATTTATCTATTACATAGAAAATATGTCACTGGATAAGTATAAAATAATATAGGTATTTGATTTGATGCACTGAATATTTTTATTATTATATTATGTAACTCACCAGATCTAAAAACTTAAAAGGTTTGCATCGAGACATTTTATTTAACCTCTCTTTGGACGTTTTTATAAGCACTGTCATCAAATAGTCAATAAAAAATCCAAATAATGTTTTTATCACTCTTCACTTCTTTCCCTTTTAAGTTTTATTATATACAGATTGACCTCTAGACATTACATTCATGTTTTTTACTCTTGAGTTCTTAAACACTTGAACTTCTGTTAAACCACCAGACCTTTAATATACATATTTAATGCATTATGCTGATATTTACATTCTAAACGTACAGTACGTCATTATCGGGTAATGGCATAGACGGTGATTTCTGAACAAATAAGGATTTTAATTCAACCAATATCAAGACATAACGTACTACGTTTGATACATTTTTGTTATAGGTATCTACAATACACCAGACATTCGATATTTTAGCCTATCGGCTTCTAGACATTACGTTCTCTTTTAAACCATCGCTTACTAAACCTTTAAGTAATGATAATAATATTTTGTATTATCATCATAGCAGCAGTTATCAACCTACTTGTACCATGGTTTTTGATTGTTGTAGTTAAATAGCCATTCGTTAGCCGCTGTCAACTTACCTGTCATGACGGTGTGTTAGAAAAGTCGGTAATCTATAATTAATATGAATCGCTGGTCAACCAAAATATCACAAAACATTTTATTGTGTTTGGTTATCTGTGTACTCATCTATCGGACAATGTGATCATAAATAAGTATTTTATTGGCTCCCGGTCTTTGGAAAACCAAAGAAATATAACAATATTTAAGAAAAAATGTAATATCTGTACAAAGTCATAGCTAACGACTAAATGGATAAAAATTAATAATTCAAACGATAACATATTTTAAAATTTTTTGCCTACAAATTTATGGAATTAAAAACATATGTTGCCATTTGAAAACGTGAACTTAGACCCTTTTTATCGTATAAGGAATGAAAATAAAAATGTTCAAAGCATTGAAAAATGTAGTAAAACATATACCTAAAAGAATAGGAAAAAATGTTTTTTCAAAATATTTATATTTTCCGAGAAAATGAGTTTCACTCTGTATATTCTGTAACAGGTATAAAATATGAAAACCTACATTTTCATACGAACAATGGTTAAATTTAATAGTTGTATGGTTGCAATAAATACGATAAATATTCTATTAAAGTTCAAAGTTGTATACTTATATTATGATTTTTCCTTAAGAGGGCGTCTCTTTCAATATTATAATAGGTGCTGTTACTCTAAAACCAAAATTAATCGAGATATTTTCAGTCTGCTTAAACATGTAGAGATGAAAAAACATTTTTAAATCGCTTTCAAGGATGCTGTGATAGTCCAAAAAACAAATTAACTACCAAAATAGAGTCTTAGTTATTGAACTAATAGTTACACATCACAGTTTAACCTTTAAATTAAGATTTTGTGAAAAATTGCCTATACTTTACTCCTTAAAAATAGGCGTTGCGATGCCTTCTTAAGATTTGGATGGTTGCTCAAAACTTATTAAAAGTCATTAACTTAAACGCGGCTGCTAGAAGTTTTGACATTGTATTAGGTTGAATAATTTATCTAAGTATTCCCCAAATATAAGAAAAACTGTTATAAATGGAAAATAAAATTTGATTTTTTTTTTAACTGTATAATCGTTTGCTTTATTTTTTGGTTATAGGTATCGAAGCACCTCAGATAAACGAAGGTAACCACTAATCACAGTTTTACATGCATATTATAGAGGTATAGCTTGGTTAATTATGAACAAGTTCAACCAAAAGGGGGCAAGTTTTTGTTTTAGAATTTCTGTAAGACTAGTCTCATTGCTACGCTCAAAAAATAGAAATAAAAAAACAATTTTCAGGGTGAGGTTTTATTATATATTTTAGGCTAATCATAACGTATAATGGTTATGCACTAATAAAAATGTATTCTAAAAAATTCAATTTGTTCAAAGTTCTATAAAAATTTGGAACTAATTCGACGGTAATACCTACAGTTGGAGTATTTAACATTTAGAATTTCCTCTCAATAAAGTAGCTTTTAGGTACTAATGATAAGTTGTACAAAAAATTGGCAAAATTGTAGTTCTTTAAAATGTAATTCAACTATATCACGCTACTAGCAACAAGATATTTTTAAACTTGTTTTTATTATTTTGTTTTTAAGCCGATTTTAATGACACTAATCTGACAAATTTGAGATGAAAAAGAAGACTATCAACTCTTCCAGCTATAAAAAAATTAATCCGTACAGTAATAAGTAAATATACATATCAAATTTGTTTATCATTTTATGTATAATTTTCTGTATACATTAATCAATTAATAATAATACAACTATGGAGCGTTAACAACGTGGATACTGGATTTTTCTTAAAATACACTTAATTCAAAGATGCATTACACAGTAACATAAAGATGAGACTTTATCTTTTAATATCGAATGAGCTAAATTTAATTTTTTTGTATTTTTTAGGTGAAAAAGATCCAGATTTTACAATTTATCTCAACATGTGTCGTTTAATAGGGTTATTCAGAGCAATTGAAAATCCAACTTTATATTTAGTAACTTCTGGTATCGATGGTATAAATTGTTGTATATCGGCTATAAACCGCATATACTTCAAATACAGATACTTTGATGGAAATTATTATGAAGTTGACAAATATGACAATCCAGTCTATCTCCTTGATGATCAAATCAAGGAAAATAATTAGATGATTGATAGTTTTCATAGTATATTTAGATTTGGGAAATTTTAAATTAAAATAAATTATATTCGAAAAAAAATTGTTTTATCTTGCATCATTTTAATAGTTAAGTTGTATACTAGTTAAATGAATTACTAATGTATGTGAATAGATTATGTAAGTCTTTGTGTACAACATTTCAAACCTTATAAAATAACATATTTTGTAATCTATTCGTTTGGTTTTTAATGTATAATAACGATATGGGTTTTATTGGCATTGATTATGGATTTTTTTGGTTGGAAAAATAATATTATTATGTTCATTGATGATGGTAACATTTCCAAATCTTTAGTAGCCAGGGCATAATATTATCTCAAATCTCAAAAATATGTAGTGAGTGTTTAGTGTCTGGTTATCGGTTTTAACGACGGACGACGGGGTTGATAATATTATTTAATAGCAAGTAAAATGCTACATGTGTTGAAATCCCAAAGGAATATTGATGAAAACTTCAAGACTTAAAAACGTAATAAGTAACGACCCGATTAATGAAAATTAAAAAACTAACGACGATAGTAAAATTTAATTTTTTACTGCTTTTGTATCGAGTTAAAAATAGTTGTTCTCATCTGGAAAAATGAAGTCACTAATCTTTTAACGTATAAGGGATGAAGTTAAGAATTTTCACAGTATTGAAAAATATAGTAAAATATGAACCAAAAAGAATACGAAATCACGGTTTTTCAGAATATTAATATTTTCCTAGAAATAAAGTGACTTGTTATTATTGTAGACAGACGATTAACTTTGTACTTATCAAAGTCCAAAAATAGAATATTATGCACATTCTTCAAAAAGGTTTTTTTTAGAATAATTATCACACATTTATTTATAAAAATCATTGTTTCTGAACCGATGATTTCCCCGGCCGTAGGATATTACTAAAATAAACTTGAGTGTCACTGGGCTTCTATCATACCAATAGATTATTTCAAATCACCATTGACAATGATTAATATTTTTTTTGGGGGATTTCAAAATTGTAATAGATTTGTTATGTACAGCCTCAACCGAGCGTTGGCTTTCTTATAAGTCTGAAGATAGGTCTAACATATTATACCTACAACAAGTGTAAAATACACTTCGGAACTTTTAACGGTAAAAAGTAGAACATATGTTTTTTAAAAAAAACATTCTATATATTTATATATGCTGGCAAATACTACTAATATAGGTAACATGTGTATTAAAAACGACTTGTTTATAACGTAACTGTTATTACATTTGTATCACCGCACCATTTCAGTGTAAAACAACATATTTCTCCGAACCGTTTTTGCTAATTTTTCCTGTTTCGAAGGATTTCTTACAGTTAATACAACATGTATAAACTGAATTTTACGGTTTTTGTGTTGATGGTCGTTGTATTGGTTGGAACAATGAGCCAATCAGGACTACATAAAGTCATTTGGAATTTGACGATGGACAGCCGCCATTTACACTGCAGTGTAGATATGATTTCCTACCCAGGTTTTGGCATGGTGTTGCCCGAAGTCAAAAACCTTGACAGAACTTCACTTATTGAATTTGGAAAACCAAATTTGCCGATCCTGCAGGTCGACACACAGGTAATAAACTTCTCATAGAAATTTAAATATTTTGCGCTTAAAAGTTTCTCCGAAATCTATTAAAATATAAAATACCTCTCTCAAAAAGTTATATAAGGAAGAACAAGTCAGTTGGAATTTGACGATGGACAGTCGCCATTTACACTGCAGTGTAGATATGATTTCCTACCCTGGTTTTGGCATGGTGTTGCCCGAAGTCAAAAACCTTGACAGAACTTCACTTATTGAATTTGGAAAACCCAATTTGCCGATCCTGCAGGTCGAAACACAGGTAATAAACTTCTCATAGAAATTTAAATATTTTGCGCTTAAAAGTTTCTCTGAAATCTATTAAAATATAAAATACCTCTCTCAAAAAGTTATATAAGGAAGAACAAGTCAGTTGGAATTTGACGATGGACAGCCGCCATTTGCACTGCAGTGTACATATGATTTCCTACCCGGGTTTTGGCATGGTGTTGCCCAAAGTCAAAAACCTTGACAGAACTTCACTTATTGAATTTGGAAAAACAAATTTGCCGATCCTGCAGGTCGACACACAGGTAATAAACTTCTCATAGAAATTTACATATTATTTTGTTTTTAACAGTTATATACCTACCCCACCGACCAGAACTTGTAAGTTTAAAACTAATTGTTGAATTTAACTCTATCGCTGTATTCTTTAAATGTATTTAACAGGTTGTTGGAACGACCTTTCTGACTGGCATCCGAGAAATGGGCAAAGGCCTATTCGCAAAGGTGTGTTACGGAGTTTTGGTCAGTGCAGTAGCTATTGTGATGCTTTTTGCTAGTATTGTCATACTGGTACTCTTACTCACGGCTATTGCACCTTTGCTACTTGTATTGACTTCTTATGCACTGTTGCTGAAACTTCTGACTACCATGGTATTTCTGCCGATGTTTCTAGTATGGATAATCGTCAGTGTCATTGTAGTTTATATTGTTATTCATTTGAAACGTTCACATATCATATGATGTTTTCATACATTAACAATTTTCACATAACTTATATTATTATGGTATAAACTAATTGTATATACTCCAAGCAGCGGTACACCACAGCCATGGTGCGTAACCCGTCTTATACAACTTGGAACACAAACTATATAATTTTGTAAAATAAAATGATTTTGTATTTCACAAGTTTACTGGTTTGTTTTTTTATGCAAATATAGTTTTTAGTAATATCGCATGTTATCGGATCGTTTTTATTAATACCGCTATACAACAGAACAAATGTAGTGAAGCTATTTTTAGATACCGTCGACAATTACTTTTAACTTTAACTCAATACTTTTACTGACATTTGAAAAAAACGCTTTTACATTCGCCCGCTTAACCCTGTAACACGTGGTGGCGGTTAGGTTAGTATAATTATTGTACACTTCATAAGTTTTAGAAATCGAAATTACCACTTGATAACGTTTTATTGACTTTTATACTACGCGTATACTGCATAACTATATCACAAAAATGTAGAAATCGTTTATCTCTTTTTTGGAAATACTCATTAGACGTTGTGAGATAATTATTTTTATTGACCGTACTAGAATTTTTTTTATTTGTCAAAAAATGGAGATCAATAAAATTGGTAAAGCATTGACTAAAATTACGATTTTGAGCGACGCGGTGCATATATTAGTGTTATTTATGAAAGGGTAATTGTTTATATAATGTAAAACGCAGTATTAAAACCTATGTTTCTTAAATTAAATAGCATGGAAAAAAAAATTAGGGATTATTAGAGGTTGTAACTTAATATGGTCATGTTCTAAATTTTCTCCTCTATAAAATCTACTAAATTAGAAATGCCGTATCTCGCCGCTTTTGGAAAATAATGACATAAATAAATGAAATGTGATAGTAATTTTAAATTTTTTCTTTAATATTAGATGAATGTAATCAAAAGAAGTCCTTAATAAAAAATGGAGATTTGTTTGATGTTTTGAGGGTTCGAGGTACCTTAACATTAGTTAACGAATTACAAAATATTCTCTGTCAATACATAAAAAATAATCTGTACGATTGTAACAATATAAAACTGCAATGGGACCAGACAGCAGATAATTTTGAAAGATATCTTGAGCAAAAGCTCTTAGGATTTTGTAGCACGGTAAAATCAAAATGGAATGCATCTAATCGTACCTTAAAAACTTTTTTAAATAATAAGAGTGGTTGGAACTAGAATTTAACTTTAAAAAAGGAAATATTATGAATATTAGAAAAAGAATATATTATAAACATTATATAACGAATTTTGACCAGCTAAAATAGCAATTGAAAACACTTTGCGACGTCGTGGTGTTTTTTTATGTGCTGATCGATTTTTCAAAAACAAATCGTTGTATACGTTAACTCGTCACCGGTCTTGTGCAAGTACTTATATACTTGGAAATATATACACAGGTCTACGTACAAGTCTGCGCGGTGTCTGGCTGACAAAATATATTATGTATTATTGGATCACGTGTGCAGTTCATTGAAATGTAGTATGATTTTCTTATAAACACCGCTTTATCGCATCAGGCACCATTAATAATATTCGGTTAGTAAGTTTGAGCTAATCTCAATGGTTTATTACAATAACATTGAAAAAGTATTAAATTATAAATTATTTTTCTTGGTATTTTAATAACAGTCAAATGTTGACTAACGGTATACTTATTCTTTTTTTTTTTTATATATAAAAATCGTATATTTGCATACATTTTTTTTTAGATATTATGGCATTAAAAAATAAACATTTTTTTTAATTGGGAGGTTAAAAAATATTTTGGGGGACTAGGGGCTAACCGGTTCCCAACTTAGGCCTTAAGTTGCGCCAATGTGTTAATAGTTTCAATAACTATTATTATTTATTTTTAAGACTTATAGAAATAGCAGAAACTACCCTATGTTTTTTGTGTATAAATAAATATTTTATTATTGTATAAACAGTAAAAAAAAACAATTTATTGTTTGAATTCTCGATTATCAGACGTTCTTATATTTTTTCAGATATTCTTATACTTATGTTTAATTGTACAGACTGAAGAATACTGGGCCTGGGCAACGCCAAGTACAATATTTAGACAACTAAATACTTTTTAATATGTACTATTCGAAATTCTCCTATTATTAGAGGTATGGAATTAGTATCAATACATTTCATATTGATTTATTATCTCGTTCAATTATTGATAACAGCTTCAATTTAAATAAAACAGTACTACATTTAACTAGTTTGTGTGAAATATCCAAAGACCTACGATTAGATGTATATATTGTAAATATTTATTAATTATTGTAATCAAATTATTGTCATTATTCGGATCGTCAAGGCGCCGGTATCATAAAAACCATGGTTTGTTTCATTATGCAACATAGTTTGTCTTAGTTGTGTTTTCACATATCATAAATTATTCTCATAATATATAAATTGTGTATCCTTTGTTTTTTCATTTTTACCTATAATAAAAATGAGTGACTTCAAGTCCTTCGAGGGACACCTCGCTGAAGCGAAGCCAGCGTTGTCTGGAAAACGTGGAAGGTCGGTTGATGATTAACTCTGAAAATTATTATAAAAATTATTTGGTTTTTCTCATGTTTGCAGATCCGACGACGGTGGACCGGATTATTCGCTTCCGCCGCCGTTTAAAATGCATAAACCCGAAGACCCGCATGCTTCTTGCACAGCTATCATTGCTGAACTCAGAGAACAAATAGCTAAGATGCAACAAACGTCGAAGCAAAAAGATGCGCAAATTTTTATGAAAGATAAATTGGTAAGTAGTAGCTATTAGCTACTACCAACTTTATATTTGTTTACGGCGTGGTGGTAAACGTATAATATTTGGTAACCATGTATTTTTTTTGTAGTGATATTTATATATATTAATATATAAATATCGTAAAAAGGATTACACTTTGAATATAAATTCAATGTGTAATCCTTTTTCTTGTACCCATGTTAACCTTGTATAATATTTTGTACTATAAATAATTTTGTGTTTTTATGTTTTGTATATAATTATTTTCAATTGTTTAATTATGTTGTACTTGTGACTGTGTGATGTTGTACTTTAAACTGTGTTAAAATGTAAAATTTCTTAATATGTGTTAAATGAATTTGTATTGTTATAACCTATCTAATATTGTCATGCTGTGTAAAAAAATAAATTATGTGATTTGAAAATGAAAGTTATTTTTCGGTCGTTATTAGATATCTTAGGAGAACAAGTATAGATCATTTTTTTTTTTTAATAATCGATAATAGTATATTTTTGATAATAGTATATTGCCGCCGCGACGGGCTGGTGAGCTTTCCGCGCGCGCCGCGGCCTGGTCGCGCCGACCGCCTGCCCCGTTCCGTTGTCCCAGCCGGGCGTCCCGCCACGTGCCGCCGCCTATGGGAACGCAAAATTACCGTATATTATTGAAAATTATTTGTAAAACGGACACACTGTGATAGCCGTTATTTACCTTAAACAAAAACTCTTGCCCTTTGCACAGTCTTAGATTTTTTTTTGGAAAACAATTTTTTTTTTTGAGAACAAACGATCGTCTAAACGGATAACATCGAATTGAATCCATCCTACTTTTAGTTATTTGAATTGAGTCCAGTTTATTATCTTAATATGTTTGATTTTATTACGTAGATAAGATCGTAAGCGTAGTCTCCTTTGCTATTATTAGTAGGGAATTTGGACGGACTATATTGAATTGAGTCCCGAAAAATGGTGTTGGTAAAATAAAACTGGTGGCGAAAAATTCAGAAGTTGGGTCTGTCTAAGGAATATAAGTCTAATTCGGAGAAAAGTAGATATCTCAAGTACTTTTTCGGGTTGCCATTTTCAAACGAAAATGACGTAGTTGAATGTTTCACGGAAGATTTGATGGTGAACCATGTGATGTGATTTGAATTGACAGTTTCACAGATTACTTTTTAGATGATTACATTGACAATGAAATTGGACAGTTTCCTCCCAAAATTCGGTGTGATTTTTCAGCAAGCACTAATCGGACAACTAACAGTTGTGAACGTTTTCATACAAAGTTAAATGCATTGTTTCACTCGGGACATCCGAATATTTTTTTATTCTTGTTGACACTCTTCTGGGCATACAGTCAGATACTTACATAAAAATACGAAGCAATGCAATAAAACCATGTAAAAAAACATTAGAAAAAGAACCATTTTTTACGAGAGCAGATTATCAAACATCAACAAAAATAATTAGCAGATTTGACTATGTGAAATCGGTTTAATTTTAATTTTTACTAGCAACTATTTATATTTCGACGTTATTTTAATTATTTTTAAAAATTATTAAAATTGAAAAAAATTTTTTTTGACCATTTATAAACAGTGTACACAAGCACACACATTTTTTGGGAGACTAATCAGTCAAACGCTAATAGACTGAAGGCTCAACTCAAAAAACCAAAAAACATTTACTTTTGGTCAATGTATTTTATTTTATATTTTTTTTTTTAGTATCTTCAGGGTTGTAGCCCCGTTAAGGATCTATGCTGTAAGTTTTATGGGGTGTTTATTATCTCATGTTTTTTTTTATGGCGGTTCAAATTGATGAGAACAATTTTCATTTTTAAAATAGCGGGTTTTTAGGGGTTTTTGTCGATTTTAAAATTTATTTTCTCAAAAACTTGACGTGCTAAAAAATCTATCGGACAATGTTGGTGTTTCGTCGTTTGCACAAAACTCACCCAAATATAACAACAACACCTAGTTATTCACAGGTAATATTGACCTTTATCTTTTTTATTGTAGGCGTTTTAAAATCACTTGGACAGGCAAGGTATAATACTACATCTATTAACCAACTTATTTGAAAGGGGTACATTTATCAACATGTTTTTGCCATTGAAAAGATCATCGACGAAATGATCTCAAATGTGAAATTAACACTACAAATTGCGCCGTTCAAATGAAATAATTTAGGTGTTATATTTTGTACAGTTACAGAGTGTACCACTTTGGTCATTTAAAAAAAGGGTTAAATATAGTAACCGTGTTTATTTATACACATACTGGCACTACTTAATCGATTTGTAAATCAAGATATTATGCTGTTACTTAGGCTAAGTGTAACTTGGCTAAAGTCTTTATTGAGATTGTACGTCACTCTGGATCCAGGGATCACTAATACTCATCTTTGCTACCTATTTAGTCTATTATTATAGTCTTATTATCTCAACATCTAAATTATAAAGAAACAAATGTATGACTTTATGCATTATAATTACTATTATATAAGATCACACATGTTGCAACATTAGACCGGAATGGTATGTTCAGCAATTTTAATAACAATCAACATGCTCTCTGTGGATTTTAATAAATGTATACTAACTTTAAATGATCAAATATTAGAAGATCTAAACCCCTTAAGTTTTAAAACATGACGTGTCCTGGCCCAGAAGTAATGCTAAGTATATTTAGAAAACAAAATACTTTTTAATATGTACTATTCGAAATTCTCCTATGATTACAGGTATGGAATTAGTCGATACATTTCATATTGATTTATTTTCACGTTCGACTATTGATGACAGCTTTAATTTAAATAAAATAGTACTACATTTAAATAGTTTGTGTGAAATATCCAAAGACTACGATTAGATGTATATTTTGTATATATTTATTAATTATTGTAATCAAATTATTGTCATTATTCGGATCGCCAAGGCGCCGGTGTCTTAGGAACCACGGTTTGTTACATATTAAGCAACTCCGTTAATCTTGGTTGTGTTTTCACATATTATAAATTGTTCGCATAATATATAAATTGTGTATCCTTTGTTTTTTCATTTTTACCTATAATAAAAATGAGTGACATCAAGTTTTTCGAGGGACACCTCGCTGAAGCGAAGCCAGCGTTGTCTGGAAAACGTGGAAGGTCGGTTGATAATTAACTCTGAAAATAATGAAAAAAATTTAATTTGGTTTTTCTCATATGTTTGCAGATCCGACGACGGTGCACCGGATTATTCGCTTCCACCGCCGTTTAAAATGCACAAACCCGTCGACCCACATGCCTCTTGCACGGCTACCATTGCTGAACTAAGAGAACAATTAGCTAAGATGCAACAGTCATCAAAGCAAAAAGATGCGCAAATTTTGACCAAAGACAAATTGGTATGTAGAAATTTACAGCGCTCCGGTTAGGGTTTGAACGAACGAGGGGGATTCTTTTGTGAAATACCCTGATTTTTTTTTGTTGATAGATTTTCGATCTGAGAGCAAAACGTTTCGCCGCCGAAACTGAGCTGCGCAAAAAGATGGACTCTGATAAAATAGTTTATAACAGGAACGCGGAAATGTTGACGAGTAAAATCCAAACGCTACAAAAAGATTTTGACACTTTGTCAAAGATAAGTCGCAAGTGGAATGCTGCTGCAAAGTCCGGCGGTAAGGCGAAATAAATTCCATAGTAGGTTACTATGAGTTGTACTATTAAGGTAGTACCCTATTTCATAGGGTCTACCGACTTTATATTGTTTTCTACTTAGATGTATAAGTCCACCATAGTCTGTTACGTGGCTGCCCAAGCTGTCGATATCCGGATGTCCTAGTATGTAGTATTTAGTTAAACTTAAGTGTTCCCGGGTCGACATTGGATGCATAAGTCTACCACAGTCTGTTACGTGGCCGCCCAAGCTGTCGATATCCGTATGTCCTAGTCCTACAGACTAGGACTTAAGATTAACTTAATACTACATATTAAATTGAACTTAATTATTAAGTATTTTCTTATACTTTTGTTAACCTTGTATATTATTTGTGTATTTATGATTCGTATTTAATATTTTCAATTGTTTAATTATGTTGTATTTGTGACTGTGTGATGTTGTACTTTAAACTTTATTAAAGTTGTATAAAATGTAAAATGTGTTAATATATATAAAATTAATTTATATTGTTATAACCCATCGAATAAATGTCATGCTTTGTAAAAAAATAAATTATGTGATTTGAAAGTTTGTTATTTTTCGGTTGTTTTTAGGTATCTTAGGAGAAAAAATGTAGATGATTTTTTGTTTTGTTTTAAATAATCAATGAAATCTTTTGATAATAGTAGTTTACTATTTTATTTTATACTGTATACTAGTGATTATACTACAACTCCTATAAATTCCAATCTTATTATCAAACAGCGAGAACTTAGGTATTAGATATACAAAATATAGAAATAATAACAAATAAATATATACACAATAAACACATGTAAGCTTAATTACTACCCAATATATAATATTTTTTAATTTAAGTTGGGAATCAAAGGAAAAATCAAAATTAAGTATACACTGTCATATGCATTTAAAATGCGATACTCTGGACTATATTTATTTAAGTTTGTGTAGCATTGTGGTATTAAGAACGGGCGATTATTTCTTGAATGATTAATGTTGGAATTTTAAAGTTTATTTTGCTTAGGGATTCTGGACAGGATAATTTACCATTTATTAATTTATGAATAAAAGCAATGTCGTTATATTATAACCTTCTAGAAGCCAATGACTCTAAACTCAATTCTTCAGATAAAATATTAGACATAATATACGTTGTTCCCATAATTGTCGCCCGATTGATGTGTGTATGGATTAAATAAAGACAAATAATAAAGGTTAGGCTTATGTATAGGTGTTCAAAAACGGAATTCCTTTTTCGGATTTGATAGTATATATTTTGTGTTTGTGAAAGGGCTTGCTATATAATAGCATAGAAAATCTAAGGTTATACTGGGATTAGGTATATCATAACTTGACAGTACCTATTGTCGAATCAGATACACTTTTTTAGGATTTGTCAACACATCCGTGATAAAATAGGTAAGTATTTCTACTGCTTTGTATCTCATCAGAGGAACAAATGTACTTTACCAGGCACCCTTTTTTTCGATTTTTTTTTTTTTTTATCGATATTACGTTTAATGCTGATGAAATTTTGCTAGTGAATTTTTTGCCGGACGAACTTAGTTTCGGAGTTACAGACGTTTTAAGTTCGTGATTTCGAACGGCCGCGCACTGAGCAACGATCCGGCTACAGCCGGGTCGACTACCTGCTATCGGCCGCCGTGGTCATTTTTTTACGCGCGGCGAGATCCCAAAATAGTACTATTTCCAGTTTACGTTTTTATTGCATCATTATTATTATTATTATTTTTATTATTATGATTATTATTATTATTATTATTATTATTATTATTATTATTATGTGAGGTAATGTATTCGTCGAGTGAGCTATTCTTGGTATTTTAAGTGTACGGCAAAAAAAAAAAAAACCACGACGGGCGGGAGCAGGTAGTCGATCCCGCTGTAACCGTGTTATTGTTTATTGCGCGCCCGCCCGTAATCGCGAACTTAAAACGTCTGTAACTCCGAAACTAAGTTCGTCCGGCAAAAAATTCATTAGCAAAATTTCATCAGCAATAAACGTAATATCGATAAAAAAAAAATCGAAAAAAAAGGTTGCCCGGTAAAGTACACTTACACCGGCTACTTCTGCAATCACTATTATTTGATTTTTATAATACATGTCATGTATGGTTCCCTTTGAATACTGATGGGTCTTATGGTATCATAATTATTTTGCTTTAAATAATTTTAACGAGATGAACTTTTAGTTGTTTTAATATTTAACCAGTAAACACTTGATACCTATATTATATTTTAATAAGAATAGAAATTATTCTAATACTTTTTAACTAGGTAATTAAAAAAAAAATCAATAGGTATATATATATATATATATATATATATATATGCATATCTAATAATCTTAAATGTTGTAAAAAAAAGTACTTAATAGGTTAAATAGTATACCTATTAATTATTATCTTTTCTTTAAAATGGATATTTTATCTACCTATGAGCAAACAACTTAGGTATAACTAAAACCTTTTGTGGCAAATGCTCTTTTAAAACCAACATTTATAAAATTATACAATTATACACTTACTTGTTGATGAAGATTACCATACATCAGAGTCGCTTTCTGTTCTATCACAGTTACCTAATTTTGATATAGTTAAGTCATTCCCCCTTGATTACATGCATTTAATATACTTGGGGGTCATGAAAAAATTATTGCTACTTTGGAAAGTTGGGCCTTTGAATGTACGTTTGCGGTCAAGAGATATTAAAGAACTTTCAAAATCATTATTAGCTTTAAACACAGATATTCCATCAGATTTTGTAAGAAAATGCAGAAGTCTTCATGAACTTGGTCGATGGAAAGCAGTCGAGCTTCGTTTTTTTTAACTTTTTTCTGGGTCAATTGTTTTGAAATTTAAATTAAGTGAAGAATGTTATTCTCATTTTATGTCCTTAGATATTGCAATGATAAAACTCCTTAGTCCAAATTACAAACATTTGGTTAACTATGCCCGGCACCTATTAGATTTTTTTGTGATACAATTTCAAAGTTTGTATGGTGAGTATAATATATCACATAATGTATCACTTATGTGATGATTATGATCAAATTGGTCCACTTGATCAGTGTAGTGCATTTGTTTTTGAAAACTTCATGAATGTACTCAAATCTCTAGAAAACATGAAAAACCATTACACCAGGTTATTAACAGGTATTCAGAAATAAACAAAAATAATGAGAAAAATAAAATTGTGCAAAAACTAAATGAAAAAAACCAACTCTTAAAAGATCTCATGTGAATGGTCCATTGATAAACAATTTTGTTGGTGTTCAATATTATAGTGTGATTTTCAAAAATATTTCTATAGTTATTAGAAAACACAAAGAGGCAGATAGTTTTGTTTTAACTAAACAAGGAGTCATTGTTAAATGTGTTAATATTATTGAATTTGATAATAATATTTTTGTAATTGGATACAAGTTTCAATATGCATCATTTTTTTTTAACGAACCAACAAATTCAATATTACTAGATATTTATACTGTAAAATGTTATCAAGAATCATTAAATTATTGGAATATATTGGATATAAAAAAAAATGTTGGTCTTCAATCATAATTAAGAAATCATAGCTATGCCTGTACTACATACAGAAGAAGAAGCCTTGTCATTGGGTATTTTAAAACTATTTTTATTTTTTGTTTTTACTTGTTATATTATTTAAGTGTATGCATGTAATTATAACGTGTTTTTGTATTTTAGATGAGTCGTTGGGAAGTTGTATTCTTCCATAAAGATAACAGTATAGAGGCTGTGCCAGATACTTGGATGAAAAAAGATAGTTGTGCTTGGCCAAAAAAAAAACAAAAATATTAAATATAACTTTTATATTTATTTGTCTAATTAATAATTAGGTAAATCCTTTAACCAACTGAATATTCTAAGTATCCAACTTAATAAAAAAAAAAAATAGCCTATTTCAGATTACCTACAACCCCCAGCTAATTTCTTGCAATTTTATTGTTTACAATAGTTAATTTTTGCAGACTTTTTGACACAATAATAATTGTTGCCTAATTTTCCTATTAATTGTTATTACGAATTTTCCCTCTCAATTATTTAAAGGAGAAAAAGGGTAGTAATTTATTTTTGATCATTTTTCAACTGAGCACGCATACAAATACGTTTTAATCAAACCTCAAAAAATTGTTATAGCTAGATATATATGTGTATTTAATGTGTAGTAATTTATTATATATTGATTTATAATTTTGACACTATGTTACAGATGCTATTAGGAGAAATATATAATATGCCAGTGTACCGGATCAGAATATAAATGCTCCATTAAAAGTTTGGTTAGACCATGCAAAATTTCGAAAAGAAAAAGGCAAAAATAAAAGTAATACAACATAACATCATCATATATCATTGCAGTATTATTTTGAAACTACTTATTCAGTAGTATTTTTTATTGCCTTTTTTTGTATCATTGGTTAATTATCATTGATTATTTATCAATGATAATTCTCTTTAAATACACTTGTTTTTATAATTAAAAGTATTTTTTATTATATGTTATGTTTTTAAATATTGACTTAAATTTTTTAAATGTTTTAAAAAGTGTTGCTGATTAACAATAAAAAATATTGTGAAATCTTTATATGCTTATATTTATAATATAAAATACAAAATTATATAGTTTTAACTTGATTCATGTTGTTTTTTTTTACAGTTTGTAATTACATTTTTAAAATAAAATTGCCCACAGCGTTACTATATAATACCTATATAGATTTTATGGTGATGAGAACTATTTTACTGAAGATTTAAAAAAAACAATTATTATTTTACTTCTATCTTGTTTTAAAACCTTATAAGAACTTTGAAGGTCTAATGTTTTAATTGCTTCATATAAACAATATTCCTAAAATGTACTTAGATAACATTGTAAAAATGTTATAACGGTTACATTGGAGAAACGTTTAAAAATAATATTATTTGAGCCTTATTTTTGTGGCCAAATAAGTTTGAAGGAATGTTATTGAAAAGTTAAATAATTTAAGGACAATGATTGTAAAACATTTGGAGAAGACGCACTTTATATTTAAAACGTTTTTAAAAAGTTCTGTAAAGAATTAATTGCTGTCTGGGTTGTTGGTCTTTCTTGGCAATTTATTTACCGAAACAACCTCTGGTCCAACAGACCTTAGCAGGTACCTAAATAACATGTGAAATATAATTTTTGGATTCAAGTCTTAACCAGGTATTGTAGTTATTATTTATTTATTTCAGTGTAGTAACAAAAAGCATATGTTTAAGTTTTAACTATATTTATTAAACTATCATTTTGTAATAACATATTATATATTCAAATTTATACTATATGTGACATTTTTATATAACTATCATGTTATTATTATTCAATATACAACGCGCGTAGTGTGATATAGAACCTCTTTGAATAATTTCAATAAACTTAAAATACTCTAATAGATAGCGTACATACTCATTACAGGCGTAACATTTACATAACAATAAGTTCATTAAAGAAGGGGTCGGACACACGACTCGACACGAACTTAACCGAGACGAACTTAACTAACACAAAAACGCACTATTTAACCCAGCCTACAGCGCAGCGAAGCGCAGTGGTCTTCTTACATCTCTCATTCAACCTTCCTTTCCTTATTGTGTGGACGCCAAAGTCGGGTAGCTGTTATCAGTCCGCCGCGGCCACCAATATCCTTCCTTATTTTGTGGACGCCATAGTCGGGTAGCTGTTATCAGTCCGCCGCGGCCACCAATATCCTAATCCTTCCTTATTATCCTTACACACTCATACGCCAAGTCCGTCGCGATACATAAAAAATACTTTATTCATCACAATTCAATCACTTAAATACTTTAAACCGTACGAGTTTCTTATCACATACGTGTCATTATTAACCAACAAAAACACTGTTGTTCTTTCGTTCATTATATATACATATACCTATACCTAATTACTTTCCTCTTAAAGGTATCGTTAAAGGACATTAATTCTAGCGGTCGAACAATCCTATTACACCCATGTGACTATTTTTGGTCAGCAAGGAATGTAGTCGGCTTATAATAACTCAGTAGACGTTGTTATTTCTGACAAGCGCATTGATTATTATAAAACCATTGGTAGATCGTGTACTGAATTACACTTTAACGAGGAACAGATTGTCGTAAGATAACGTTAAAACACCAGTGTCTGAAATATTTTATGAATGAAAACATTCGCGTTAGAACAACGTTCATCTCGACATATCAAGATCACATACTCAAGGAATATCGACAAGGTCATAGAGCTTCGAGTAACTCCACGACAAGGTATGTACTATGTACAATATTATAACACTGTGTAATAGTAAGTCTAGAGGCAGGGAGTGGGCTCTTGTAGTAAATATACACACATGCACACCCCGATTAAGAGACTTTTTCATATATATTTTAAATAACCATTCACCGCCGCTTCCCCGTGCTTTTCTTCTATTACAACATATTTTAAGAAAACTGTTTATATAATAGGGCCATTCTAGACCTAGTTATAATTGTTTGGTTAGGTCGGTAGTTGAAGTGCGTTTGAGTAATGCGTGCAAATAATAAATATACACTACATTTCTTTTGGTCTTAAATTTTAAACGCCTGTAACATAAAAAATAATTATTTAATACTACTTGTCGACCAGCCAACATGTTTAGTAAATTGTTCTCAATTTAAAATGTTAATAAATTAATGTATACGTTACCATTTAATTTTCAAAAGTTGAAAGTACTCTACCAAAACGATACGAATTTCAATATTGCTTAATTTTGTATAATAATATTAACTTAAATGTCTCAAAAAAAATCTCATTTAATTTCATTTCAAAATCAATGTTAATTATATTTAATTTAAAACGATGACCAGATCTTTAAATTATTATACAACCCCGAATTAAATGATTTGACGGCTTATCGGATTGGTTAGGATTAAGTAAATGTGTAAAATTAAAATCTTAATCAATCTCAGCAAGTAGCTACCGTGCCTATTTAACCCATTACCAAATTATAATATATTACTTTACAAATTATGAATAATAACAATATTATTATTAGAGCTGGAGATAAAACAAACGTTCAAACCTCGTTGGCTTACCATTTTTTTTTTAAGACATTACTAGCTTGTATTACATCGTTAATAGCTGTTTAATTGCAATTAGTCACTAAAATAAAAAGATTGAATAAACAGTGGAGAAATAACCTAACCTAACCGTAATTTTGTTATAATGTATTTGCTCACTCGGTATATAAGATTAGAATAAGGCCCAGTTAGGCCACCGATTTCTTTCCGATTTGTTTTCGTCGATATTTGTATTAATACCATTTATTCCCCTTGTTTACATTAACGACGCAATATTCGATAGAAGATAAAACACATGTTGTGTATCGTGTCAACTTTTATTTATTTCGCAACGCCTTTTTTCATCGTGAAATAAAGTAAGTATATCTGAACACTGTTTATCGCCTTTTTCGCAATTTTTCTGCGTCGCCACTTTTCTATAGTAAAAACATCTATTAAAGCGTACTTTTTATGGAAAAAAACTAAGCTACATAAGACAAGCTTCGGACAAACGAGCAAATTTATTGAAGCAGTTCTCCGGTTGTTGCCGTAGGACCTTACTCCTTTTGTTCTATGATTAACTCAACTCGGTTTTTCAGAACAATATATGTACTTCATTCTTTGATAACATAAAATATAACTTACAAAGTTTTTTACATTCGGTATAAGGGTTCGGAAATCGTATTGGGACTTACACATGTGGGGTTGGTGGGTCGCCTAATTCGCCCGCAGTCTGCACAACTATGCAACCCTCACTATTAGCGCGACTCAACTAAGCCCTCTAGCCCAGCCTAACGCCCGGGGATCCGCTTATGGTATTGGTAGCGGCGGGAGGTGGGCACGCACGATTATACGGCCGAGCGTCGCTCTATTAAGCGCCGTCCTATGGGGGGGGCGTGCTCTAATAAGCGATAGTATCTGCGGGTCAAAACGTACGGCTATACGTCCCAAAGCGACGCTCTAATAAGCGCCGGCCTATCGGGGCACACGCACAATTATGCGGTTATGTTAGCCGTAAAAACGGCTGTTTCGATACTCGTTTTACTATGGTCTGAGTTGGACCGAGAGATGGTTAGTTTTACCGTAACCAGGGTTTTACACCAGAAGGCGTTTATTTCCTATTTAGCGTCTTGGAACGGACGGTTAAAGTAGCCGTGACGACGGTTGTTTTAAGGCTAGATGCACGCGTTGCTCTTCGGTGGTTAGGACCACGAAGATTCGAATGGGCGGCGGCTGGAGTTGGCAGCGTCGGCGGCGCGGTCGTGGCAGCTAGTACGCGTCGGCAACGAGTGTTGAGTTGGCGGCGCTGATGGACGCGTTCGTGCGGCGGTCTTCGGACGGTCGATGGCCGGTGGCGTGGTTTCGCGTGGTGTCGGCGCCGTTCGTCTGTTCTCGATGTCGTCCGGCTGGTCGCGTTCGCTTCTTCGGTAAACGTCGGTGGCTTGCTATATGGCGGATGAACTCGTTGTCTGCTTGGCTGATGGCGAGATCGTCTTTAGTTGAAGAGTTCCAGTAGTCCGACTTGTTCAAATTCGATTGAAGTATTGAATTGAACGTTTCGGTGGCTGGAGATGGAATGTGTCGGTTGTTAAAATCGTCGCCGTATTTACGTGTTTTTTAATTATTGACTCCGCGCTCTGGTTGGTCGGCCAATCAGAGGCCTTTATTTTGTCTACTGTACGGTACGGCGCCATGATATACTTAATTTGTATGTGTTGGTTCTGAAAAGGACCGTTTATACAACTATTGGGCCGTTTCAGTACTTAGGCAACATATACTGACATGTAAATAAAAATGATTGGTTCCCAAAATATGTATATAACTGAATTGGCTGCTAATAACAAGTGGCTCTCAAAATATACATTATAGCATTATGAAAGTTAAAAATGCATGTGACATTAATGCGACATACAAGCACACAGTGCTGGATTAAATTTGATACAATTATAAATAATCTTTGCCTAGATGTACTATATTGTGGTCAGACTTATACTATTATCACTCTAAGAAGTTCGAATATAAAGAAAGTCACCACAGCAAAATATTCGAGACAAAAATAATTTGACTATCACAATAGTTATTCATAAACAACAATGGATTAAAATGAAACAGTCACACATTTTGTATAAATGGCGATTTTAAACTGTTGAACGCTCATACTTTTATGTGCAATTTCCAATCAAAATTTATTTTGTAGATGTAATTTTCCAAATGTGGTCTTCCTCAATGTGTGCTGTATCACTTTGTTTAATCTATCGCAACACAATTAAGCTTATCTACTAGCACGCATACTCGCTTATCGACATTATTGTAGTATTTGCCAATAAAATTATTTAAATACATTTTAACACAGAGGTCTTTATCATAATGCACTAACAACTCTAATGTATATATTATCATTATGTTTGTTTAATATTTAATTGTTTACTACATTTGGTTTAGCTTTGCTACTAAGGCAGGAGGATATTTTTTTATTTTAAGGTAAATCTTCCGTAACTGTTTTTTTTTATAATAAGCGTACTTTAAGTCTAAATTTGGAATAAACGGAGAAGTGTTTTTTATCCCTATCCCGTTTTCGGACCAATAGACATGTGTGAAGAGAAATAAGTCATCAACTTAAAAAAAAAAAAAAAAAAATACTGTAATTGGTTCAACTACTTTTGGAATAATTGAGTTAAATTTAAAAAAAATAAACACCAGTACCTCAATAAACTACAGCACCGACTCTAAAACGACCAAAGGACACCGGTCTCACTACTTTTCGGTTTACCCAAGGCGGTTGTGAATCACAACACGTGTTGGCAATATAGTAACGTTTACCGAAACCGGAGGCCTCCGGCAAGACGTTTGACGGATTGACTTCTTGAAAAATAATTGACTTGAGCGACGATTGATGACGGATGAGCACACCGCGGCACACGTGATCCAATAATACATAATATATTTGGTCAGGCAGACACCGCGCAGACTTGTACGTAGACCTGTGTATATATTTCCAAGTATATAAGTACTTGCACAAGACCGGTGACGAGTTAACGTATACAACGATTTGTTTTTGAAAAATCGATCAGCACATAAAAAAAACACCATGACGTCGTCGTGTCGGCGATGATAGCGTAAAATCCTCTAAACAATATTTCCTTATAATAATATTACTATGACGTATCTTAAGACAATCTTAAGATCATGGGCCGTCGCGTATTACCGCACAGCTGAAAGAATATTGTGACACACACTGCAAAAGCAATTACTTTGGGTAAACAACGATTTGAAAAGTTGTAGTAACAAATCGAGTTTCGTTTGCTTAGAGTTGTTTTCTACTCAAATGTTTAATATAAACATGGCAAGATGTTTTTTAATGTACGGTTTTAATACTAACCTAACCGCCACCACGTGGTACAGGTAGGGTTAAGCGGGCGAATGTAAAAGCATTTTTTTCAAATGTCAGTAAAAGTATTGAGTTAAAAGTAATTGTCGATGGTATATAAAAATAGCTTCACTACGTATGTTCTGTTGTATAACGGTATTAATAAAAACGATCCGATAACATGCGATATTTCTACAAAATATATTTGCATAAAAAAACAAACCAGTAAACTTGTGAAATACAAAATCATTTTATGATTGTATAAGTGTATAAGATGGGTTAAGCACCATGGCTGTGGTGTACAGCTGCTTGGAGTATATACAATTATTTTATACAAAAATAATATAAGTTATGTGAAAATTGTTAATGTATGATAACATTATATGATATGTGAACGTTTCAAATGAATAACGATATAAATTACAATGACACTGACGATTATCCATACTAGAAACAGCGGCAGAAATACCATGATAGTCAGTAGTTTCAGGAACAGTGCATAAGAAGTCAATATAAGTATCAAAGGTGCAATAGCCGTGAGTAAGAGTACCAGTATGACAATACTAGCAAAAATCAGCACAATAGCTACTGCACTGACCACAACTCCGTAACACACCTTTGCGAATAGGCCTTTTCCCATTTCTCGGATGCCAGTCAGAAAGGTCGTTCCAACAACCTGTTAAATACATTTAAAGAATACAGCGATAGAGTTAAATTCAACAATTAATTTTAAACTTACAAGTTCTGGTCGGTGGGGTAGGTATATAACTGTTAAAAACAAAATAATATGTAAATTTCTATGAGAAGTTTATTACCTGTGTGTCGACCTGCAGGATCGGCAAATTTGGTTTTCCAAATTCAATAAGTGAAGTTCTGTCAAGGTTTTTGACTTCGGGCAACACCATGCCAAAACCCGGGTAGGAAGTCATATGTACACTGCAGTGTAAATGGCGGCTGTCCATCGTCAAATTCCAAATGACTTGTTCTTCCTTATATAACTTTTTGAGAGAGGTATTTTATATTTTAATAGATTTCGGAGAAACTTTTAAGCACAAAATATTTAAATTTCTATGAGAAGTTTATTACCTGTGTGTCGACCTGCAGGATCGGCAATATTGGTTTTCCAAATTCAATAAGTGAAGTTCTGTCAAGGTTTTTGACTTCGGGCAACACCATGCCAAAACCCGGGTAGGAAGTCATATGTACACTGCAGTGTAAATGGCGGCTGTCCATCGTCAAATTCCAAATGACTTGTTCTTCCTTATATAACTTTTTGAGAGAGGTATTTTATATTTTAATAGATTTCGGAGAAACTTTTAAGCACAAAATATTTAAATTTCTATGAGAAGTTTATTACCTGTGTGTCGACCTGCAGGATCGGCAATATTGGTTTTCCAAATTCAATAAGTGAAGTTCTGTCAAGGTTTTTGACTTCGGGCAACACCATGCCAAAACCCGGGTAGGAAGTCATATGTACACTGCAGTGCAAAAGGCGGCTGTCCATCGTCAAATTCCAAATGACTTTATCTAGTCCTGACTGGCACGTTGTTCCAATCAACACAACGACCATCAACACAAAAACAGTAAAATACAGTTTAAACATATTGTATTAGCTGCAAGAAATTCTTTGAAACAGGAAAAATTAGCAAAAACAGTTTGGAGAAACATGTTGTTTTACACTGAAAGGGTGCGGTGAAACAAATGTAATATTAACATCAATAATAACAGTTACTATATAAACAAGCCGTTTTAATACATATTATAACCTACCTATATTAAGAGTATTTGCCAGCATATAAATAAGTATATAATGTTCTTTAAATAACACATGTGCTACTTTTCCTCTTTTGAGTGCCGTATTCGTATATGTTAGACTTATCTTTTAAGACTAATTTCCAACTCATAAATTCTAAAATTGCGCATTGTTTTATTTTATAAAATATTATTTTACACCAATTCCTTATAACTATAGGTATATTGTAGGAAAATGTATTTATTATTTTATCGGGTGAGCCCAGCATTGGTTCACTCTCAAAATAATTGTAATTATTTAGTTTTTATTTTTGTAAACATTTTTTACTACAATATTGAACAATATTTAAATTTTTATCTTTTTTTTTTTTGCATTTTCTGGAGCTTTATCGACCTTTAAAACTATACATTTATTTAGTTAACTATACAGGGCGATCCAACTAACGTAAAACGCTGATTTTCTCGGAAAATATGAATATTTTGAAAAAACATGTTTTCCTATTCTCTTACGTATAAGTTATACTACATTTTTCAATGCTTTGAACATTTGAATTTTCATACCTTATACGATTAAAATCATATTTGTCAAATGTATTAATATAAGCAGCGCATTCAATTTCACTCTTCACACGATCCAGTATGGTAAAATATGTTTCTATTCTTAATTTATCACTTCCAGTCATATGGACTTCATTTTCTCTTGTCTCGCCTGCTTGAAGTTTGCGTTTTTTAGTCCTTACTTTATCAAACTCGTACTCTTCAATCTTTATTTTTTTTTGTCAAAATTACATATTCATTAAAACATTCATCATTTCGAATAGATGTTATGAAGGTAATTAAAGATTTATAGAGTTCGACCACTTTTCCCAAATCTGTGTTTACTTTTTGAAGCTCTTTACCTGTGCTATTAAAACGCTCCAAAATTGCATTCCAAAATTCAGTCATAAAAACTGTTTCAAAACGGTCAAGATGACGTCTTAAGCCAGCTGCTTCACAACGCGTCGTCGCCTTTTCAAAATCATATTCTTCTAATAAACTTAAACTTCTCATAACACCGTCATAGTTTTGATATAAGCTGTCACAAGCTTCATGCCGAGCAGATCACCGAGTTCCGTCTGCTCTTTTGACAACTTTTTTACCGAGCGTTAGGCTAGAATTTAAATTATCCCATCGTTTAGTAGATGCAGAAAAAAAAGAATAAAGATGTTGAATAGTGTTTAAAAAAACGATAACCCTTCTTTCATGCATTCAGCTACACAAGTCCCAGCCAAGTTTAGCGAGTGAGCAGCACATGGTACGTAATACGCGTAAGGGTTTTTTTTTACTATCCTTGCCTGTAAACCCGAGTAAATTCCAGACATATTGGCGGCGTTGTCGTACGACTGGCATCTACAGTTGTTTATATCAATATCATTTTTAGTTAAAAAAGACATTACAGCCATTTCAAGTGCTTTAGACTTATGCCCAACATTTGGTAAAAAACACATGAAGCGTTCGACAGGAAAACCGTCATCTCTAACGTAACGAATAACGTATGCTAACTGGTCTGTGTGGCTGATATCAGGAGTTGAGTCTATCACAATCGAAAAATATTTTGCACTTTTAATTTGTTTTATAATTACATTAGTAATTTGTGTTGTCATTAATGTAATTATTTCATCACATGTCGTAGAAGAAAGGTAAGATGTATGGCCACTACCCGGGTTGAACTATATGATTGCTTAGAAAAGGGTCAAATTCAGATATTAATTCTAAACACATCATAAAATTACCATTATTTTGGCTTCCAAATTTTTCCACGGAACCTCTAAATGGAAGACCGCGACTTCCCAGTTTTTTTATAACAGCAATAACCCGTTTCAACACATTTTTCCAATAGTCTATTTCATTGTTTATTTGAACACAGAGATCACTATCTATTCTCCCAATATTATTACTCCTACGTAAAAATACTATTTGACAGTTAGTATGTTCGTTAGAGACTTCATGTTGTTTTACAACCTTAATAACATTTCTCCAGTCCGTTAAACCTTCTGTAGCAAGTTTGGTAGAACCTCCAAACATTCGACAGGGAATACAAAACAATGCATATTTACTACGAGAATAAATTAAAAATTTTTGAAGCTGTTGTTCTCCATTTATAAGTTTCCGATAAAATACACTTTTTTTTAAGTATCGCGTTTTATTCCCAAACTTTACTTTTGTTGACGATAAATCATAGTCAATATTTTGTTTTATTTCTTTTAGTAATAAGCGATCAATTGCCAAATCATTAATTACCCATTCTGCAGGATCCTCGCTGATTAAATCGACTATTGGTACATCATCTTTCTCAATATTATTATTTGAAAAACTTTCTGACGTTTTGAATATAAGTGATGTCCGTAGTACTGGTACCCGAGTTTGAACAACTAGCGAGCGTTTTTTGTGTAGTGTCAACTTCATTTAAAATAATGTTTGGTTTAAAAAAAGAATCTACTTTTGGGGTTTTTTGCACTAAGTTATTTAGTTTAATTTTTTTTTCTTCCGCGATTTTTTTATACTTATAGCCACTCAAACGTGATCGACCGTGCGGACCGTCAGTTTTATTAAAAAAGTCACAAATCAAAATAAAAAAAAAAATCAAATATTCATACAAATTAGGAGTGTGAACTTCACCTGCACTAAAAAAAATAACACCGAACACGTACGTTACTATAATACTATAGAACATGCCACATGAGCTCGTTCGCGGTTGCATCGACTAATGATTGGGTTTTTATTAAATACTAGAGCTTCGCTCTAGCTGGGGGCTCCGCCCCCAGGCCCCCGAGTCGGGCGGGTAGGTCACAGATTCCCGGTACTGTACCCGGCTACGCCGGGCACGCTCACGTCCCCTCGCTGCAAAGTATTTTCGGGGAGGTCACAGATTCCGAGGGGGGTGCCCGGCTGCACCGGCCACGGTGTCGAGCCATCGCAATACGTCTTAAAGGAATGACGTCATAATTCATGGTACCTATAGGCTGTATCTAGTAATCAGAATTCATACCTAGTTATGGACAAATATTTTGCAAGGCAAGTACTGATTAAGTGTAGAGTAAGTCTAGCTATGTATCTGTAATTTTTTTAAATTTTAAATTGAAAAGAATAGTCTAGAAGTTAGACGGTTAATAAATATCAAGTGTCCGGTGTTGCTTACTTGGGTTGTTACCACTTTTACCAATTTTTATGAACTACCAATGTCCAGTTCCTTATCAGCAGGCGGAATTCGTATTGAAAACTAATAAGGACGGCAGGTCTCCGAGTGTTTTAGCATTCGCTCGCTCGGCGCCGTCGCTTTGCTCCGCCAACTAAAAATATCCTAGGTTTGTAGGCTACAGTCTATGAGGAGGTAACAGGTTTAAAATTAAGTTTAAATTAAAATTTTAAAAAGTTAAAGAGGCTTGATAAGAAGCTGGCCATTGGGAAAAAGTGTATAATGGAAATTGTCTTTGGTAAAAGTTGTTATATTATAGACCACGTCATCAATATAGGCCGGTGTCATCCCGCTTAACTTTATGAGTTGAAAACAGATAAAAATGTCTAGAGGACAGTCAGCTAAATGTCTGTTAAGGTTTGCCTTTGTGAAACAAAATTTGTTTAAACATAGTATGTTATATGTCTGTACACAGCGGTTCCGAGGGGGGTGCCCGGCTACGCCGGCCACGGTGTCGAGTCAGCTCACTACGTTTTAAAGTATACCGTTATAATTCATCGTACCTTTATCCAGTAATCATAGTTCATACTTAGTTTCGGAAAAGTGTTTTGCAAGCTAAGTACCGGTTAACTGTAGTGCAAGTCTAGCTATCTGTCAGATCAGAAACGTCCTACTACTAAAGCGAGTGTGCTGCTTGCTTAAAGGACAATTTTTTTTTTTTTTAATTTGAATTGTTTGAGGTGTTGTTTACTTCACGGGCTTGGTAATAGCTATGGTTCAAAATAGAAAAAAATGTTTAGAGGTCAGTCTGTATATGTCTGATATGGTGTTTCTATGTGCAACAAAACTTTTTCAAACGTATACGTTATATGTCTAGATATTGGTTGAATTAAAATCCTTATTTGTTCAGAAATCACCGTCTATGCCATTATTCGGTAATGACGTACTGTACGTTTAGAATGTAACCAACAGCATAATGCATTAAATATGTATATTAAAGGTCTGGTGGTTTAACAGAAGTTCATAAGTGTTTAAGAATTCAAGAGTAAATCACATGAATGAAATGTCTAGTTTATATTAAAACTTAAAAGGGAAAGAAGTGAAGAGTGATAAATACATTATTATTGATCGACTATTTGGCAGAGCTTATAAAAATGTCCAAAGAGAGGTTAAATGAAATGTCTCGATGCAAATCTTTTAGTTTTTGGATCTGGACCTTTAATGCTAAAGGTACTTTGATACTTAAGGTCTGACGTTTGTTGGTGTATTAGAAGTTTAAAAGTGTGGAAGAATGATATGTTTGTGTGACGGTTACTTGGGAACTCAAGAGTACAAAACATGAATGAAATGTCTGAAATAATTTGTAGCAAATATTTTTGATTATTCGAGTGTCCGGCGGTGATTATAAAAACGGTCAGAGTACAAAATGATAATAATAATAATATTCAGTGCATAAAATACCTAAATTATTTGATACTTATCCAGACATATTTTATACATAATAGATAAATTGATATATACATTAATACTTTTTTAAGTAAACCATGAAAGGTATAAATCCATATGTTGATATATTTTTAGATGGCTAACCAACAATTCATCCTACTAAATGATAATAATCAAAAATTTTAAAATAATTTTATTTACTATACTTTTTTAGGGTGGAGCGAATACTTATATTATACTTCTATAAATAATAAAATAGTAAATTAAATGTCGATTTTCAATATAAATTTTAACCCTTTGAAGCACAGCATTTTTATCTCCGATTTTCTCTGAACATGATTATGAAGGTGGTAATAAATATATACCACTGCGCGAGAGTAGGCTATTTTTTGAAAAAGTGGTATATTACTTATACCACCATGCTTCAAAATGTTAAAATGCAATAAAATGATTTGAAATTAATATTTTATTTTTATGTTTTAATTATGCCCTATGTCTGAAATCACACCACAAAAAAAAAACAAAATAGTCAATATTAATAAGTATCTAATTTAGTTCAAGCTATATCAATAGCAGCTCAAAAAAAAATAAATATATATATATATACATACATATAATATAAAAAATTAACATTAAATAGTTAGTAAAAATAAATGTTCAGACAATTTTTTTGATTTTTGATTACTACTCACAAAAACGGTCTAAGAACACAAAATGTTGAACGCTAAAATAATCTAAAGACAACTGTTTTAAGAATTTATTAAGATGATATAGGGACTTTTGCTGATGCTTTTAAAAAACATACCTATAATTTTTTATAATAAGACTGTGTAAAAATGCATTTATTCGTTGGTTAAATAAGTATTATAAAGCCAGGGAGTAAAAACCGAAATGATTACAATAGCATAAGATGTTGCTATGTATAATGTGATTAAAATAAATTAGATCATGTAATACAGTTATTTCTTATTAGAGCGGAATGAACACATAGATATTTTATGTCAATAATGTATATAAATTTTAAGCACACAAAAGTAGCCCCAGGTGTATAAAACTAAAAATCGATTGTTTTTAGATCTGAACAATTTTTATTCAGTGCATCAAATATACTATTATTATTATTTAAAAAAAAATATTTTTCATTATATATATACAGGGTGATCCAACTAACGTAAGACACTCATTTTCTCGGAAAATATGAATATTTTGAAAAAACATTTTTTCCCATTTTTTTTAGGTATAAGTTTTACTATATTTTTCAATGCTTCGAAAATTTTTATTTTCATCCCTTATACGATAAAAAGGGTCTAAGTTCACGTTTTCAAATGGCAACATATGTTTTTAATTCCATAAATTTGTAGGCAAAAAATTTTAAAATATGTTATCGTTTGAATTTTTAATTTGTATCCATCTAGTCGTTAGCTATGACTTTGTAAAGATATTACATTTTCTCTTAAATATTGTTATATTTCTTTGGTATTCCAAAGACCGGGAGCCAATAAAATACTTATTTATGATCGCATTGTCCGATAGATGAGTACACAGATAACCAAACACAATACAATGTTTTGTGATATTTTGTTTGACCAGCGTTTCATATTTATAGATTACCGACTTTTCTAACACACCGTCATGACAGGTAGGTTGACAGACCTATATTGACAGCAGCTAACGAATGGCTATTTAACCACAACAATCAAAAACCGTGGTACAAGTTGGTTGATAACTGCTGCTATGATGATAATACAAAATATTATTATCATTAGTTATCATATTTTTCTACTATCTATGTTCTACATTCAACAAGTAACAGCACAGTACAACAGATCATCATTATGCTATTTAAAAATTATAATTTTTAGTTTTTATAGGTAGTAAACAATAGCTTTAAAATTTGGCTTACAATCTCATAAGTGCATACATTGAATGGACAAGCGTCGCGAAGCGTTACTATTATTTGTTTAGTTATGTTCAATTTATTCAAAATATGTTCTGTGCTCAAATAATTGTTTTAAACAATTTACACTAAATAAGGAATTTGGATTTAATTTGCTTACTATTTTAATTCTACAGTAAATATTTAAAATGTTGCTTATTTTACATTTAGACTAACTTTTTTTTATTATATAAACAACTTTATTAATAAAAAATAATGCAATAAAGTGGACTGTGTTTAAATGATTAAGATGTCTAAAGACTAGATGTTTGTAAACAGTGTTTTAGGAACCTACAACAAAATCACAGTTATGTTTGAAATTGTATTAATTATCGACTTAATTTAAGCCGGTAGTTCCAAACTGTGATTCAAAGTACTTTTACTTTTTTTTCTGATTTCCCATCCTGTTGGCAAAAAAGATTTGATTTTTCTGTAACGGTAAATTTTTCAACATCATTGATATTTCATTTTTTTTTAAGTCATATTATTTCTTATTAAGATCCCGTTAATAAAAATATGGATCAATAGTTTGTGACTCAATTACACAAAATCACACAGTGATACTCAAACTTCAGAAATAAAGTTAGGGTTTGTGTCACGCAAACATTAAATTATCAGAACTTTTTTATTTTATTAATAACTATTAAAATAAATAGTTTATATGTTTCTAATCTTTTTATTAGTACTTACTAATTATTATTATAACTTATAAGGTGTATAATGTTATAATAATAGTGATTCTAAAGCCTTTATAATAAAATATGTCTGTTTCATAAACTTCAAATTGAAAAGTTAATTCTTTTACAGTTGAATCTGCTATTTTGATTTTATGTATAATCAGTATTTTTTTATTTTTATTATTTTCTTCACTATTTAATATCTAGAAAATTAAAAGCTTAATAGATTTTAGTTGTTTAAAAAGAAAACCATTATTTGATATTTCCTTGTTTACTATACAAATTAAAGTATTGACATTATTAAACTATTATAACGGGTACGTTTTACTAAGATTATGTAAAAGTGGCAATATTAAATCAAAAATAGCCTTAGCTAATTTGTAGTATCTAAATTTAACAATTATTCTGTAATAAAACACATTTTTAAGGATTTAAATTTTATGGAAATTGTACGCGACAAGTTTGTCTGATTTTATACACATACATACATGTATACTATATTTATGTATAAATACAAATAATTATAAAATCAATTATACTAACTTATAATGCATAGTTGTTAAAAATAAAATTTGTTTACCTTTAATGATGCAAATAATGGTTAAAAGAATATTTGCTGTAATGCGTATGCGACAATTTTCCTACTTTAAAGAGTTAAAAAACAATTTTTATTAATTTTTACTGTGTACTTTACAAAATTTGAACATTGATAACACATAGTCAAACAATTGTGTTGATAAATTTCAACGACAAATATATAGTATAGTATAACATTTAAAGAACAATAATAATTTTTTGTCTGATAATATAAGTATTTAACTAATAAAATATTCATAAACTAATTATTAAAACAATAATAAATTTAAAAATTACAAATGTTACTATTTTGAAAATATTCAATCAAAAATATTAAACAAAAACAATATCTATACATTTGAAATTGTTCAACTTCTATAATACTGATTTAAATTTTTTTCTTTTTACAATCGTTGGTAATTAAACAAATCTAACAAAATCAAAATTCAATAAATAAAATTAACTATAAGAATTATCTTAGGCAAGTTCAAAAAAATAATTTACTTGATGTACTGAATTCATTAAATACAAATTAATAGAATTACTACTTTTTTAAAGAGAGAATTATTGTATATTAATAAATTTGATATAAAATTTAACTTTGATAGCCAAATACCTGTGTCAGTTATAGCTAAAACTTTATGATAAAATATCCGTAATGTATGTCAGACACACAATATATGGGTTATATCATTGTAAGAAATAACTAAACTGAAAGCAGACATTTGAACTACCTTAGATAAGTTTAATCAAATAAAAATAATATACTTACATATTATTATAAATATTGGTATAATCAAGAAGTGATTCCTTGTATGTAATAGTATGAAATTTATACATTAATTACTGATATTTAAAAAAAAATGAAACGGGTATATGAGTATTATCAACCCACATACACAAATACATGCATTAATAATTATTTTAAGTTAACACAACACACTTTTCATTCAAATTGCTTAGTGTTGATATAATACATTCACATTAAAAAATGTCACATTAGAAATAAATGTTTTATACTTATAATTTACACCTTGATATATAATTGTAAGGTCTTGGGTCCGATTGGAAAGACATTTCCATAGCAATTGATATGTCATACTCAAAACCAATTTTACATGATAACATTGGTTTTTAAAAGATGAAATATTTTCAGTAAAAAAGCATTCAACCTAAATTAAAAAAGCTAATTGACATCGTACTGTATTAAATTACCCATTAAACTCTAATAAACTTACCTATTAAATTAATGCTTTATATTTATAATTTACACCTTGATATAAAATTGTAAGGTCTTCAGTCTTGGGTCCAATTGAAAAGACATTTCCATAGTAATTGGTATAGCCTATTCTCAACGCCATAGATATTTCTGACATGATAACATTGATTTTTAAATGATAAAAGATTTTCGGAAAAAAGCATTCAACCTAAAATAAAAAAGCTAATTGTATTCGTATTGTATTAAATTATCTATTAAACTTTAATACACTTACCTATTAAATTAATGGTGTGTCCAAGAATGTAACGTCAAAATAAAGTCGAGAGCAAATATTATCAATTGATATATTTAAAAAATTATAAAATAACGAGTTATGACATAACTACAATAAGCATGCTATCATATTTACTATAAAGTATAATGTAAATTTACTAACATTTTTTAATTAAGTTTGCAATTTCTCATTTCACTAATGGAAAACGTGTGAACTTCGAAGTCGAAATTTGTTAGCGATGAGGTTATGTACAAATAATAAATATAATGCGATTTTGTACAAATAATAAAATATATTATGGGTACTGGTCATTCGATTATTCCGTGGTAACTGATGCATAGTTTAGATACTAGATTGTTATCCGAGATAACCAGCTAATGACTAGCTCCAGCTAGATTAGGTTAAAGTGTAAAGTCCGTTATCCGTAAGTCTACCTTTCGTCTAATAATGTATGGTTATTTATTATACCTGATTATGATACGGAAAGCGTTAACATCAAATTATTATTATATTTGATGTGATGACCGTCGTAATAAAACTACTTGTCTTTGTCGAATCGAATGAAATTATTAAGAAATATAGACAAAAATTCAAATCTTTACAAAGTCATAAACAGCGAACAAATGGATGAAAATTAAAAATTCAAACGCTAACATTTTTTTAGATTTTTTGTCTTCATATTTATGGAATTTAAAACATATGTTCCCATTTCAAAAAACGAGGTTCGTACTTATTTAACGTATAAGGGTTGAAGATAAAATTTTTCTAAATATTGAAAAATGTAGCTAAATATGTACCTAAAATTTTAGGAAAAAAAAAATTCGCAAAATATTCATACTTTCAGAGAAAATGAGTGTCTTACGTTAGTTGGATCACCCTGTATATTAATATTTTAACAACAATAAACTTTTTTTTAATTAATCCATGTATTATCTTATTTTTAGATAGGTAAATAAATGTTTTTCTACTAAATAATTTACAATAATACTTCCTAAAAAAAAAATTATCTGGAAAGTGAAATCACATACATGATTTAAAAAAATAAAGTTATATGTTTGTCAATTTCAAAGAATACAAACTATATTTTCAACTTTAATGACAATTATTAGATTTTTCTTAGCTTGAATTGTTGATTTCCACATAGCTTACCTACAATATATGAATTTTCCAAAGTTAAAATATTAAAACCACAAATTAAGTCAAAAAACAATTTTAAAAACCCCAAACGGTTAGTGATAGTACTCGATAGTGATCATACATATTTATATAGGTAAATCATCCTACTAAATGAAATAATTAAAATATATTCAAATAATGCCAATTTAACGTGAAATAATATATCATTAAAAAAAAATATATAAAAAAACTAAAATAATTTTTATTCTATGTAGTGATCATAATTGTACAGCTTTAACAAAAAAATTTGAAATAATTAATGTCTTAATTATTTGTACATTAGTATCGTATGTGTGTGCACGTTAAGAAACTAAAGCGTTAAGAGAAGTCGGTTAAGACACTGTATAATGAAAAAACAACTGTCAATTTAAATTAGGTTTGAGTATAGAGATTAGATAGGCACTAATTATTAAAAAATACTTCATAAATAACAAAAAATGAACTTCTACGGTGTAAGTTTTCTGTTGGCCGCAGGCAAATTAATCGGTGATGGCATAGGATAACAGTCTGTAACCAATGGTAACAATAATAACTACTTATTGTATTAATTAAAGACAGAGTAGATAGAAGTAGCAATCAATCTTCTAAACGGACACGCGTCGGTTATGATTTCACTATAGTATTGGCCTAAAACAAATAATTTACATATATATAAAATAAGTCAGTAAGTTATTTAGTAGTCAACAAATTTTTCAACAAAAAATATGAAATGTATCGTTATCACCACACACAGCGGTTTGAAAAAGATAAGAATTTTGTACATCTAATTAATTTGATAATTTGGTTTAAGCGAAATGTAATATACTACTATACTATATATTATTATATATATTCTAAATCTAAAAAACGTACCGACATCCAACGACGCATATTAATAGGTAATGTTTGCACACCGGGAAACACGTCGATTTCTCTTGAACGAAAACCGTGAGCGAATTACGGACAAATATGTAATTAATAATAACTATTATACGTTTAATATATAATTTTACGTATGTAATATAACAAACTACAAAGACAAACATTCACCAAAAAAAAACAAAACACGCCGTTCGCCGTTTTTAATTTTCATTATTATATATATGATAACGTTTGACACACCGGGAAACACTATTGAATAAAAAACCACGTATGACAATGAACAACAGTGTAATTAATAATAATAATAATAATTTTACGTTTAATTTAAGGAAAGTACAAACTCGGCAATAAAAACAACACACGCCGTCACCGTTATTATTTGATACGATAACGTTGTGACATGATAAAAACGCGCGCCAACGCCACGCGCTGCCCAAGCCGCCTTTATGCTTGTCCATGAGCCAGATGTATTATACGAATCCCATGGAAGAGACGATTAGGCGACTGGCGGGACGTCGGCTATTTGAATTGACATTTTATTATTATGATTATATGATTATATTATATGATTATATTATATTAATATATTTTGTGATATAGACACAGTGCCATTTCCCAGTATACACACTTATAGAAATAGGCATATTGTATAGACTTAAAAATAAAAACTGATTTCATGATTAGATACAGATAAACACACAATCGTCAACGGTCAACCCATGTTATATTTTTCTAATTTATTACCATTATTAACTTATTTTACGATCGTCGTATCCACTTGTCTGTTGTCAAGTCGTATAAAAACAACATGACAACGGAAAATTTATAAATAGTGCAGCAATACTATAATAGGGCGATAGACTCTACGATTTTGAAATTGAAAATCACCTTAACAATAAATATTATCACAACCCCGTTAGTCTAAAAACATTTTATAAATAGTAGCATTTCTTTCAGTTCTAGTTATATATAGTAAAATATTGTAATATTAAAAATTATTTGCCACCCTTGAGAAATTGCCGCCCTAAGCACTAGCTTATAGTGTTTACTGGGAAATACGGCACTGCATGTACAATGCAGTTATTTAGGAAAAATAATTCCTATTGAACTAATATATTCTGACCACAGTATTTTATACGACCAAGTTTCTGATAGTATCAAATCCTTAGGACATCTTGAAAGTTTAATATTAAAGTTTCAAGAAAAATATATATGTAAAGGAGTTGATATAAAAGAATGAAATATTATACTTAAAACACAAGTTACAAATATTGATACTTTAATAATAATTGACATAATAATTGTGGTTGGACCCTGGTGTTATTCACCAGGATCACTACTGTTGCGGGCCTAGTCTGGTCATGTGTCGTTCATGATGATGGTTGATGTTGATGTCCAATATGCTGTAAATAGATTTAGTTCGACATAAAATTAGAAAAAAATAATAGAGACATTAAAGATTGACGAAGAATTATTTACAGTATACAAATATGTAAAGACGAGTTAGCCGAAAGAGTTAGAAATTAATATTAAATATTCTGTTAAACTAAGAAATATTAAGAATCCTTTTAAGTGGGCTGATTTCAAGGAGTTTTATTTAGGCAATAACTAAGAATAAATTGTTTTTTAAAAAATGTACACCGTGTCAATTTATTGACAGATTTATTTGTAAAAGTATTATTATTGTTGGAATGAAATCCTTATTCAAAAACGTATCAAAATAAAATTGGTTTTAATATTTTTAAAATATGAAAAAAAAAAAATGATATACTTACTTATGTAAATGGGCCTAACACTCGAATAGTCCTGGCCGTGGCTCTCTGATATTAACACTTCGTTTCTGAAAATTAATTTTTTTTAAATCAGGCTCATATTTATTATAGTTTCCAGGAACTCTAGGGTGTAAGAACTAAGATCTGAGACACAAATGTTAAGAGGGAAATAGACAACTGTAAATAATAATATACAAATATAAATCATAATAATTGTATTGGTTTTATGCAGACTTCCAAGCTTCTGTCAGACGAAAATATTTATAGTTTAATTGGTGGTAATTTTTTAAAAAAATGTACATGAGTTATCAGGTTTGATCTAGAGCTGAAACAGTTAAATGGCTGCGGGGAAAAAAGATCAATGTCAATTATTGTTTATTCTGAGAAAATCATGTTTTTAACTTCAAAACGTAATACATTTTGCCTGTATGTCTAAATTTCCGGCGGTCGTTACTCTCGATTAATCTGTTTTTTTCCTTGATTCGAGTGCATGAAAAATACAATACGTCAATACAAATAATTTGATACCAAAATCTTATTTTCAAAAAAAAAAATTGACATTGATCTGTTTTCCCCCCAGCCCCTTCAGTTTTTTAAATAATACAAAGGCATTTCTATAGTGAACAATTGTGAACTCGAATATTGCATTAGGAAAACTATATGAAATGCAGTTTAATGACGTTGTCGAGTTCATAGGGAAGTGTGACGATTTAGTAGTTGACTCTGAAGAAAAGGTACATTATTCTATTTACTAGTAAAAATACTTAATTATTTTAATGAAGGTTGTATACTTAAATACAAAATGTAAATTTTAGATATTTGATTTTATCATTGGTTGGGTAAGCGTTAACACGAATGAACGAAATCACTTGTTACTAGAATTAATGAAACACAAACGGTTGCATTTAATTTCAAAAGTGGAACTTCGTCAAATTTGTAATGAAACTTTAGTGGGAAAAAAACAATATTAATTTATTTTAATGATGTCACTCTAAAACTGTATGGTATTCACATGTAGGTAATACATTTTTTTATTTATATTTTGAATATGCCCAGCAGCGTACACCTCTAATTTGTTATACATAATACTAAATGTAATAGTTGAATTATTGTTGGACCGTTTGAACGAGCTGTTGTTTGGCTCTGCTCTACTAGTAAACCATATCTTATCAAATATAGCCGGCATACAGGGCCGTACTCACCTGGATACGATCTTTAAGATGAACTAAAAATGATCTGATAACGAGGTTTCTTGAAATACTCCTATTTATCCTTTTTTTGTTCACGCCATGGTTGCCATATAATTGTTGTCTGTCCGCTTCAATTGTCCTTTGTAAATTTCTCTTTTTATCTTTAATTTCTTCATGTAACCTTGAAATTTACAAATTTTATAACATTAAAATGATGCTATACTATATTCAGAATAAGAACAGGCTTCGGCGGCCGACCAGTTTTCGTCGGGCGGCGGTCAGGCACCGCCCACTTTACATTTCGTCTGTAGCCCCCACCGGCGGCAGTGTTCGTGCCGCCGAAGCCTGTTCTTATTCTGATTAGAGTATATGTTCTAACACATTTTATTTTTTTATATTGAAAAGTATATTTGCCAAATGTATTCAAATTGAGGGGAAGTAGTCATGTGACTAACAGTTCCCCCTCATTGGTTCTGTATATTTAATAGAATGTATTTAAATGTACATTTTTTGTAAAAATAAAAATAAATTTGATAATTTTTAAAAAACGAAAATTTTTGAAGCTTTTGTGGATTTTGAACATTGTTTATTATTAATTAATTTTTAAATCAAATTGCACCCCTGTCACCCCATCGAATATTATAGATTAATTACGACGTGACGGTACTTTTGTAGATGATTATATCAAATTTAGTTGTCCAACTATATTTATGTTCAGTAACCCACCAAATGAAATCCAATGAAAAATCTTTCATAGGTTTTGAAAATTGTTTGTCAATAATGAATTTATTATGAATTATGAAACCGCTGACAAAATGTCTAAAAAAACTTACCGCTCTAATTCCATTTCTGCCGTAGACGGCAAAGCGTCCTCTGCAGTCTGAAATATATAAAAAATTAAATAATTAGTGTAAACTTAATGTGTAATAATATACTATTTTAATTACTCTATTATAATTGTACAAATCAAATTGTTTTTTTTAAATATTTTACTGCAAGTGTATAGGATCATGGTACATAAAATGTGCAACCCGGACCGCTCTTATTCTGAATAGAGTATTGAAATAGTAGAAAATATCGCAGACAAGTTGGGTATAAAATTGTCAGTAACTAAAGCTTTTCGTACGCTTTCAAACATTTTAAATAAACCAAAAAAAATCACAAGATGTCACGAGGGTGATCAATACCAAATTAACAATCCTGCGGGGTCACAACCAGCAGAGTCTACAAATGCGATCGATAAAAATCAAAATTATCTACTGGATGGCAAATATTACAAAATACTGTCGGTTGACGGATCAAAAATTACTGTTAACTGTCAAATTATTTTTATTATTTGTGTTAGATAGATATACTATTATATAAACTTTGGAAAAATATGTTAAGTGTAATATTTGTTTGCGGTTTTAAAAGTAATTCATTTGTAGCAGTTATCAAATTTTAATATTTAATTCTCTGCTAAGTATATATCATAAAAGTATATAAGTATTTATATAAAATGTTCACTCATACATTTTCGTATAACATATTTTATGAAGGTTAAAATATAATTTATCTATTTTTCATCTAGATAAAATTGTATTTATCTTTTATCTTTTAGCTGGATAAATGTTAAATGAATAATTCAATATCTTATCTAGATGATATATTACTCAATTGTCCGTTATCTTATCTAGATAACTTTATAGTTTTTATAGAAAAAAAAATGACAGCAAGTCAATTATGTGTCGGCTGGACCCCTTTTTCGCAAAAAAACAGGTGCGTCGAATAGCCGACAAAACGGCCCGTGCCAAGCGAACCGAGCATAAATGTAGTCGGCATACAGGGCCGTACTTACCTCAGGACCACTTTCCAGATCTTCTATAAAAATTTTTAAATCTTGACATTTGGACAAACACAATCTTAATTTTTTATTTCTGGCCCTTGTTAGAGGGCTATTTTCGGTTACTGCTAAAAGCCTTATTTCTTCGTAATATTGTTGACATTTGGCTATCACATGTTGCTTTTCTTCTATTAGTATGTTTTTAATCCTTTAAATTTACAAATTTCAAAACATTAAAAAGATGTACAAACACAGGTTATTAGGAAATAGATAAGCATGCAAAACCAAATAGTTAATACTAATTTCATTTAGAACTGTATTCAAGCTGTATAAGGTTAGTAAGTACTTATGTTCTAACATATTTTATTTTCTTATTTTGAAAAGTATATTTTCCAAATATATTCAAATTGAGGGAAAGTAGTCGTGTGACTAACAGTTCCCCCTCATTGGTTCTTTATACTTAATATATTGTATTTAAATGTACATTTTTTATAAAAAATAAATTTTATAATTTTTTAAAAACGAAAATTTTTGAAGCTTTTGTGGATTTTGATTATTGTTTATCATTAAAGAATTTTTTTAAATTTTATATAAATAGTTATTTTTAAAGAACCTGAAATTATGAAACCGCTGACAAAATGTCTAAAAAGACTTACTGCTCTAATTCCTCGGACGCTTCAGTGGCCGTGGCCAACCGGTCATTTAACGGCAAAGCGTCCCTTGCAGTCTGAAATGTATAAAAAATTAAATAATTAGTGTAAACTTAATGTGTAATAGTATACTATTTTAATTAGTCTATTATAATTGTACAAACCAAATTGTTTTTTTTTTAAATATTTTACTGGAAGTTTATAGGATCATGGTACGTAATATGTAAAAACAGATTGACAGGTAAGCCAACCTATAATGACCTCCACTCCCTTAATCTATTGAAGAAGTTCAATTAGTTCTTGACGAACGCGGTGTTCAAACAAATAGATAAGAGTTATTTGTATTAATAAACAACAAGGAGTTCAAATGTGTAGTTTTCAGTTGCGTTTCTAATTTAAATACTCTTGCAATAACAAAATGGTTTTCCATGGGCGGTACATTTTCATACTACCCTAATTACTTCACACAAATGTTTACAATACATGGTTTTATCAACGGCTATTATATAACACTCGTTATATGTTTACTATCCAATAAAAGTACAATATCTTGCACTTTTTGCCTAAAATCAATTTGTGAATATGGTTTTCAAAACAATATTACGATATCACCGTCCGATGTTGTAATAGATTTCGAGAAAACTATTCATTTTTCATGTAAAACTGTTTCGCCTTTAGATAAAGTTACACGGATGTCGCTTTTATCTAACACTATCGTGGAATAAAAATATCCAGCAAAACGGCTTGAGAATTGACTACAAAGATAAGAACAGTGATATTAGAAGGTGAATAGTTCAATGCTATGGTATACCATTTCTAAGCCCAGAAAGTGTATCTGAGTATTCTGTAATTCAAGTTTTTATACTATACACCCAGAAATTGTTATGTTTATAGAAAAAATAAAATAAATACAGTTAGAAACTTACATTAAATTAAATAGTTTAATTTAAAAATTTTAATATCAGTGCTCTAAGACCAAACAAAAACGAAAAAATTGCAAAATATTCAATCATTTAAATTCAATAAAACAAATTCAAGATTTAAACAAATATCAAAAAAAATTATCAGACTTTTATGCTATCAGCGTTTTGTTTATAGAGCCTCTCATTCTGATTATAATGTAACAATAAAATTGTTTATTATACAAGTGCTAAAACAGCAATACACGGAAATTAAATTGAAATTATTAGCAACCTCTCAGCTACGGAGCGCCAGCTGGTGTTTAATCAAAAAAATCTACTGGATCAGAGCGTAGTCAAATCAAGAGCTCGCGAGGCCCTTTTTTCCTCTTGGCAGACAAGATGGAACGCGTCCCCCAATGGACGGTGGACCCACCGATTGATCACCGGTATTAAATCATGGCACGACAGAAAGCACGGTGAAATAAACTTCCACCTAACGATGAGGGCTGGGGGGTGAAATGACTAACATTTGTGCCACCCCCCAGTCTTTGATATAATGTAAGAAAAAAAAAAAAATTAGGTTAGGTTAGGAAATTAGCTTATAAGCATTTATTGATTGTAAAAAAAGGTGAAAAAAAATTTGGCCATAGTCAATTTTTTAGTATTTTAGACTTACCAAATCCGGCTTTGGTCCACGTGGGACCTCTTCGACCTCCTCGTCTAATTGTCTCTCTTCTCCCTAAACGCAAAAAAGCTAATTAATACAATATTTAAATATATGTAAATAACAACTCAAGGTTTAATATTTCTCTACTCCAGTTTTGGCATATTTTTTTTTTATTACAACTGTAATAGACTACCACAGCTTTTGGGGCGTACAATCGTTAGGTTAGGTTAGGTTAGGTTAGCTTATAAGCATTTATGGATTGTAAAAAAAGGGGGAAATGTAAATAGACACTGTATCATTGCATTTGTTTATTAAAAGATGATAACATTATTTTCAGCTAATTCATAAAATAACAATGTTACTAACAAGAAGAAGAAGAGACTTACCTTATATTCAGAAGACTGTTCCAAACTTTCTACAGAAGCTTCAGCGTAATGTGTGTTTGGTAAGGTTGCCTTAGCGTTTTGGTTATCATCCTAGGTTAACATAAATAATAACACATGTATAATTAGTTGAAAAAATATAATAAAATTGTAAGCTCAATAAGTCGCGAAGCGACCGAACAAACCTTTTAGAAAACACGACAAGATATGTACTATATACAATATTATAACACTGTGTAATAGTAAGTCTAGAGGCAGGAAGTGAGTTCTTGTAGTAAATATACACACATACACACCCCGATTAAGAGACTAATTTATAAATATTTAAAATAGCCATTCACCGTTACTTCCCCCTTGTTTTTCTTCTATTACAAATCTATTCCAAGAATTTTCCAAAATCATTGTGGGCAGAGGCAGTTAACTTAGCAATGTTTGTGTTAAAACGCACAGGTAATTCGGGTCAAGTAAGCAAATCTCCTTATGAATTATGGTTCGAAAAATCATGTAAAATAGACAAGTACATAGTAGGTAAAATATACAAATCCTATACCTATACCTAGTTTGCTAACTATCAAATAACAAAACAAAGTAGCTCCTATTGTACCGTTATTCCGCTTCTAGTCCTATATTACTTCACGGTAATTATATTGATCAGTGTACCTGAAAAGTTTAGAATGTAAAAAAAATATATATAGAAATAATTTAAGTAAAATTGTATGTTGTAATTATTATGATTACTTTCTGGACGTGGTTTACGGCCGTTTACCTTGGCTGACTAAGTATAAAGAAGAAAATTAACTATCAATATTAATGTTCTTATATTCTTAGAACATCCCTGTTCGCATACATAAGTTTATGAGGAAAATATACAAGTAATCGACTCCTATCAGTATAATGTGTTATTTAATTAGAAATATTGAAGTCGTAAGTATAGGTTGTACCTATAATAAAATACGTTTAGAGTTTTTTGTTACTTCTGCTAATAAAATAAAATGTAATAAACTCTTCATATTTACTTTTTGGAATTCCTATTTAAAATTAAACATAATATTTGTACTATTGTTTTATTATACCAAATAGTAGATACATTTTTTGTAATTAGATCCGAAAAATAAATCTTTAATAATATGGTCTTATCTATAATTATCTCACTTATCTCTTATCGGCGATTGTAAACTGCGCCCAAGGCACAGGTAAACACAAAATCATACAATATGTAAACTGCGACCGAGTTTTTATCAAGTGTAAAAAGGTTACATGTTAACTGCGCCCGAGTTCTTATCGAGTGAAGTTAAGGTTCATTTATACTATTTAATTTAATGTAGGTATGTTTCTATTAAAATTGCTTTTAACTTTTCTAAAAACATAAAAATATTTGGATGAGTTGTTTAAAAACTAGAACTAAAATGGGTATGGAATGACTCGCATGCATTGATGGTCAAAAATGGCTCTTCTGATGCTTGAGCCATATTTCAGGTGGATACTGACTTCTTCACACTATAATAATCTACTAAATAATTCGCAAACGTGTCACTCTTTCGTCGTCGGGCTTAGATATCATTAAATAATTTATAAAATACTCAGATACACTGTTATGAACCCCTGAAATATTTAGTATTAATTAGAGTAGTGTATAAGTTATATTAATATTTCGCAATTGGAGCAACAGAGTATCATGCGTAGACGCGGTCGGCCTAAAAGAATGTGTCTATTATTTTAAAACCGGGGAAAATCTATAGTATCTAATTACAGACCAAAAGCAAAACTCGCTCCAATTCTTAAGCTTTTAGGAAAACTCATAATGTCCACTCTCGCACAGACATTTAAAAATACCTTAGACTCCAATCGACATGGTTTTTATCTGGCAGGTCGACCGACACTAATTAGATTTGTTTTGTATCTAACTTAATAAAATCTACGGAAATTGGCCTTCAAGTAGACGTTATATATATATACAGATTTTAGTAAGGCGTTCGACTCTGTTAACCATTCAATCCTTATTTCTAAACTTAAATCCATAGGCATCTCTGATCCTCTTCGATCCTGGTTTAGCTCTTACCTGTCAAACAGATGTCAACAAGTTAAAGTAAACGACCATCTATCCTCACGTTTTCCTACTACCTCTGGAGTTCCCCAAGGCGGTCACATTTCTCCTCTCCTATTCCTTATTTTTATTATGGACATTGTTATACACAGTTAGATTAATATAAATAATAATATTCGCTGATGTTTGTTATGAAACCCAAATTACACGAATGACAAGTTGTGCCGGCGTAGCACTCGCGTATGGTAGCCAATTGCACCATGTGTTGCATGGAGTTTGTTTGGTCAACACTAGGCGTGTCTGAATAATTAGAAGCAGGAGATAACTCATTTTCTTTTTGGCCGTGTGGCCATATCTGATCATTGTGCCTTAGTCAGAACCATCATTTAAAACTACTTTATGAGTATTATGACTAATATTATCAGTAATTGTACCCTTCGGCCAATTTTCACCTGTTTTTCTGTAATCTTTAACTAACACACCATCCCCCTTATCTAAATTTAAGTCTCTTTTACCCCCGTTTTTTATTTGTGTTACTTGATTATTAATAGCTACTTCGTTGGTGTTTGGTATTAATAAACCAAATAGTGTTTGTGTCGAATGACCCAACATGAGTTGAGCGGGAGATTCGTGTGTTGTCGGGTGAGAAGGGACTCCTGTTAAATGCCTAATACCTAGTTTTTTACAGGCGTGAAAAGGCGTGCATTCGGACTTTACTTCAACGTCGGACTTGTTTCATGCTATAAAGAAGATGGCCGTCATATGTCTGATGTAATTTTTAAAAAATGAAATGGCACTCACTTACATATCATAAAATATTAATAAAATGTTTGTACATCTAAAATATACTGAGTTATGTCTATCTATTTTTGACCCTACTCGTTGGCAGCGGGGGCACGCTGCACCTTAACTATCGATTCATTGTTTTTCACAAACGCGTCGTACGCAAACACACGGTGAACGACACTCCACTGCGCTATAGTGATAACTAAATGACATTATCTGACGGATCGAATGAGCTTATCTAGACCTGCCTACTCCCATTCAATGTTGAGAAAAACCCATCTATTTTTGTCCCTATTTCCGTGGCCCACCCTGTATTATATTGTATTAAACTTATATATATATATATATATACGTTATAATAATAATGTACGATTGTGTTAAATGAAAGCGACATCCATGTATGTTTATCCGAGGCCAAATAGCGAGCGAGTGCTAAAACACTCGGATATCTGCCGTCCTCATTCATTCTGCCCCCTCGTCATGGCAATTTATGCAATTTGGTAAAAGTGGTAGAAACCCTAAAATGTTAATATTCCCGTGATTTTATTGATTCGGACGCTGTTTGCATTTCATACCGATGACGAGAAGCTGGGCGCAGCTTACATGCAGGTACTAACCTTTTTCCACTTGATAAAAACTCGGGCGCAGTTTACACATACGTTTTTTAAACCAAATTATAAACGAGGCGCGGTTTACGTATGCCCAAAAACTCAATAGATAATCGTTTTCTTGCACCCGGCCTTAAAGGTGCGCGTCCACAAGTCCGCATCGGACGGATTTTAGTGTGCTATAGCCAATACTGGAAAAATTGTACATCCGGTTGAAACGACCCGTCCGATGCGGACATATGGACGCTTACCTTAACACGTAAAGATTGTCAGCTGGCCCTGGACAAGCGGAGTTGTGTGTGCGACCGTTTCCCTAAGTGTGACAATGAAATATTTTTGAAATTCATACGTACGGATTGTAACCACCGAGAGCAGCAATAGTCAACCAGGTAGGCACAACCGAACCCCGCCACAAATCCGCCGGCCGCATACAATTTAAGTGACATCATGTTTCACAAAATCGAGTATGTTGCTGAGACGTGATGACGAATAACGAAAACTGAATACTGTTATAAGAATAACGAAAAACTGAATACTGTTATAAGAATAACGAAAAACTGAATACTGTTATAAGAATAACGTAAAACTGAATTCTGTTATATAATAATAAATAACAACCAATAATACCTAACAATGATTTAAAAAGCCATTATTATTATTTATTCTATTCGGATAGCTTTTAATCAGCTGTTAAAATTCCGAGCTTTTTAAAAACCCAAAAATGTTTTTTTTAATACATTTCATAACCAATACTCTTTAATGTCTATACAAATGACCAGGCCATTATGGGAACTACTCGTCGTTTCCTGTATGCCGACGATTTAGCGATAACTGCGCAGGGGAAAACTTTCAGTGAAGTGGAACACACACTCGCACATGCGCTGGAGAAATTGGACAGATTGTATACACAGAACTCACTAAAACCCAACCGAGCAAATAAGTGTATTCCAGCACAACCAAAATAGGTTATTTTTTGTTCGCGGCTTTTGGCGATTTAAATAAAAATTGTAACATTTGAATTTAAAAAACTAGTAAACGAGTAAAACAACATTTTTTTTTACTATGTAATAGTCATAATATGTCATAAGTGTAATTAATCATTAACGTGTATTAATAGTCCTACAACTTTACAGGTTGAATTCTAAAATAGTGCAATTATACAAAACAAATGTGTGATTCAATCATCTGTACGAGAAGTATAATAAATGATGTAAAACATAAAAATAAATAACATTTATATTCGCAATTTGAAGAAAATCCGTCACGCCTTTACTGTGACCTGCCCTTGTTAGAAAATGGCTGCTGTTTTTCGTTTACACAATAGCGTTCAATCAGCCAATCAGAAGGTCCCATTTGAGCGCACGCACGTGATAGGCGGGTGTACGACAAAATTTAATGTTAGGTATAAATTCAGGGTTGGACTAGCTCACCGGACATCTCAGTTTAAAAACGTTGGGCCTCCTTGTTCAAAAGTTGTATTCAATGATTCAGTAAGTGAATAATTCGATTTTTTTTAGTAATTACATTAATTTGACGGTGTTTAATATTATGATGTAATATAAGGATGAACCGACAGACATACAGGCTGACATTACTGGACTGGACAATTTTCATCCTGTTAATTCAATAGAAATATTAAACATTCCAGTAAGTAAATGAATTAACAGTTTTATAATTTATTTGAATTTAATTGTTTAAAAAATAAAATGTTTACCTATACGATCAGTCAAAATTCAAGGGCTCACCAGAAAAAACAGACATGTCTATTTTTATGACATGTAGCGAAGATTTTTAGCGATGATTAAAGAACGAGTAACAGTAGATCAGAAGAGCCAAAGGAGAATTTTTTTGCATTTTTTGTTAATTTTTTTTTAAGACTTTTTAACGGGCACTCGAGTGGGCACCGTATGAAATGCGATATCTGTAATAATAATCCAAATTTGCCTCTTTCCAAAGACAAAAGTCCTATTTATTCGAGTCGTGTTCGGAATAGTAAATGCAGCTAAATTGTCTACATCCAGCCGTGTACCGGATAATAAATCCTTTTGGGGTTCTCTAATGGGATTTGTCGGGCAGCACGGGGTAGGAATTGTTTACAACAGTAATTAAGGTCGACGACGCGCCTGCTAAATCAATATTCGAAAATGTTTTCATATTATATAGTCATAATTCATATATCTATTTGAATAGGTATCGTTTGGTATGAACGACCAAAGCAAATTAGACAACGAATCAATGCTGGACAATACTGCATTCCAACCCATATAACGGACATTTTTCAGTTCAGTTTTTTTTTAAAATATTATATCTAAAATATTGTCATTTTGTACGTGGAAGCAAATGAGCTGGAGAGAGAGAGTGAGAGAGAGAGAGAAGGAGGGATAAACAGGGATATTGATAGCATCGTAAAAAAAGGAAACGATCCGGAAAATATTAAACCGGAATGGGGCGAGACCATAAAATAAAGGTCTACAAAAGTTAGATAAGGGCAGATCATGACCGAGTCGTGCATTCGGAATACATTATATTGTTTGTTTAATCTCTCGAATATAGAGTGCACTCTTATCTTGTCAGTGTTTTAAATATGTTATATTTTGTTAGTTTGTCCTATCTCATAATATTCTAGTTTAAAGCCACCTTGACCGAATTCTCTGACCTAAAGACGGCGTACCCGCGACATTTACGCATTTACTTGAAAATAAATAAGAAAAAGTTCAATTTTGTCAAATTATTTTTGTTATATTACTTGTCCACCCTCTGATTGGGGTTCGTTTTATTAGTTACCACGTTCAATCGTTCTGACTGCATTTTTTTTTTTTTGTCAATGGAGTTTTTTTTTTTGACATGGACATGTCTTATGGCAGGGGTCGTTCACAGTGCTGACGTCATTAAGTATATATATATATATATATTTCTTCTGTCCGTGTGTAAGTATGCAAACTCCTCTCGATTAATGACTTCAATATTTTTTAAAATTTTTTTATGTCAACTTTTTTTGAGTGAAGTTAAACGGTTCCACGTTAAATACCCAAACAATTACCCATTAATGTGAATATGTCTTAGTGGCGTAACGGTTAACACCTTGAACTAATAATCAAGAGGTTTCGGGTTCGAATCGAGTCAGGCAAAACTACCTATTTTGTATTTTTTTAATTTTTTAATTTATATTTCAACGGTTAGAAACATTTGAAGCCTCAAAAAAAATCAATTTAACTTGACCTATCGGCTTCTAGACAAAAAAAAAATCTATTATCGTCAGCGGATTTATATTACACAATTTTTTCTTTCTCTTTATAAGAATAACTACAGTGATCCGATCAGCCTAACACACCGGCAAAGATAATAGATATGGACATAGGTTTTAAGTACTCATGAGCTCGACAAAACAAAAAAAACTCGCCGGCACCCCGTACCGTACACGGCGTTTAACGACACCAAAGCACTGTGTACTATTATATAAAGCCGTGACACGACGTGACAGCGTTTCTCGGTGATGTCAAAAAAAAAAAATGAGTTGGCCGTCGAAACGACTTTGCCCTAAAAAAAAACGTCACAAAAAACACGTACCTATCGTCGCTCAAAATCCAAAAAACCTTCAAGTACTTAAGGGCAAAGACTACGACGGTTTTATGTTGTAAGACTTGGTGGTGATAGGGTTTTTCATTTTTTTTTTTTGAGAAAACATGTACGGCAATGGTCGATTGTACCCCATATGTTACGGCCCCACTAACAATAAACGCGATTTTTCGCCATTACCCTTTGTCTTAGGGTCACCAGCCCTTTACATAAAGGTTCTGGCGCGATTCAGACAGGTCGCCGACGTCAAAATGGCATAAAAATCCACTCCTTGACCGAAAACCCGCCAAAACCAAAAAACTTACCCGGCCGCCGGCGGCCGTTGCTATGCAAAATAACAAAGCCTGAAAATTACTAATTTTCAAATGAAAATGGGAGTTTTCCCGGATTTCTCAGCCGCTAGGGCGTATAGAAGGCCGCTCGATCCCTCGTTAGATCCACGAGATCACGGTCTGTCCGACGATGCCAGGCGCGCGAAGAAACAGCGGTTGTTAGCGCCGCGATTTGCCACTAAACCTACTGCGCTTAACCACGACGTACCCTGTTAGTTTCGCGTCTTCCGCCGGTCTCAGGGCCTCGGCCTGATGTTGCTTAATGTTGCCTACAAAATGTTGTCTTACTGGCCCCACTCGACGGTGTCGAGCCACGGACAAAGGAGAGATCTCAGGGGACGACAAATGCATGTATATGCTAGTCGAAGGGTTTGATATAATATGTGCTACAGCTTGTGTCCACGGTATGTGTCTATTTTTCCAATCGTAAATCCATCGGTTCAGCACTAATTACTCGGTCGACAGCAATATGCACCTGTGTAGGTAATAACAGCTGTTGTTAGGCTTTTAGTTATTAGGCTTTTGTGCTGGCCGATTTCAGTATTAACATTACTCGTTAGCGACCTCGAGTAAACAACCAATGTTTCACCAGACGTCGAACAGACACGCAACGCGAAACGTATTTTTTGTTGTTACGAGTCAATCCAAGTCATTTCAAGTCATTCCAAGTCATTCCAAGTCATTCCAAGTCATTCCAAGTTCACCGAAGTTCACCGAAGTCTTTAAAGGATGTATGAATACATTGCGGCGGCATTAGCGGGCGGCGTCGTGACCGGCGCTGGTTTTCTCTATTACAATGTAAGTATCGACAGTCCAGTAAACCTACCCTAATGCCTCGGTGCTTCTTAAATAATAATAATAATAATTATAAATATAAACAGAGGAAATGCGCCGCAAAGTACGCCGCGGAGTATGAGAGATTGCGTCGTGAGCACGCAAGAGAAATCGACAACTTAAACAACGAATGGGCGCGAGTGCTTTCAAATAGCAATGACGCAATGAGAAAGCTGCATGAAGAAAAAGATAAGCTACAGTCAAGTTACAATGATGTAGTAAACAAAATGCGAATGCTGCAGCATGAAAACGAAAAGCTCGAATCGATACGTCAAAACCTGCAGGAAAAAAAAGATAATCTAGAATCAAGTTATGACGACGTAGTAAACCAAATTCAAATGCTACTGGCGGAAAAAGAAAAGCTAGAATCGATGTGTCAAAAGCTACAAGCGGAAAAAGAAAAGCTAGAATCGATGTGTCAAAAGCTGCAGGGAGAAAACGATAAGCTAGAATCAAATAACGCAGACATACTAAACCAAATTCAAAAGCTGCGGGGCGAAAAAGAATTGCTAGAATCGATATTTCAAAAGCTGCAGGGAGAAAAAGAAATGTTAGAATCGATATGGCAAAAGCTGCAGGGAGCAAATGAAAAGCTACAATCCAACTACGACGAAATATTAAACAAATTGGAAAAGCTGCAGGAAGAAAAAGAGAATCTTGAGTCAAAGTACAACGACATAGTAAACAAATATCAAGTACTGCAGAAAGAAATGAAAAAAAGAGAATCGGCACACTTGGGCGAGATGGAGATAAAGACAGACGAGCTAAACGATTTAAAGTTCAAATTAGGGAAAAAAACGCATCGCTTAAACTGCACCCAAACGGCATTGTACCAGCTCGAAAATGGTCCCCCCGCCGCCGCCCTAGGAACGTGCAGATGGCCAATAAGGGCGGTAAGTGAAAATACAAATAATAGCAGTTTTTTTTTTTTTTAGGGACTATAACACACGCCTCGCTATTAATCTAACTACTACCCCTTGATGATTTCAGTGAGCGTTCAGTTATGTAATCATGAGACCAAGCAGCAATTGACAACCGGTTGTTCGCACTCGGTTGCTCGCACTCGGACGAGCACACTGCTTTTGGGCGTCGACGATGTCAAGCTTTAAGTTATCCATAGTATTAATATGTTTGTGACGATTTTAACGAAATTCTTGATCTGTTTGAAAGGCCAGTTGCTTATGAAATATGACATGGTTCAAACGTCGGCCGCGGCTTCGCACGGTGGCACGGATGCGACAGGTGGATTTTCAACGACTCTGCCCCCGCACGGATCCGGCTGAGCTTGAGCACGACGGCTTGGGTCGTGTCGACTTTGAGGGCATCCGGCGATTGCGGCGACATAGACCTGCGCATCTCCGGAAAACGTCTGGCTGGGCCGATTAACGTGACCTCTGCGAGAGATAAACACGTGCCCTCGAGCCGTTCGTGCGGAACGTCCGTCGTGGCGCCGTCATGCTGGAACCAAACGTCGTCCGCGTCCGCGTGGTTGATGAGAAAAAACTGGTTATCAATGGTCTCGACAATAGAGTGCGTAACTGATGATAAACGATTTTTTTTTCAGCCGTACGGTCGTAGACTACGTGTGGTTTCGGCGGACGCCACGGCGGAAGTTCCCGGAGTTGCGGGTGTATGCTGCCAGACATCACCGATGACCTCGCAGTCAACCCGGCCCGTGCCACCGCTCGTTCAGCCGGATCTATGCGGCAGACTCGTGGAAATCCGCCCCAGCGGCGGCGGACGTTTCGACGATGACATATTTGAAGAAAAAAAACGGCCACAAGAATTTCGTTAAGATTGTGTTTTTTATTTATTCAATGTACAGCTTATAAAAATATAAAAATATTCTACTAATACCAATGTAAAAATGTGTTAAATAAACCATCTATAACTGTATATACTTGTTATTATTGAGAAGTTCTTGCACGGGGCCTACCGTACATTATAATTTATGAGTATTATTGTACAAAACAAAAAAATATGCCTAATTATTACTGCATAGCAATTAATAGGAGGTAAAATGTTAGCTCGACGGTCGAATGTGGCTATTTATTATTGAAGATTTCAGTTTACATAACATGATAGATAATAAGATTAATTAATATCATAGTTAATGTGTAGGTAGATATTATATATTGTATTAATGTATTAATTATTAGATATAAACATAGGTGCAATTAAGGAGGGGAAGCTTAAAGGGTCGTACTGTTTATGTACTAACACATCTGCTTATAAAAATGTTTAACACAAAAAAACCATAAGGTTTTTGCAGAGTCGATTATTTTATTATTCAATGTTATTTATCAATTTCCATTTTTGTAACTTGTAAACGTTCGTTTCGCTTTGAGAATAAATGTTTGGCTTTGGGTTTCAATGAGACAGGACAGACTTGCAGATTTGCTAATACTACATATAGAAAAAGACATGACAAATTTAATCAACACAAACAAAGTTATTGACACATTTGCAGAACAAGCAAAGGATAATAATATAACTCTTGTAGAGGTGTATTGTTTTTTTATCACAGCATCTTGATCCAAGTTCTCTATATTAAGTGTATTATTTTACCCTTTGAACAATAGACCTCTGGTTCCTCTAACGGATTTATTTATCGACCGTTTACCTTTTTACGGTTAACTCGGAGGGGTGCAAAGAAGAAGACATATTTTGTTCAATATATTATCCGATAGGTATCTTTTACGGTTAGAGAAAACTTCTGCTGGATTTTTATTCTACCTGCAAATATATTATAATGACAAATAAACGGCAAAGCGGTTTAAACGGTAGTGACAAACAGATAATATATAAAATTTAGATTTTTATTTCAATCAGACTAGACACAACTTTGCCTATAAGGTACTATGGTTTAGTCTGTGTTAAGACAAAAAAAAACTAATAAATATTGACAAAAAAATTGCCCAATTTTGTTGAAATCGGCACGTGGGTATAAGTTACGTTTTTTTTAAACTAATTTAAACCTAATTCAATTCGATAAATGAACTGAGATTATTTTTTTTTTTTACCACGTTTATTCCAAAAATCAACATTTGCAAAAAAAAACTATACAAAAACTACTGTTTTTAAATCCTAAAAAAAACATTGCTAACAAACAAATGGCTAACGCGAAATGTCGACTTGAAAAGTCAAATTTGTTTAGTTTTGCCTTTTTGTTAATAGCTAACTGCTAATTGATAATAATTATTAGCACCTACCTAATACCACGATGGGACATATTTTTTTTTTTTTTTGAAATTCAATTATTTAATAGAAAAAAAATTACATATCCATATAAATACAGGATGTATCGTTGAAAAAAATATATACACCAAAAATACTATATTGTACTCGTCCATTATAGTATATAACATGCCCATTTACCTATAAATATATATATATAGATTATATACCCATTAGGACCCGTTAAGTCGTAATCCGGCTAATGTCGACGGCCGTGGAGTGGCAATTTTCAATATTTTATCCCTTGTTGGAACTTTGCCCAGTGTCTCTTGAACCCTCATTAAACCGATGTAGCAGTTCCCGAGGGAGTATCCAGGCTAGTCATCGTTTGTCTACCGACCAATGCAATTAGAAAGTCTGCTAGTCTACGGTTCAAAAATCCTACCTGAAAGGTATTACATTGAGTGAACATTTTAAAAATTTTACCCCTTCCCATTAAAAAAACCAAGAAAAAACACCAAAATAAAAATGTAAAACTGTGCACATTATTCAAATTAAAATCAACAAGTATCCTAAAAATATATTAATTTTGAATAAAATAATTACTCAATGATTAAGCAATACTTAATGATTTTTCCAACGTTTTTGTTTCGTTGAAAATGACTGTTTGCGCCGGGGGCAGATAAAAATAAGCCGCTTTACCCGATAGCTTGGCTGACCGACCCAAATGGTCAGCTGCGTGCGTGTAGTGTTGTGAATAGCTCTACTGGGACTGGGAGGTATCGCCTACGCAGAAACCAGAGAGCTATGAGGTGAGATTTGTGTGAGTGTGTATATATGAGGGTGTGTAGGAAAACTTAAAACTAAGACAAAAAAGAAAAATGCCGGTTCAAATAATAATTAATAATAATATTTTCAATAACTCACTAAATGTATAGTTGCTTCCTTGGCACAAATAATATATCAACAATGAAAATAATTAATTGATAAAAAATATAAAAATTGGTAATAAAAAAACTAATTATTAACTGCCCCTATGGCACAAGATAATATAATAAAATATAATTCAACAAAAAAAGATAATAAATAATTCAATAATAAACAAAATGACTAAAAAAAAATATTGTAAAATAGGAACTTTTAATGTGAGCAAACTATAATTAACGCCTTTGGTGGTATGAATAAGACGTGACCCATTTAGTGTCGCTTTATTTGAACTTATACAAACAGCCGCGTCTCTATTGTAAGTATTTTGGCTCAATATATATATATATATGTTTTGTCTTTGTTCAAATAGCATACTACAATTATTATTATATTTTATTGCAGTGTTTTTATTTCCTATACAGTAAACGAGTTATTAAACGACGTCTCGTTATTACTTGTAAATCAAATATTATGTGTATACGATATTGTTTTCCGTTGGTCGCAAAAAATATAACCTTCGACAGCGGTAAAAATAAAATTTGTTAAAAAAAACTTTCCGGCCAAAACAATATTATTAACTCTCCCCCGTCACCCCTGCCCCACTGGAACTCAAGTCGTGTAAACTTTACTCGCTCACAGTGTGTATACACGCTTTTCAATAGCAATATTCTATTTTTATTTTGTCTAGTGCTTCCGCGCTCAAGTATAATACCGCCGCCGGACGAGGGAAAAAAAGTTTCTTTTTACGTTGTATTATATTTATCAATTCTCAACGTCCATTTCTTCGAGACCAGAAAACCGTCTATGTCTACTGAACATATCGTTAACAGCTGTGGGGTTTGTACGTTTCATTTTTTTTTCACATTATAATAATATTTTCCGGTGGCGGAAGTTGTTATGATAATATTACAATTACAACATGACTTCTGTTGATTTTATATATTTATCTATAGAACTTATAGTAATGCCATTAGGTTAGGTTACGAATGGAATGGTGAGAAAGGATTTTGGTAATTCCTGAATAACTGATAAGAAATTATTGATAACAATTAAACTATATCGCTCACCAGTGATAAGATATTATGCAAAACGCCGGCAATTCAAGACGGTATTCTTTTATTAAATTCCATACGGTAGATTCTGGCGCGAAACTGAACGAGTCTTACCGGTTACCGGGTATTAAATTATGTACCTATACGGTTACCACTCTGGGTACTGTATAAAACCGCTACAGTACCGTGTAGAAGTCTGGTTTCAAATGAGAAATATTTGTAGGACGAGTACCCGTTAAGAAGTCTCAAAAAAAGCGTTCTATAATAACTTCTCAAGACTATAATTTCATTGTACCAAACGAAGAAACGATACTCCAATTCTGTTTATCGAAGCGTGAATCTTTAGATTAAAGGCAACTCGTATGCCCTTTATTCGGTACATCACATCTTATATATTAGGTATATTAAAATCTAGCTATATGTCATTAAAACAAAATCGAATGTGAAATCGAAATTAGTTTATCGCAAATCTATATGAAACTGCGAACCGTAACAAGTCTGTTGACACGTAAATTTGTATTTAAGTTCCTACCTATGTTAATTAAATATTATAATTTAAATATACTTTGCAACCTCCAAAATTCGGTCCAACTTACGCCGCTGTATGCTATAGTTATTTATTGGCTTTGTGGCGTTAAACTATTGTACCCGTTAAGAAGTCTCAAACATGATTAAGACTATTATGCTATAGTTATTTATTGGCTTTTTCACACCAAACTATTATAACCCGTTTAGAAGTCTCGAAAAAAATGAAAAAATAAATGTAAAAAAATGCAAAAAAAAAAAATTCTCCTTCGGTTCTGTACCGCGCAACGTAGGCACTCTGATGGCTTCACTCGTCCGACCGAATGACTGAAGGTTATTTGAAATTTGTTGATTTTATGTTATTTAAACACATTATTGTATATTACTAACACGTATTTATTTATTTAAAATATTTTGTTTGTAACCATGGTAACCACGGCCATCCTTGGTTGAAGGGTTGGAATTTTCGAAAAGTACTGTGCCAGTTAAGAGACAGAAAATCATAGCTGATTATAAGACATAATGACGATCGACAATGTCTTTGCTCCAAGGGAAAGATTGAATATGTTCCTATTGCATAATGCATATTTTAGAGACAAATTTTTTTTCGATTATTCAACAATTTACGTTTAAAGTAGAAAACTTCTCGCTAATCTGACTGATACTCGATTTGTGACATAAATTATTTGCACATTATACTCTTTCCAGTAACGGTCGTAAATGCCTAGCTATTGATATTCCAATGTAAAACCTCAATCTACCTCAGTTGGTTTAGTTTAATGGAAAATTGAGTTTTCTATGGTTTAGCTAAATTAACCGTTAAAAAATTAGTTTCCAAAATTAGTTTAATAACCTTTAATTAATTTAACTGCTCGATTTAGTGATACGATCAAGTCTTGATCGATTCGTACGACTCATTCGTTGATAGCTTTTGTCAACTGTCCGTATGGTAAGACTGAATTAAATGTGCTTATCTGTTAAAATTACCCTATTTTGGGCCAATGTGGGAAAGCGAGAAAGGGTAGTTTAGTGAACAGGCAGTGGTGCAATTTATTACATTATACCTTATAACGGCTCGATGGATTGTGCTTAAATATTTAAACAGTCATTGAAGTAATAATTATTATTCGGGGCTCGTGTAACCTTAACAAACCAAGTGTATAATATTTAGGTTTCTGTACTAGATTTCTGTCCTGTTTGGATGTTTTATTACATGATAATTGTAATACCACAAAGGTTATAAATAATACACAATGTGCAACTTTAAATGAAGATTACAATAGATGTACACTATTTAATAAAAAACAATTTCAACGCATGAATATACATAACATAAAGGGTAATGGTATTGTATAATTTGCAATAACGTTATGCTATGGACAGGAGAGCAATAACGGGCAGCATTTATTGTACATTTTATAATTGTATTGTGTTGCGGGTGTCTATATATTATACATAGACACGGGTACAGATAATACACATGGGCGCATTGTGTTTGTATAATAAGTTACAATATTATCTGAGCTGTATAATTATTTTATCAAACTGATATACTGTATCAAACAAATATATACTCTTTCTAACCTTATTGTTTAAAACATACATGCGACATTTTTACTAAGGTTATGTTTCATACTGTAAAAACTACTTTTGTTGATGACATAAATATTATATTTGAACCGAGCTAAAATATTTAATTCGCATCTTCAATAACGAGGACAATTTTGTTTGTTTAGCAAACTGAATATAATTAATTACACAATTAAGTTAATAAAATACTCTCCATTAATGAGTTTTACGTTTTTAAGATTATCGAAGTTAATTAGCATAAAGATTAAACACCGCTCGCCCATCGATTATTTTAATCAATTAAAAATAGTAGTAGCTATGGTTTGCTTGTTAAAGCTTTTACAACTCCTCGAAAGGGCTCTAAAAGTTGTCAGAAAATAAATTTTAAAAAAGTAATGCCAACTAGGCGAAAATGACGAACCGTTAAAAAATGTCTGACGCAGAGAACAATATAATCTGATCAATAAATTTTATAATTTAGCTGAAATATTTACATTAAAAAAAAAAAAATTATAAAAACTACTTTAACATGAAAAAACGTTAACGAAAAGCCGTTAAAGGAAATTATATTCACCTAACTTAGTTTTGAAGCCCTTACAAGTGTTCCAACTTGCTTATAATGTTTATTTTACAATAATTATCAATAAGAAATTGTGGATCCGAGTTATGGCGAAAGTTTAATAAAAAAATAAAAGTTATTAAAGGCATTTTTTGGCATGTCTACCGAACGGATATAATGGTTTTTTTTTACATTTTTTATAGTACACTTACAACTTTCTCTGTGGGGGCTGAATGGTCGATTTTTACTTTACATCTTGTGGCTCTTCATCTGTTATCAAACATTCTTATCTCTTATTATGGCTTTGTGTTTTCCGAATAAATGTTTAGTTAGAATTAGGAACGGTTGAGCGCCACGAAACACAATATATGGTTCATGAGTATTTCTAATTGGACAAGAGGAGTTTTTTTTCCACTTATACATCAGCACAGTCTGTAAATAAAACTTCCACTCCACATGGCACCCTTCTCTCTTTCTCGTCACGATTGGTTTCAGCAGAAGAATATTGTGCAATTTTTAACAGTAAATGTACATAACTAAACGACCTAATGATTTTGAGATTTTTATTAGTCCATACTCATCAATATTTATTTATTAAAATACAATTATGTGTTTAAATAACATAAAGTCAACAAATTTAAAATAACATTCGGTCACTCGGTCGGACGAGTGTGTGACTCGAAGAACGTCGTCTGGCGCATAGTTGTGGTTAGGAAGAGCCGAAGGAGAATTTTTTTTGCATTTTTTAATTACATTTTTTTTACTGTTTTTGTGATTCTCCAACGGATAGAATAGTTTGGCGTCACAAAGCCAATGGATAACTATAACGTAATAGCTGTTTTGTTCATGATGTATGAGAATTATCACGGTTTACTGTTTGTATTATTAAGAGACCACCAAGTTTTGTAAAATACTTACGCATACGACATTTGACATTTATTTTTTAGGCTTTTTAACGGACATGAGTTCTTGATAAAACAAAGAAAATCTAGCTGCATTCATTACGATGTCAGCAGACTTCTTGGCGGTTCGCCGTTTCATATTGATTTTCGATATACTAATTTCGATTTCACTGCATTTTGTTTTTATGGGATATAGGTAGATTTTAATATACTTTATATAGAATGTGATGTACCGAAAAAAGGGCATACGACTTGCCTTTGATCTAAAGATTCGCGCTTCTATAAACAGAATTGTAGTCTAGTTTGGTACAATGAAATAATAATCTGCAGAAGTTATTATAGAACGCTTTTTTTTAGACTTCTCAACCGCTACTCGACCAGCAAATATTTCTCATTTGAAACCACACCTTATACGGTACTGTAGCAGTTTTATACGGTACCCAGAGTGGTAACCGTATAGGTACATAATGTAATACCCGGTAACTGGTAAGACTCGTTCAGTTTCGCGCCGAAAACTACATTGCCGGCGTCTCGCATAGGCAATTTGGCTACTCGAGTGTAACCGCATTAAATGCGACATAATAATACAATTTTTTTCAATTCTTTGTTGGCTGTATCAGCAAATCTTTTTCAATAGTTAGACAGATAACTTCCAATCCACATGGCACCTTTCTCTCTTTCTCGGCACGATTGGTTTGAGCCGAAAATATTGTGCAATTTTAGTTAAACATTTAAAGTACATTTAGTACAAAACTGAACGACCTAATGATTTTGAAATTTTTTATTATACTCTGCGCCACGAGAGAAGTAACCCGTTTCGCGCATCACGACTGACGGCCGCGACTGTTCCGAGGCCCCATTTCCTCCACTTTGTGCCATTCAGTGTCAAGCTGAGGCGTGCATACCAGTGGCGGTTCTGGCATTAAATTGTTGAGGAGGCAACAACTTTGTACCCTTATTGATAAAAAAAAGCGCAAAACCCCTAGACCTAAAATTTCTTCATACTGGTTTTTTTAGCGTACTTCCCTTTTTTAACTGTAACAGAAGGCTTTTGCTTATTTTCCTAGTTATTAGTTATAATCGCATTACCCGTCATCTATTAAAATAATTATCAAAATGTACAAACTTAAGATAAATGTATAGTCATAAAAACATACGTAAATACAATTAACAAAAGATGAAATTGTAATCGTAAACGTTTTTGGATTTTGAAGTGACTAGTATCTTTCTAGTAAAAAATAATTCTTATTAAAGTTTAACAACATATTAAAATATTTAAAACAAATTTAATAAAGAAATCAATTTATAATTTTAAATAAAACAAATTGTAATAATAACATTTTTTTGGACTAGTATCTTTCTAGAAAAAAATAATTTATATTAAAGTTTAACAACATATTAAAATAATCAAATCAAACTTAATAAAGAAATCAATTAATAATTTTAAATAAAACAAATTGAAATATTAACATTGTTTTTGGACTAGTATCTTTCTAGTATCTAACAAAAAATGAAAAGTACAAATTTTAGTAGGGTAGAAGTTAAATAATAAAATATGTTGAATTAATATTTGGGTGTATGAACTAGTATCTTTCTTGTAACAAAAAATTAAAAGAACAAATTTAAGAAAGATAAAATTTTAAACATATATGTTAAATTATAAATGTATAAACTATGTTTTATATTTTAACTCAATATTTCTATCTTTTTTATCAGCATATATATTAATGATATCTTCATAAAATGGTTCATTTTCTTTCAGCTGTTGGATTAATAATTTTTCTATATTTATTGTAGACAGAGAACTTAAACGTTGTTGAGATGTACTATTCCTTAAATATGTTTTAATTCGTTTCAGGCAAGAGAAACTTCTTTCGACAGAAACACTAGTAGAAGGAATTGTTAATATTAGAGAAAATAGCTTATAAACTTCAGGCATAACTTCTTTTAAATAATCATTTTCAAAAATCTTAACCATGTCATAAATGTGTGATAGATTATGATATTTGACATCATTGTATAAGACTTCTAGTTCTACTTTTAATTTGTCCATATCTTGAAAAATATTAGAATATGTTTTTTTAAGATTTTCTAAAGCACTAGTGGGAAATTACAAGAATAATCTTTAAATTTTGTAACATCAGCTAACTGTAAATAAATTAATTTATCAGTATCATTAAATCTAATACTTAACTGCATTAAAATATTATCAATAATTTCATAAAATAAAATTTTAAAACTTAATTCACTATTTGAATTATTTCTTGAAGCTTTGGGAAGTTTAGTTAAGGCCACTGCTTTGTTATATAAACTCAAAAATTCTGTCTCGTTTCTTTTTTTTTTTATAAGATCACATGTAGAGTTTATTTTTCTCAAACAATATTCTATATCAAAAGATTTATTTTGAAGAGTGTTAAATAGGTTATCTGTAATTAAAAATATGTCACTAAAAATATGTGATAAAAATGCAAATTCAAAAGTATTCAATTGTTTTAAATGACCAACTGATCCACTAATAGTTTCAGATGGTGATTTAGGATTGTTTATAATGGTTTCAAAAACTGTTTTTAAGTTGTTCCACTCTTTAACTACTAAATGTAAAATCTTTGAACGCGATGCCCATCTAGTTTGAACAAACTGGGGAATGCGTTTCCCTATAATACTGTCAACTACATTAGTGCGAGATGTTGAATTATGAAAGAATGTAGATATACTTGTCATATTAGCAAAAAATATGCGACATTTTTGGTTATTACTACATCCATGTTGTAGTACTAAATTTAATCTATGTGCTAAACAATGGGTAAATAAAGCATTAGGGGCAATTTCTTTTATCCGGGCTTGTAAGCCGTTTAAATTTCCAGCCATCACACTAGCACCATCATAGCGCTGACCAACCAATTTGTTTTTAATACTGAACTCTTTTAAAAGGGAAGTGATTAAATTAAATAATCCTTCAGCTGTATGGTCTTCGCTGACATCATAAAAACCAAAAAAACGTTCTACCAACTCAGACTTATTACTGATGTATCTTAAAATAATAGAACATTGTGTTTTCTGAGTTATGTCTGTAGTATTGTCAACTTGTACAGAATAAAATGTACATTGCTTAAGTTCATGTTTAATATGATAAATTAAATATTCAGATATACTTGAAATTATATCATTTTGTACAATTTTTGATGTACCTGAAAACTTATTTTGTAATGTTGTATAATGATTTTAAACTTCTAATGCGCATCTACTAAAATGCAAATTAACTAACTCCCTAAAATTTCCTTGTTTAAGGAATTTGGGCTCTCATCATGTCCCCGAAATGCCAACTCTTGCTTAGCCAAAAATAATGTTGAATCAATCAAATGTTCCATACATAACCTATTTAATCTTACATTTTCGTTATACCGTAGCTTAAATAATTTACCGTGTTCACTAATAATATCTACAACACTAACGGTGTTTTTTTCTAAATTTTTTAGATTTAAATAGTTATGAACATGATCTTTAGAAGCTTCGTGTCTTTGAATACTTCTTGAGATATTTTTAAAGTCACAGCAACCTGATGAGGTCCAAATAGAATTTGTTTGGCTCAATAAAATGCATGGCCAACAGAATAATTTTTGTAAATAAAAACTTCCACACAACCACGCATGTTTATTATACAAGTTTGAATTAAAAGACCTACAAAACACTTTAGAACCTTTTTGTCTGCAGACAAACATGTCAGAGGAGGAGTTGGTTTACCTTGCTTAATCAAATCGTTTTTGTCATTATTACTCCAACGCCTGTATGGATGTTGCTGAAGAAGCAATATACTATCATATACAGGATTCATTTTTAACAAAAATTTAAAATAATAAAACTAATAATATAAAAAGTTATTAACTAATAACTTATGAAAACGTCAAATAAGATGCCGGTATCAGAATCAAGTAAAAAATATAGTGATATCAAATTAGGACTGCTGATAAATGATTTAGTGATAATGGGAAATGGCGTTTTGTTGTTGGCAGTGTCGGTGCTGATAAACATGCTGAATGTCTATGCCCATTTCTTCCCCAAGATAAGAACGATCATCGGTCAATTGCCCACAGAGGCAATATTTTTGTGTCGCCTCTCGCAGAGAATTGCGCATGCGCTGTTCGTATTATTTTATGTATGTGTGTGTGTATGTTGTGAACACAACAACATAACGTGAGATACTAGCGGCGGCGACCAACGGCAGCCGCCTCCGCCGGCTGCCCTTATGCCACGTGTGTAAAAACAGGCAGCGGCCGGCGGACGACGGCGGTTGTCACCGCTGATACGGAGAGACGTTATTTCAAATTCTTAAATTTTTTTTTCGCTTTCAAAAATTATTGTTCATATACATTTTTTCCAATATTTTCGATTGAAAATATTTATTGTAAACCAAAATATCTCATCATAATAACAATATTAGGTACATAGTTTCCTTAATTTTCAAGGGAGGCACCGCCTCCCTTGCCTCCCCGGGAAAACCGCCACTGGTGCATACAGCGCGAAACAAGCGATATACAGAGTGATTGTATATAGAGTATATTATTTATTATAATTGTGAATGATTAATGATTAGAAGTTATGTGTGTCTTCAGTAATATTATAATATTATTAAAATGTAATAATATTTAGTAAGACAAAGCAGGTAAGCAATTTTTTAGTGTACTGAAAAACGAATTTAAATTAACAAAAAAAAATTATATACATATATATATTTGTTTATCATTAAAATAAAACACTTTTTACATTTATGTAAATAAATGTAAAATTAAACAGAAAAATAACTATGCAGAACTCGTACAACGGTGTCAACCGAGTCGTTCCATCGTCTCCTCGTCACTCATTGTCTGGAGTACTGCCGTCTGCTTCACCGCTACACATCTTCTTCGACAGACTGTCCAGGATTCGGTTAGATGGGACGGTGGGCCAGCATTTCGCGCTACTGGCTTGCACCGTCACCGTCGTTCCCGAGTTGTCCCTTCGTTTCCATCGTCTGGATTACTACTTCACGTCTTCCTCAACAGGCCGGCCGGACAAGTTCGGGATGCGATTGGACGGTGACAGTGGCTGCAGCATCTCGCGCTACTACAGCACACGTGTCCGCCAACGGCTTCACCGACTTGCCGGCCACAGTTTATCGGCTGGAGTACTATTGAAAGTTGTCCGACTCGCTTTCTTCGCTTTCTGACTGGTACGACGTTGGCCGTCTCCGCTTTGTTGACCTGGGTTGCTCATCATCAGAGTCTAAACGCGGTCTCTTCAGACCTGATGATGAGCACGGCTGCGGGTCGTCCGAGTCTGACTCAACTGGTCGGCGTTCGTTGACAGGCGGGCGAATGGCGCTAAAAGTATTACAGTATGTATTCCAGTTGTTTTCTAATACTATTTCTCGGATTAGGTTATCTAAGTCGTCATCAATGATAACAAAATATGATCACCCGGCCGGAAGGAAATAAATCATTTTTTTGATGTACACATTAATTTACATGATAAGCTATATGGTGCACAAAATATGAAAAATGTAATACCAAGCGGTCGTACTTACTTGAAATATGCAAGCCTTGCATCGAAGCTGTATGTGGGCATGAAGTTCCGGGAATATTCGTCGTCGTCGTGGATTTTGTCGGTTTCGTCTGTCTCAATTGACTCGTCATCGTTGTCCTCTGTCTCTCTGTCGTCGGTTTCATCTGTCTCAATTGACTTGTCATCGTTGTCTTCTGTCTCTCTGTCGTCGGTTTCGTCTGTCTCAATTGACTTCGTCATCGTTGTCCTCTGTCTCTGTGTCATCGTTGTCCTCTGTCTCTTGTCATCGCTGTCCTCTGTCTCTGTGTCATCGTTGTCCTCTGTCTCTCTATCGT